>NC_041231.1:4648586-4673586 GCF_002837175.3 Physeter macrocephalus
GCATTTGGCCTACAACAGGCATTATTCAATGAAAATGACGGTATAAATGTGTCCCTGATTTTAGCTGAGGTGATCCTGACATCACCTTAGCCCTGAACACATTCAGGTCGGCTTCAACTCACTGGCTGGAGTTATGAGTCACAGCATTTTCCACAGACCTCCTCCTTGCAGGCCAACGTGAAGCAGATGGAAGCTATTATTACATCCTGCTACACTTGGACTCATGCTTGGGCTAGACTTTAGAGGAGGAAACTAAGGAAAAAGACACCTGGCTTCTAAGATAAACCTTTACAGCTAATGGGATTTGTTTATGCAGAGGCTGAACCCAGTAAGGAGCAGGAGAAACAACAGACAAAAGGAACAGATAGTCAAAGACTTCAGACATTAATGGATACAGATGAAAAACTATATTATGTGTGAATTTTTTAAAAGACAGGCTTGAAATGTCTATTGGAGATAGAAAGCTGTATAAAATAATGTCATGGATTTGAAAAAGAACCAGATAGAACTTCCAGTAATAAAAAGTAGAGTATCGAAAATTAAAGCTCAGTGGAAGGGCTTTATCCTCTATGACAGAATAGAATATCGATAAACTGGAAAGTAGATCAGGAGAAAAACTCAGAGTGCAGCGCAAAGAGGAGCAAGATGGGATGTAGAAAAGAGCCGCCAAGGGTTGCGGACAGTGTGAACCAGTCTCAGAGATGTTTAACCCAAGGTCCACAGAGAGAGGACAGGACACAGTGGGGCAGTCACTGTCTGAAGGGATCATGACTGAAGATTTTTCAGCAAAAATGAAAGATATCAAACCTCAGATTCAGAAAGCTCTACAATTTTTAAGCAGAATAAACAAAAGGAAATCCATATGGAGACATACCATAGTAAAGTGCAAAACTCCAAAGAGAAAAGTTTTTTAAAATATGCAGAGAATGGATAGCAACAGACTGATTCTAAAGTTGATATGGAAAGCAAAAGACTCACAATAGCCAACACAATCTGGAAGAAGATGATCGATGAAAGAAAAGTATGGTAAGTCAGGCTTCATTAAAGTTAAAAACTTCTCCTCTGTGAAAGACAATGTCAAGAGGATGAGATGACAAGTCACAGACTGGGAGAAAATATGCAAAAGACACATCTGATAAAGAACGGTTATCCAAAATACACAAAGAATTCTTAAAATTCAACAATAAGAAAATGGGCAACCCAGTTAAAAAATGAGCCCAAGACCTCACCAAAGAAGATATACAGATGGTAAATGAGCATATGAAACAAGTTCAACATCATATGTCATTAGAAAATTGCAAATTAAACAATGATATTCCACTACGCACCTATTAAGAATGGCCAAAATCAGAACACTGACAACACCAAGTGCTGATGAGGATGTGGAGCAACAGGAATGCACATTCACTGCTGCTGGGAACGCAAAACGGGGCCGCCACTTTGGAAGACACAAACTAAACACAGTCTTACCATAGGATTCAGCAATCACGCTCCTTGGTATTTACCCAGAGGAACTGAGAACTTATGTCCACATAAAAACCTGCACATGGATGTTTATAGCAACTTTATTCATAATTGTCAAAACTTGGAAGCAGTCAAGATGTCCTTTAGTAGGTGAATGGATAAACAAACAGTGTTATAACCAGCAAATGGAATATTCGCCTAAAAAAAAAAAAAGTGCTTATCAGGCCATGAAAAGACATGGAGGAACCTTAAATACATAATGCTAAGTGAAAGAAGCCAGAGAGAAAAGGCTGCATATTGTATGATTCCAACTCTATGACATTCTGGAAAGGGCAAAACTATGGAGACAACAAAAAGGTCTGTGATTGCCAACCTAAACGTCCATCAACAGAGAAATGGATAAAGAAGATGTGGTACATATACACAATGGAATATTACTCAGCCATAAAAAATAACAAAATAATGCCATTTGCAGCAACATGGATGGACCTAGAGATTACCATACTAAGTGAAGGAAGTCAGATAGAGAAAGACATATATATATCACTCATATGTGGAATCTAATTTTTTTTAATGATACAAATGAACTTATTTACAAAACAGAAACAGACTCAACAGATTTCAAAAACAAACTTATGGTTACCAAAGGGGAAACGTGGTAGGGAGGGATAAATTAGGAGCCTGGGATTAACATATACACACTACTATATACCAACAAGGACCTACTGTATAGCACAGGGAACTCTACTCAATATTCTGTAATAACCTATATGGGACACTACTATATACCAACAAGGACCTACTGTATAGCACAGGGAACTCTACTCAATATTCTGTAATAACCTATATGGAAAGAGAATCTGAAAAAGAATGAATATATGTATATGTATAACTGAATCACTTTGCTGTACACCTGAAACTAACACAACACTGTAAATCAACTGCACTCCAATAGAATTTTTTTTTAAATCAGTGGTTGCCAGGGGTTGGGGGCAGGAAGGGAATAGGGTTGACTGATTAGTGGATACAGGGTTTTCCTTTGGGGTGATGAAAATATTTTGGAATTAGATGGAGGTGGCAGTTGCACAACACAGTGAATGTACTAAATACCAATAAACTTTACACTTTAAATTTTTTTTTTTTTTTTTTCTTTGGTACGCGGGCCTCTCCCTGCCGTGGCCTCTCCCCTTGCGGAGCACACGCTCCAGACGCGCAGGCTCAGCGGCCATGGCTCACGGGCCCAGCCGCTCCGCGGCATGTGGGATCCTCCCAGACCGGGGCGCGAACCCGGTTCCCCTACATTGGCAGACGGACGCGCAACCACTGCGCCACCAGGGAAGCCCAACTTTACACTTTAAAATGGTTAATTTTATGTTATGTGAATTTCACCTCAATAAAAAATAAAAGACAGGATCCTGTGCCACGTCGATATTTCAGAATTTCATCTTTATTTAAGATTTTCCACTCTATCTTACTCTACTTTAAAAAACCCATTCTAGGGACTGCCCCAGTGGTCCAGTGGGTAAGAATCCACCTTCCACAAGGATATACAACTGAGAAAAGACAGTCTCTTCAATAAGTAGTGCTGGGAAAACTGGACAGCTACATGTGAAAGAATGAAATTAGAACACTCCCTAACACCATACACAAAAATAAACTCAAAATGGATTAAAGACCTAAATGTAAGACTGGACACTATAACACTCTCAGAGGAAAACAGAGGAAGAACACTCTTTGACATAAATCACAGCAAGATCTTTTTTGACCCACCTCCTAGAGTAATGGAAAACAAAAACAAAAATAAACAAATGGGACCTAATGAAACTTAAAAGCTTTTCCACAGCAAAGGAAACCATAAACAAGACGAAAAGACAACCCTCAGAATGGGAGAGAATATTTGCAAACGAATCAACGGACAAAGGATTAATCTCCAAAATATACAAAGAGCTCATGCAACTCAATTTCAAAAAAACAAACAACCCAATCCAAAAATGGGCGGAAGACCTGACCTAAATATACATTTCTCCAAAGAAGACATACAGATGGCCAAGAGGCACAGGAAAAGATGCCCAACATCACTGATTATGAGAGAAATGAAAATCAAAACTACAAAGAGGTATCACCTCACACTAGTCAGAACAGCCATCATCAAAAAAATCTACAAACAATAAAGATGAATGGATAAAGAAGATGTGGTACATATATACAATGCAATATTACTCAACCGTAATAAGGAACGAAATTGGGTCATTTGTAGAGATGTGGATGGACCTAGAGACCGTCATACAGAGTGAAGTAAGTCAGAAAGAAAAACAAATATCGTATGTTAACGCATATATGTGGAATCTAGAAAAATGGTACAGATGAACTAGTTTGCAAGGCAGAAATAAGAGACACAGATGTAGAGAACAAAGGTATGGACACCAAGGCAGGGGTGGGGGTGATGGTGGGATGAATTGGGAGACTGGGATTGACATGTATACACTGATGTGGATAAAACAGATAACTAATGAGAACCTGCTGTATAGCACAGGAAACTCCACTTCGCTGTACAGTAAAAACTGACACAACATTGTAAAACAACTATATGCCCCCACCAAAAAAAATCCGCCTTCCGATGCAGGGGATGCGGGTTTGATCCCTGGTTGGGGAACTAAGATCCCACATGCCTGCGTGCCACAACTACTGAGCCTGCGCACTCTAGAGCCCGCACACCACAACTAGAGAGAAGCCCGCGTGCCACAATAAAGAGCCTGCACACCACAACGAAAGATCCCGTGTGCCACAGCTAAGACCTGATGCAGCCAAATAAATGAATAAATATTTTAAAATAAATAAATAAAATAAAATAAGAATGTTTTAAAGAACCCATTCTAGGATAAAGAAGATGTGGTGTATATAGATATATACAATGGAATATTACTCAGCCATTTAAAAGACTGAAATAATGCCATTTGCAGCCACATGGATGGACCTAGAGATTATCATACTAAGCAAAGTAAGTCAGAAAGAGAAAGACAAATGTCATAGGATATCACTTATACGTGGAATCTAAAATACCACACAAACGAACATATCTACGAAACAGAAACAGACTCACAGACACAGAGAACAGACTTGTGGTTGCCAAGGGGTAGGGAGGTGTGGGAGGGATGGACTGTGAGTTTGGGATTAGCAGATGCAAACTATTACATATAGGATGAATAAACACCAAGGGCCTACAGTATAGCACAAGGAACTATATTCAATCTCCTGTGATAAACCATCATGAAAAAGAATATATATGTATAACTGGTCACTCTGCTGTACAGCAGAAATACATTGTAAATCAACTATACTTCAATAAAATTAAAAAAAAAAAAACAACATTCTATTTCCATATATTCCCAGAAGTACACAGAGGTGTAAACATGGGTATCATTACTGTATTATTTTTAACAGTAAAAATCACAAACATCATAAAATATCCCACAACAGGTGAATTGCTAAATGGAATGCTCTATAGTTACTAAAAACAGTAAGTAGAGCTGTAGTTATTGACACAAAATATCCATGAAATTTTGCTCAGTGACAAAGCATGTTGCACAATATTAGTCTTAATGATCCCATTAATGAAAAAAAATTGTAACTGTGTGTGGGTGTAAGTACCCAGAAATGTGCATGTATGTTTGTATATACATATCTTTCTTTTTTTAAGGCCTGGAACATTATACACCAACCTGTTAAAAGTGGGTTACAGGAACTGGATGAAGGCAGATTCATTTTTCCCTATATATTTCTCTATTGCCTTATTTTTTTTTTAACCTACAAAGATCTTATGCCCCAATAAGTTTATATTTACAGGTACTGGGAGTTAGGACTTGCACATTTTTTAAAAACTGAAGCACCGTTGGTTTACAATATTGTGTTAGTTTCAGGTGTACAGCAAAGTGATTCGGTGATACATGTATATATATATGTATGTATACGTATTCTTTTTTTATTCTTTTCTCTTACAGGTTATTAAAGCTATTGAACGTATAGTTCTCTATGCTATACAGTAAATCCTTGTTATTTGTATTGGCTTAATTTTTTACAAGTACATATTACTTTTCTAATTTAAAAATAAAAACATTTTCATAGTATTACTGTTCTGTTGTCCTTCCGACATGATGCTTATGAAACGCCACTTCTCCAGCTTACTCCCAGTGAGAAAGGCAGAAGGGAGAGAACTGTCAGTGTGACAACTCACCCAGAAGTCCTCCCCTGGGAAGAGTCTTCGGCAGACGGTGCAGGTGGCAGAGGCAAAGGATCCGTGAGCTTCAACGAGCTTTGAGGCAGGGATGCCAGACGCTGAAATTCAAACCAAAGCTAAGTGCTGCTGCCCCCAGCTTGGGCGCAAGCCCCTTAGTGTAACCTCTGGGCTCAGCAGGCCCTCCAGGAGTCACAGCCCTTGGTGGAAGCACGATGGCCCCGCCTCTGTCACCTACAAACGACACCCCACTGATCAGAATAAGCTCAGGGGTGAGGCTCCAACATGGAGCTGAATCACAGTTAAAACAAAGCCTGTGAAAACACAGTAGAAAAAACATTTAAGTCCAGATAAAATTACACCCAATACTAAGAAAAACATTTTCTATGCTACAGACACCGAGGAACAGTGAGAAAATACTATAAATACATTTCCAAAAACCTGTAGAAAAACAGACAAAAGGTAACTTGTCGTGAAGTCTTTGTTATCACCATCAGCTTTGGAAGGCTGCAGGCACACAGACCTGGTCCCAGCTGCAGCTCCAGGAGAGAGCTTGTCCCCATGGGGTATTCACTGCTGCCCATGTGGCTCCAAGCTGTAGAGTCCTTCTAGCAAAGAAACATTTTCCTGGAGTCGAGATAACTCCATTTTTCAAATCACAACACATCCACAGCCTGAGCTGCTGCTGGCTTGCTGAGAGCTGCCTGTCAGCACCTGTCAGCGTCACTGCACGTAAGAAGAGGCCCCAGCAACTGCTTCTCTAGGGTGCACAGCCAGAGGTCAGTATGACAGTATGACCCATGAATCACTGGTTGTGGCCG
Organism: Physeter macrocephalus; assembly: GCF_002837175.3. Taxonomy (NCBI): domain Eukaryota; kingdom Metazoa; phylum Chordata; class Mammalia; order Artiodactyla; family Physeteridae; genus Physeter; species Physeter macrocephalus. The sequence goes on from NC_041231.1 coordinate 4,655,103, forward strand.
CCACCTAGACAGTCAAGAAATCACCACACTGAGTTTGATGATCTTAAGGAATTATTAGTGATTTCTTTGTGCGTGATAATGATATCATGGTTGTGTTTTAAAAGTCTTTATCTTCTAAAGAGATCCATTGCTGGATTTATGTATTAAATTTATGACGAGAGGGATCTGCTTCAAAATAGTTGGGGGTGAGAGAGAAGGTGGGGGTAGGACACAGATTAAACAGGACTAGCCATGATGAGGTGATGAGGACATGAGGATTCATTACCTTCTTCTCTTCATTTCTGTGTGCTCGGAAAATCCCATAATGAAAACTTTGAAAAAGAAATCATCAGGGGACTTCACTTGTGGTCCAGTGGTTAAGAGTCCGCCTTCCAATGCAGAGGACGTGGGTTTGATCCCTGGTCGGGGACCGAATATCCCACATGCCGCGGGGCAACGAAGCCCGTGTGCCACGACTAGAGAGCCTGTGTACCGCAACTACTGAGGCCACGTGCTCTGGAGCCCGTGCGCCACAACTAGAGAGAAGCCCACGCACCACAACAAAGATCCTGCGTGCTGCAACTAAGACCTGATGCAGCCAAACCGTGCGCCACAACTACTGAGCCCGCACACTGCAACTAGAGAGCCCGCGCACCACAGCTAGAGAGTCTGCACGCCACGACTAGAGAGAAGCCTGCGCACTGCAACGAAAAGCCTACGTGCAGCAACTAAGACCTGATGCAGCCAAATAAATAAATAAATAAATATTTAAATATATATACATATGAAAAGAAAAGAAAAGAAATCATCGGATGAGAAGCTCCCAATGTCAACTTTAGTTCTATCCCAAACTCACAGCCCGGAAAATGGGTCCACCGATGAGGTCCCAACGGTGATACTTAAACACACAGAGGACATTTTTTTGGGGGGACAAAGGCAAAACTTTTTGGCTCCAAATCAGCCACAAGGATGGGGAATAAGCACTAGGCCTCAGCCCCACCCAGAAACAGGCACCTGCGCCTTCCCCGCGGGAGGGAGAAGACGCGAGACAGGACGGAGGTCTCACCTCTCTCAAGCCCGTCGATGTTCTGTGTGTAGAGCCGCAGAAGCAGGCCCTTGTCATGGAGCAGTCGCAGGAAGTAGTGAGCAGCATTGGGCCTACGGTTCCCAGGGTACAGCTCCTTGGCAAAAGTGAAAAACGGCTTGGGATCGCGCAAGAAAAATGAGAGCTCAAAAATGGCCTCGGGGTAGGGGATCTTGTACTGCTGGAGCATGCTGTAGTAGCCGGTCCCCGGAGATCTGCAGAGAGAAGCCAGAGGCTCTGAGCCCTGAGCGGAGAGCGGGAAGTGGAGCGAGCCCAGGCAGCCAGGGAAGCGCGGGGACTGCACGGGCACCTGAAGTCTGGGACGCCGCTGGGTGTGCTGATGCCGGCCCCGACCATGACCACCACCCTCTGGCAGGCTCTGGTTTTCATCAGCTCAGCAATGTCCTGCAGGAGAAACTTCTGACTGTGGCCTCCACATCCAGAGACACTTGAGGCACCGGCAGAAAAAGATATGGGCCTTCCTCCACCTGCAATACTGACAGGCAAAGGATAGCAGCCAGGTAACCGACGATAATCCAGTTCATGCTATAGCAAGAATGAGCATGTCTCCCCTCCCCCAACCCCACCACTGCGAATGACCACACACTTGCCTCCTGCCCCCCAGACAACCACCTTTCTTACCACGGATAAAATACAAACTCAGAAATCAAGATGTATTTCAGGTTAATGGGAATTGTGCTAATAAGGGAAGTATCATTTCACAATTCGTTACCAAAGGCTAGTGCCGAAGGCTCAAGCTAGAGCCAAGAGCATCCCTTTGCGGGGTCTCTGGGGATACTCTCTGCAGAGCCATACACCCTAACATACCTGGGATGTGACAAATACTCAGTGACATTTAAAGAAAGTTAAACATCTCAGACTTTACACCAAATATTACCAGGATGATAAGTGGGTTCAAGAGACCATTCCGAAAACAAACATTCACATCCTAACAGTGAGGGACTCAAACTGCTGCAGAGACTTCAACGTTCACAGCTGTTCAGGAGGCTGCTCATATTACAAGGCAGCCAAACAAATCACATAACCCAGGCAAGGCAGTGGGCAGACTGGACCTCGGGGGTCTCCCTGCAAAACTCTAGAAGGCTTCCCAGGTCATCTCCAGAAACCAGGAGCTGAGACACTCACAACAAGTTTAACCGTTAGGGGTATGAGATGGTCTTCCACCAGAAAAAAGAGCAAGATACACAATAAACAAGTCACAGGCTTTGGAGAGGCATCAGGGCTCGGTAAGTGACTCCAAACCCAGGAAAGCACCAGGAAGAAGACAAGGGCAACACAGACAGCATAGAGCCTGGAGCGGCACCTGAAAAACGTCCCACTGAAACAAGCCTGCAGCCACTGGGGGCGTGCAGGCTAGAGACGAGTGTGGGCCTGAAGGCCTTCTGGGTTTACTGATCTGCTCTCGGGGCCCTCACCTGGCAGCTGCCTGAGCTGTACAACTTCATCACCTCCTGGAATCATTCTGGCAGCTCGCCCAGAGTTCAAGATGGCCAGCCCCACCACACAGGGCACCTTCCTCACACCCCAAGGGCTGACAGCTACCACACCCATCCTCCAGGAGAAGGGCCTGATGACCCGCCTCCAGGACATCGCCCTGCCCTCGGTGTAGACCCCTCCACCCTGACAGGAAAAGAGATTAAACAAACTGAAATGACAACCCTCCCAAACGACTGATAAATCTAAAGTGAATACAGACATAAAAACAGGAGGGCTTCCCTGGTGGCGCAGTGGTTGAGGGTCCACCTGCCGATGCTGGGGACGCGGGTTCGTGCCCCGGTCCGGGAAGATCCCACGTGCCGCGAAACGGCTGGGCCCGTGAGCCATGGCCACTGGGCCTGCGCGTCCGGAGCCTGTGCTCCGCAACGGGAGAGGCCACAACAGTGAGAGGCCTGTGTACCGCAAAAAAAAAACAAAACCAGGAAACAGAGTACTTCTTTTACTCATTTGTGATACAAGCAAGAAATACGCACCCTAAAAGCACGCCTGCGCGCCCGGAGCCTGTGCTCCGCAACGGGAGAGGCCACAACAGTGAGAGGCCTGTGTACCGCAAAAAAAAAACAAAACCAGGAAACAGAGTACTTCTTTTACTCATTTGTGATACAAGCAAGAAATACGCACCCTAAAAGCACATCTTTAGATACAGGTCAGGACAATCCAGAGCTTCTCTTCCAGGAGTGTGACCCTAACTCACTCCCTTGTTTGCTCTGTCTTTGGTTTTTCTCTTGTTCCTGCAAAATCTGCACAGACCCACCTGCTTACACACTGCTGGTGAGGTTTGCCCAGACACCCTCTGCCCCCAGAGCACCCTAACATCTTAGCACAACACACCCCGCCCCTGTGATGGCTTCAACCCTGCTACTCCCTCTCACAGACCCCTCCTTTCCTGGTCCTTGTATACACCCTAAACCCAGCTCCTTTGCCTGAAAAGACCTTTTTCCACCTCAGCATGGCCAAAGTCTCCCAGAGTCAAGGCCACCTACTTCATGAAGCCACTGCTGAACCCAGTGAGAAGTCACTTCGCCCTCCTCTGAAAGGTGACAGTACTGGCTCCCCCTCCTCCCTTTAGGGTGCCTGTCACCCCTTCCCTTCCTGCACTCTCACACTCCACTCTGGGGTAAATGACAGTGCAACTCAGGGGCTTGCTGGCCACTCAGTCCATTTGTGATGCCTCTCCCGACACACAAAGCATCATCCTGGTTTTCCAAAGAACAGACCTCAGAAAGGTGTGCAATGAGAAAGAGGGACGTGGCAAGGGAAGGCAGGGCCGAGGGCGCCAAAAGGAGAGGCAGAGCCCTAGCTCACTGCCTGTCTCATCAAGCCACTCAAGCACCCTGAGCCTCAGATGCCGAAGCTAAAAGCAAGGGAGCCAGAGACGATTCCTACAGTCTTTTGAAAAAAATCCATAGCTGTAAACCTCCCAGCAGAAAGTACAGGAAATACATGCAGCAGGGAAAACAATGCTTCCCCACTCCTCCCCAGGCTCTTGCAGAGATGCCCCTAGATTCTGAAGAAAGTTCTGCTGCATCAAAGACTTGCATAAAAAGCACCTGTCAAGGCAGCTCTTCTGAGTGCAAGTCAATGAAATCTCCAAAGGGGGTTTTCCAGTGAAACCAGTCAGATGGTTAGGAAGGAAAGAGAAGGTTCGGGTTCCAACTACAGCTATTAAATGCCCCCCTGCACACAGCATCAACAACATCTGTTCACCTAAGGTCCTCACCCAAACATTTACTGAGCTCCTCCTAAATGCAAATTATTATGAGAAATACAAAAGGAATGAGAGGGAAGTTGTGATACTGTGATTTATAATAAATATATATTTTGGTCTCTGTCCCAGAACCCTCTGAATTTCCTAAGAGCAATGGGAGCATCTTTTGTTACAATATTTGGTCTTTTGGCCTCAGTTCCTAAAATCACTTCAGAGCCCTGAAGGTGAAATGGGTGGGTGTCTTGTTATTCATAACAAGCCTCTTACAACTACACTGAGTTTATGTTAATGAGGTGACTATTGGAAATCCCCTAAGGATGGGGATATGGTTGCCAGGGGAACCGACCACGATTAGAGGGTTGGAGCCTCCATGACAACCCCAAAGACGGGGGTTCAGAGAGCTGCCAGGTTGGTGAACCAGAAAACTTCCATGTGCCAGGCCCTAAACCCCACAGGGACAGAAGCTCCTGTATTGAGAACCCTTCCAAACCTCGCCCTATATACATATCTCTTCAGCTGGCTGTTCATTCATATCCTTTAATATCCCTTATAATAAACCCGCGATCTAGTAAGTAAACTGGTTTCCTGAATTCTGTGAGCCACTCTAGCAAGTGAATCCAACCCGAGGAGGGGGTCGTGGGAACCTCCGATTTGCAGTCAGTTCGTCAGAAGGACAGGTGAACCTGGATTGGCAGCTGAAGTGGTGTCAGTCTTGTGGGACTGAGCCCTTAACCTGTGGAAGCTGGTGCTATCTCCAGGCTGACAGTTAGAATTCAGTTAAATTTGACACCAGGTCAGTGTCTGTGGAAAAGTGGAGAGTTGCTTGCTGGTGCTGAAAAAATACCCATATTGTAGAAGTCATTACCATTGTTGAGTGCCTACTTGCCTGCAAGGTATTACTCAGGGTACTTGATGTGTATTTCTCATCTACATAAGTAAAACGTCTGTCACTGAAAAACACATGGCAGAATTTTACCGAATGTCTAGAATATACTGAGTGACTTAAAGTATATGCTACATGGAATGAGATTTACTGGGAGTAGTGTCACTCTGGCGAGCAAGCATGGGTGCTGCCTGGGAAAGGGCAACAAAGGACAATTTCTTTTAAGAGCCCTAAAATACAGACTCGAAAGGCACAAACTCCAACTTGCAGACAGCCTGTGCAAACGGACTGCTCTTCACAGGCACCCTCAAGCCTTCTGCCTGATGGCGGGGGCAGCGGGGTGGGGGAGTGAGAGCAGGGTTTACTGAATGATGGCGGTCTCCTGATCAGCACCTGGTAGCCCAGGTCGCTCTTTAGCCATGCCCCACCCACACAACTGCCTGCAGATTCTGAAACTGGAATAGGCTCCAGGGAGGCAACAATTTGTCTGACCCCTGCTCCATCCTCGCACCTAGAACAGGCTGGTAGATAATGAGTCCAGTTAAAAGCTTCTTGGATGAAAGAAAGACTCCTCCTTGGTATTTCTTTATTAAACTCTTCGATATTTTTGGTAGTTGTGTTAAGAAGGCATTAAATGAACGTACCATTATTTACGTACACACTTGACCATTAGTGGGCACTTAAGTTAGTTTCCTAACTACTCTGATTAGCAACTATGGGCCTTAAGATTTTTCCACTTGCAGGTTCAGTTCCTAGACAAGGACTCAAAATGTGCAATTATTGTGTATGAACCTGTGTAGGGGTATGAACATAACGCTGGTGGGCGTATTAACTGCACGACCTTTACGTGGGGCAATAAGATGTAGACGCAGGAGTTCCACTACTAGAAATTTATCCCAAAAGTGAGGTACAAACAAGGTTATTCAACACAGCATTATCTGTAATAACTAAAGATTAGAACCCATTTCAACAAGAGATTGGTTAAAGTATAAGACATCCATATAATGGAATTCTACAGATTAGTATAAAAGGCTCAGAAAACATTTATGTTTAGAATGGAAGTAACTCCAAGACATGTTAAGTAAAAAAGGACAGGTACAGAATAGACTCTAACTAAAAAGGGGGCGGGATGTCAAGAATGAACAAGTAATGTTGCTTATACACGCCCAAAATACCCCGGGAAGAAACGAGAAACCAATGCCATGGGTGTCTCCGGAACACCCTTCAGGGCCGCGTGAGCAGGGACTTGCCATTTTCAGGTCCTCCAATCGTCCCGCCGACCACGCAGGCGGAAGCCTGACTCCCCCGCTCGCCTGAGGGGGTCAGTCTCCGCCCTGGGCCCCGCCCGCCACCCCCGCCGCCGCCACCCAGAACAAACCGAGGCCGGCGGGTCCAGGGCCGCGCACCTCCCAGGCCCCAAAGCCTGAGGGCGAGAACAACTGGACAAGCCCACAGCGCCATGTTCCTCCGCAGCCCGCAGCGTCAGGTGCCCAGGGGTCACGTGCGCGCTCCGCCCCCGAGCGCACCCACCCCCGAAAGTCCCTCCCCTGCAAGCCCTTATCACACCCTCGCGCTCTTTCCCCACCTCCAGCGCGCCCCGCCCCTCTCGGTGCGCCCTCGCCCCGCCCCAGCGCGTCCTTACCACCCCCTCGCGCTCTCTTTCCCCGCCCCCCAGCGCGCCCCGCCCCCGCAAGCCCTTACCACAGCTTCGCGCTCTTTCCCGGCCCCGGCAGCCCAGGTGGAGGTGCACGCAAGGTGGGGCCGGTTTCCTAGTCTGATGATCTCCCTCCGCTGGTACCTGAGACCAAACCAGGAACCTGCATTTCTCTACCCTCGCTCCCACCTTTTTTCAATTGAGATGGCGATGCTAACTAACACTTTGGGAGTGCTTTCTATGGACAGGCATCATAGGTATACTTAGTCCTCGCAACCCACTACCAGGAAGGTAGTGTTGTTATCATCCCACTTGAATCGGGAACATTGGGTCACAAAGGCCGAGGCCACACACCCAGTCGATGGCTGGTTCGACCCAGGCGCCCGTACTCTTCAACGCCACAGTAGCACGGCCAGCTGCCAGGGGATTCCGGTACAAACCCTGAGGAGAACTCGGCCAGAAGGAAATAGGCGCGGTTACCATGACAACCAGCGGGCGCCCCGCGTCGCGTATGGCGTTCCCGGCCTGCCCCGCGCGACGCGGCGCCGGAAGTGAGTGAGCACTTCTGGCAGTCCTGCCCCGCGACCCGGCCATCCCTGCAGTACCGCTGTCCCGGGGTCTTCCTCCCGTCATGAAGGACGTACCTGGTTTCTTACAGCAGAGCCAGAGCTCCGGGCCCGGCCAGGCCGCCGTGTGGCACCGTCTGGAGGAGCTCTACACTAAGAAGTGAGCGCCGAGCCAAGGGGACCCGGGCGTCCTGGGATAGGAGAGCGACACGGAGTGGGGACGGGGGAGGCCCGGGACCTTGATGGACTGAGGGCGCTCAGACCCGTGTGGAGAGTGGGGACAGGCTAGACCGAGGAGGTGCGCTGAGGAACCCGGAAGGCAGGGCCGACGAGGGAGAGGGGTGACATCCCACAAGGACCGAGGAGGAGAGCCATAGGCTGGGTTTTGGGATCTAGGGTTCACTGCCTTCCAGACCGAGGGGCTGTGATTGAGGCTTCGAAACTCCCCTTTCTTCTGGTCTTACGAAAACGGTTCAGGGCTGTGATTTTACCTCTTGATTCCAGTCAAACAAGCAAAACACCCTTTCGGGGTCAGGCTGCCATACATTTTGTATAACAGATACCGGTGTCTCGTACTTAGCTTTGTCATAGTGGCACTGTACCTACAGTTATCTTTCGCGGCAGTCTGGAACAGATAAACCAGAGGCCAGTGCAGTTTGGGGTTTTTTTTTCCCCCTGTTGATTCTGCCTCTGGTTACACGGTGGGGTGCAACCACTTCTCCCCTCTCCCATGGCCCATACTTTTTATTGCATTTCATGTTGGGCTTTGTGCTCCTAGAGAGGTCTCAGAGTTTGGTTTTGCTTAGAAACAGGGTGAATTTCAGAACAATTAAATTATCAGTTGCTAAGCAATAATCTCTTTTTAGATGAATAGAATGAGTTGCTGGCATTGGTTTAGTGATGTTCCATAGAAAAATACACCTCTTGTAATACCTCCCTGTTAACAACCCTAGCCTTTCGCATAGTGCCTTTCACATGGATATTCAGTATGTGTTTTGAGGAAGTTCAGCAGCCTTCTGCTATTAGCAATTTTTGAGAGAAAATTCTTAGTTTTTGGCAAAAATTGCTTGTGTAGCACTTTGTATTTTTCAGAGCATTTTATTTGCACTCTTAGAAATTAGCCTTTGGTTTCAAATGTGCTATGTCATTGTTCTAGAGGCTTTCTGTATTAGCTCATTCAGTCCTTCATCCTGTTTAAAGATGAGGAAGCTGAAGCTCAGTTTAAGCTCCTTCCCTGAGATACTCAGCTAATAGGTAGAAGAGCCAGGATTTCAAATTAGGTATGTATGATTCCAGAGTTCTTGTTTCCAGTCAAGCCTCTCAATAACCCTTTGAGGTAGTCTGGAAAGGTGTTCTCCATTTATAGCTCAGGAAACTGAGTCTTAGAGAGGTTAAGTGATCTCAAGGTGACATAACCATTGAGTAGCAGAGCCAGGGAAAGAACTCAGCTTAAAAAAACATCTTCTTTAGCATTCTTGTATTACACAGTAGAGACTGGTTAGTATTTGTTATTTGATAGGACCATCAAGGGTGAAGATGTCTGTGACTGATGCTAGGTTATAGGTCTCAAGAGCCTTGTGTTTTTCAGGTTGTGGCATCAGCTGACACTTCAGGTGCTTGATTTTGTACAGGACCCATGCTTTGCCCAAGGAGATGGTCTCATTAAGGTAAATGATTTGCCATGCTAGGTCAGAGTATATAAATGTGTTCAAGTACTTTTAAAAATAATAGGTGGGCTTTATAATAATAATATATATAACAATAAGCCTATTCAGCCACCACTTTTTGTCAGGTGCCGTTTGTTCTGAGTGCTTTACACATTTACTCATTCACTCGTAACAGCATTGGGAGATAAGTACTACTGCTGTCCTATTTCTGTCCTATTTTTTTTTTGATGTAGAGGCAGACACCAAGAGATTAAGTGACTTGCCACAGATCACAGCTAATAAGTGACAGAAGAGGATTCAAACACAGACATTCTGGCTTCTTCTAAAATCCCAACCTAAAATGCTCTCTCTTAGTATGCCCCTGTATCTTACTGTTTATAGATTTTTTTTTTTAATTTATTTGGCTGCGCTGAGTTTTAGTTGGGGCACGAGGGATCTTCACTGCCACGTGCGAGATCTAGTTGCAGCCTGCGGGCTCTTAGTTGCGGCATTCGGGATCTAGTTCCCTGACCAGGGTTCACACGCGGGCCCCCTGCATTGGGAACGCGGAGTCTCAACCACTGGACCACCAGGGAAGGCGGACAACTGTTATAACTGCCGTCACTCCTCTTCCCTCTCCCCCACTGACTCTGCTTGTTTGCCCGGACACTGTGTCCTGGGCAGTGTGGACACTGGGGGACAGGAGGCTTGGAGGGGGAATGCTGCTTAGTGTCGTGCTGCCTCTGTAATAGAGCACTTCTAGAATTTTGTCAACAGAAAAAGACACTCACTGCCCCAGCCTTTCCCAGATCCCCTGGCAAACCCACCCGCACCCCAGATTTGCTCACTGGTAGCCTTACTCTCTGAAGTCTCTCCTGACATCTCTCCTTGTTCTCTTTCTCTTGGATTCTGGATGAATCAGAGGAACTGATTCATGCGTTGGAACTGCAAGCGAGTTCATAATGATAGTTTGAATTATTTGCCCTGAATACATTAGTTTATATGTACTCACAGTGAAGCTTGCCACTTTGTTATTTCACCATCTGGGCTTCTAAGATTTTCTTGCGGTTTATATCTACCAGTTTGACATTTTACTACTCAAAGGAACTTGTAATCATCTGTAAGCCTGGCGATTTTGCTGGGCATGCTGTCTTCTGGAATATGTGGGAAGATGATAAATTAGAGCTGTCTTAATATTTGCTCCCTAAGGTTCTGTATCACAGTTATGGATAATTCATAATTGTTCATCTCTCTTCTTTGGCTTCTTGTCTTTAAATCACTGTCTACTCATAGCAGAGTATTTGCAACCTCTCTCATTGGCTGATCCAGCTATGTGCTTTTTTCCTTGCTTTTTAACTCAGTGTTGTCACTTATTTGTTTGCAAGTCTCTCTTCTCTACTAGGCCAGAAGCTCCTTAAAAGCTCAGCTTTTGTCTTATACATTCTATGTCTGTAGTGCCTAGCAAAGGGTCTGAGTAAGTGCTCGAATGTTTGCTGAATGGCTAAGATATTTGATAATGGGACGTAATTAGCCTGCAACCTTCTAACCTCTGTCAGGTTAGTGAACCTTTCAAACTGATAGTCTGTTTTATTCAGCATACTTTGGAGGACGAATAGAGAAGTTGGTCTTCGGGAGATTCTCACAGGGCAGGGTTCTAATTCCCAAAGCCAGCAAAAAACAAACAAACAAACAAACAAAAAAAACCCATAGCTTTCTTCAGTAATTTATTGGTGATCATTTATGTGAACTTAATAAGCCCCAATATGGGTCTTCGGTCCTTCAGCAAACATTTGTGCAATGCCTACTGCGAGATGGGCATCATGGTAGTGTGTGAAGTTTGACTTTTACCAAGTGAAAGACATCCTGTAATTACTCTCCATGTTTTGGTTCTACAGCTTTATGAAAACTTCATCAGTGAATTTGAACACAGGTAAAACTCTTTTGTCAGTTTTTGTTTTTGAAAATGGATACACTGATATTTGTTGACACTCAGAGATGTGGTTTTTATTTCAGGGTGAATCCTTTGTCCCTGGTAGAAATCATTCTTCATGTAGTTAGACAGATGACTGGTGAGTCTCACTTTGTTTCATAAAGGAACAGATCCTAATGGTAATTTAACTGATCTTGAAGTATAAGTTATTTGAACTTTTGATTTCAGTCGAAAATGTAAAATTCTAAGTTTTGTATTTTATGGTCTAAACCTAAAGATTATCCCACCTAAAAATGTCCTGGTTGGTAGAAACTAATCTGTAAAGATACTCTGTTGGTGGTTCTTCTGACTTTGTTCTCTCTTTTCTAGATCCTAATGTGGCTCTTACTTTTCTGGAAAAGACTCGTGAGAAGGTAAATGTGAAGTTTGAGCCAGATCTCTTAAAATATGTTTAACTTACAGTTTGTGTCTGTGCTCACTGTTCACAGCTCTAGAGACCAGTGTGTCTCTAGTCCTGCAGGTTCAATCAGTGTACAGATACCTTCCTTGTTAGTCTGCTGCCCTCAGTTCTGAGGCTCCCTTGTTTCTGATTCTTTAGGTGAAAAGTAGCGATGAGGCAGTGATCCTGTGTAAAACCGCAATTGGAGCTCTAAAATTAAACATCGGGGACCTACAAGTTACAAAGGTGAGATTGCCGCAGTACAGATTTATCGTTGTTTAAAGTTGTAGGGGGCAAAAATCCTATTTTTCTTCTTTATTTATTTTTAAATAATTTTAAATTACAAGAAAGTTGCAAAAGTAGCAAAAGAACTCTCCTCTACCCTTACCTCAGACTCCCATTGTTGACATTTCACCACTTTGCCTTGTCGTTCTGTGTGTGTGTGGTGTTTTTTTTTTCTTTTCAAAACCACTTAAGAATAAGTTGTCGATAAGACGCCTGTTGCCCTTAAACAGAGTTCTCCCCTGTGTGACCACAGCACGCCCATCCAGCAGGAGCCCACACAGCCTCCAGTGGTCCACAGCACGTGGGTTCTCGCCGTTCACCATTGACCCAGCCCTCTCTGCTTCCTAATTATCATTGTTGAAGTTTCCTGTCTGTGTTTATGCCTTTCTTACTTTCGTTTTAGTGTAATCTTGGCGATAGGTGTGAATATGGATAGCAGACCAACTTATGTGGTCAGTGCGTCATACAGGCACTCCCAAAGCTCCATACCTTCAGCACTTGGTATTTTCAGGCTGCTCAGTTCTTACTGATCTGTTGAGATGAGACGGTATCTCACTGAAGGTTTACGTTACATTTCTGGATTACTGGCGGTTTACTGACCACTCTGCTCACGTCTCTGCTTCTGTAAATTGCCGTTTTATCATTTCTTTTGCCCATTTTTCTGTGTTGCTTATCTTCTCTTGATTTTTAAGAGTTTTTTACTTAGCCTTGGTCATATTCCCCAATGGGCTGCATGTGCTTTAAATACCTTTTCGTAGTCTATAGCTTGTCTTTGTTCTTTTTTCTGTGTTTTGGATGAACTGAAGTTTTCCATTTTAACGTAGTCAAATTTATCAGTCATTTGTGGCTTTTGCTTTTCATCTTGTCATATGTTACTTGAAAAATGTTTCAAGTTACAAAGAAAGGCAATCTCACTTCCTGTGTGTAGGAAACAATTGAAGATGTTGAAGAAATGCTCAATAACCTCCCTGGGGTGACATCCGTTCACAGTCGTTTCTACGACCTCTCCAGTAAATACTATCAAACAATCGGAAACCACGCATCCTACTACAAAGATGCGCTGCGGTTTCTGGGCTGTGTTGACATCAAGGATCTGCCAGGTAACGTGGCCAAAAAGTCCATGTCACACGAGGAGCTCACTCGCACGACATAGCAGCTGTGGCGTGCCTGAGGCAGCCGATCTCAGGAATTATTCAGATGTGTTCGTTCCTCTTACAAGAAAGTCCATGTGGTGGGAAGAGTTGTTTAAGCTTCGTTTCTGCATTGTATTTGTCTTCAGCGTTTAATTCAGGTGAAAGCGAGGCTCGCGCCTCGTGGCCCCTTTATTGCCCCTTCTCCAGGTCTCTCTGGTCTCTGAGTCAGAGGCCTCCATGAGAACAATGATGCAGGTGCCCTAAGCCCTCACAAGATGCAGGGCACGGTGAGGTCCCTGAACCTGGGACTCTTGTTGTAAAAACTGAAACGCTGGACCCAGGGGAATAAATTATGGAGTTTTCAAGGGTTTGAGGGTGGAAAGAAAAGTGACCAGTGACTTTTGGGAAAAGTGCAAGGAATATGTGTTTAGAAAAGAAATTTAGCCTATTACAGCATATTTTAGATGTTTTTCACAGTATACTGTTGAAGCTAAGGGGACCAGCAACTCCTAAAATTGTTAGTACAGTGTTAATTGCTGCATCTCAAGAAAAATATATTGGAAAAAGCAACAAATGTGGTCAAGAGAATAAGGGAACAAAATATATAGGAAAAAGCAACTAATGTGTCAAGAGAAGAAGGGAACAGAGTTCTAGTCAAACGAGGCTAAACGTGGTGGCTCGAAGATAACTAAGGAGTGGTGCTGCTCCCCCCGGCAGGCAAGGGGGATGCGGGGCACACCCGCCAGCAGCCGACAGGCTGCAGATGTAAGTAGATTCACGTATAGTGCGGTAAAGATGAGCCATGAGTGCCTTTCCCACAAAAGCTGTTTATGTGGTTCCAGGTATAATCTAAGTCAATCCAGTACTTTAAAAGAGATGCCTAATTTCAGGGCTGTGTAATAGAACCATTACACAGAACAGCTTCTTTACGTTCTCTGTGAGATTTCTAAAGCCAGGCAGGACGGTTCTGGTGCCTGGCGTGTAACGGGCTGTGCTGTTGCCGCAGTGTCTGAACAGCAGGAGAGAGCTTTCACGCTGGGACTGGCAGGGCTTCTTGGCGAGGGAGTTTTCAACTTCGGAGAGCTGGTAAGTGGGCCTGGGGTGCAGACTCCTTAACACAGGGGACACTGTGACTGTGTGTCAGCTGGCCGTCTCCGTCCTCACAGCTCATGCACCCCGTGCTGGAGTCACTGAGGAACACTGACCGCCAGTGGCTGATTGACACCCTCTATGCCTTTAACAGCGGCAACGTAGAGCGATTCCAGACCCTGAAGACCGCCTGGGGCCAGCAGGTCAGTCACAGGCGGGGCTGCGGAGCGCTGTGGAGCTCCTTCCTCCGTGTGTCTGCCGGCTGCGGCGTGCCTCCCCTCTGCACGCCACTTTGTTCTCCTTGAGCAGGTGGTTCGGTCGCTGATTGGTTGCTGTGGTAACTCGGTTACCGTGGCATTGCTCAGGGCCACAGGCAGAGAGAGCTTCACCTGTGCTGGGTGGGCGGGGTGTCACCGAAAGCTTCCCCAAGAAGGGCTGCTCTGTGTGTGACCTTAGGAATGAGGAGGAATTGGCTAGTGACGAGCATGGAAGGGCATGTTTAGCAGAGGGAGAGGAAGCTTCCAGCGTGTTGGCAAAGTGAAATAGGGCGCGTGGGGCTAGAGTGAGTGAGGGGCGGGAATCGTGGGGCGGGGGTGGGCCTGCATGGGGGAGGGGCCGGGGCGAGGGAAGGAGCCTGTGTTGAGTGGGAGTCAGTGAGGAGAGCACTTAACAAGGATTTGAAGTTTGACAGTAAGCTTATTCTTTTTAAATGAAATTATTAGAAGCAAATAATTACTAAAATGTTAGTGGTGATGGGAATTATGGTTGTGTTATAGTCTTTGTACTTTTCTGGAACTTTCCATCTTCTCAAAGTTCAAGGTGACCTTGTAGGACTCACACATAAGGGCACAGAGTAGATAACAACGGGCTGTGCAGAGGCAGGAAGCAGATGCAGCCTAACGAGGCCTGTGTGTTAGCATCTCAGGAAGGTGCGCCACTCAGAAAGAGAGACGGCTGGCACGGAGATGTCAGGAAGAGTCGGAACTTGAGAGGTGCTTGCCAGCAGTATCTGTCCAGGCAGCAAGAGCTCGTTCAGGGGCAGGGGCCCTTTCTGAAGAGCTTGACTTCTCCACGGCTGTAGCAGAAGTGTCGCTGTCAGGGCTGCCCGTGTCTGGGTCTGAGCTACTGAACGTGTGAATCAAGGAAGCCGCTCTCCACGGTTTGGCTCTGTGCTCAGCAAATAACCTTTAGACCCAACTGCAGGGAGATTGTACTGGTTGTGCAGAAGGTGCATCCTGGTTCCCATGGCAGTGCTGCTTTTCGTGACAAATTAGTGACTTGCTCTTTCAGTTCAGAACAAGTCTCCGGAACTTCGGCAGTGCGTTCCTCAGAGGCGCCCTTGACACCGAGCTGACTGAGCGGACAGTGCACGCAGAGCCTCTCAGGCATCGGCTGTGCCCTCCCTGCCTCTCCTTGCGCAAGAGTCCTCCTGCAGCACCTCCATACACCCTGTGGCCCTGCTCCCTGGTGTTTGTGACAGCAGCACAAATCTTACCTTGTAAACTCCTTGTCTTGGAAAATCCTTAGGCCTTCAGCTAAGCACTCTTCTAATGATCTCCTGAGAAAAGCGAAGTTCAGATCACTTGAAGCGAATAATGAGCCTCAGTGATCTCAAGTGTTTGGACCTGCCCAGTTTCTTTTTGTTCAGTTGACACGGCTGTAGAAAGAATTTCAAAGCCAGGTCAGGTAACTGGTACTGTTTCGCTTTGCAGCCTGATTTAGCAGCCAGCGAGGCCCAGCTTCTGAGGAAAATCCAGTTGCTGTGTCTCATGGAGGTAAGCGAGGCCCCGCCCACTTCCAGGCCCTCGGGCAGTGGCAGCCTGAGCTGGGCTGCTAGCTCTCCTGTCCCGCACCCTCTCCAGCACCTTTCCTCTTCCTCTGCCACCAGTCGCTTTTTTAGTTTGTGTTTGGCTCTCAGCTTAGATGACGCCGCCTCAGAGAGGTATTCCCCGGCCAGCTGCACTCTGGGAGCTGCCACCTCATTGCACTTGCCATTCTTTGTCTGCATGCTCATCCGGTTTCCCACACTAGAATTTAACTTCTTGAGAAAAGGGACCTTGTGTTTCTAGTTCCCCACGGAATCCCCAGCTCCAGGTACAGCCCTGGCACATGGCAGCCTCAAGTACTTGTTCAAGAAACGAATAGTGACTCTTGTAGAAAACTACCATAAAGCGTATTACACCTTCTTATCTCGGAATGGAAAGCTTAGTGAGATAAGATATATGACTAATATTAAGAAAATTTTAGTATATGTGGTACTGATAAAATCTGTATTTTCAGAGCAAGTATTGACAGATATATCCCTTATCAATCAGTTCTCTGACAATCTTTTTTTGGAAAAATAGTTAATAAACAAAAATTTTTTTCAGATGACTTTCACACGACCTGCCAATCATAGACAACTCACTTTTGAAGAAATTGCCAAAAGTGCTAAAATCACCGTGAATGAGGTATAAAGGTCTTAGACTCGGGATGTTGCGGCAGCAGAGCCGCTCCTGGGGGGCAGTCAGGACTCCCGTGCGAGCCTGCTGCCCCTGGACTCAGGTCACAGAAAGAAACTGCCCCTTGTTCCCCTTGTGTTTCACAGCCGGCGGGGTCCGCGGGTACATGCCTGTTGGCACCAGGGTGTCTTACGCAACCCCCTCTCTGCACAGGTGGAGTTGCTGGTGATGAAGGCCCTCTCGGTGGGGCTGCTGAAAGGCAGTATTGACGAGGTGGATAAGCGGGTTCACATGACCTGGGTGCAGCCCCGCGTGTTGGATTTGCAACAGGTGATGTGCTTGAAATACATAGTTCAGCTTTGCGGGTGTTTTGGGTTGTATCTGTGCTGTCTTAGTTTCATTTGGATGGAAGCCATTTAGGAAGAAAGCATTTATTAGACGAGAGATTTCAGAGAATGAATTACCGCTCTAGGGACTAAGGGCTTTTCAAAGAGCCTAATTTGGTGCAAGCTTGAGATTTGAACCCCGCATTCAAAGCGTGTTGTGACAACAGTGCTGGTTGTGCTGGTGACGTCTTTTAATCTTTAAATTGGTGTCCCGGTCAAATACTTTCCTGGTTCCGTGATTTCAGCTCATATCCATCTCATTCATATTTGCTGGAAATTTAATCCTGTGGCTTTCCTCTATTCTTGCCTGTTTTCTTTCATGCAGGTTTTTCCTCATGTCCTTCTGATAAGAATTGGCTGGGATAATCCCATCTCACACACCCTACTTTCCCAGCTCTGATGTCCTTTTTATTAATGCTCCCCTAAAGGATTAGCTGGAAATTTAGGACTGCCCCATCAGGTGCTGTGATTCCCAAGGGCCTTAACACACACGTGTCCTGGTTTGCCCTCAGATCAAGGGGATGAAGGACCGCCTGGAGTTCTGGTGCAGCGACGTGAAGAGCATGGAGATGCTGGTGGAGCACCAGGCCCACGACGTCCTCACCTAGCCTCCCTGCCCTGATCTGTCTGCGGGGAGGTGTCTCACGGCTGATGTTCACTGGCAGCTGAGAAGGCCTGCGTTTAATTGGGGGTGGGGGTGGGATTCAGTTTGGAGTAGGGACTGTTGTTCTTGCTGGGAAGACTGTCACAGAGGACTGTCATCGAAGGGGGTGCCCAGCCACAGGCAGACGCCTCCTTTGTGGGTGTCACCATAGCCTGCAGTGGGGAGGAGCCGCCAGGCTCAGTGATGAGGTAGCAGGAGTGTGGGCCCCCCTGCCCCCAGAGTCAGAAGGGGTAGCCCTAGTGTGCAGGGGGCCCACTCCAGGGTTGGCCTCCATTACATCACCTGTGTGAACATGTTTTCCAACGTGGTTTGAGAACGTTTCTGTAACTAATGCCTTGCTCTGTCCTTCTCGTGATTCTGTTTCCTTAGGCTTAGCGTCCAGGTCAAGCCTATGCCTAAAGTGATTAAAAAGCAGGAGATGGAACCTAGGGAGGGCTTGGTGGGGATTTGGCCTTGGTTTTCCTCACCCTCTACCCTGAGGAGAGGGCATCCCTGCCCACACAGGGCACAGGGCAGAGCCAGAGCAGAGGACGGTGGGCACGGCAGCCAGGGGGGCGGGTCCTGCCTTTATTGTTGCCCAGAGAGACGGGGTGTCTGTTCCTTCTGACAGGCGTCTGCCCCAGTGCCACCTAGCTGGCAGCTTCTGTGGCCTGGTGCCCGGGTGCTGACAGGAGCCAGCCCTCAGGCAGCCGGGTGCTGGGCGGCGGGGCGGGCGGGAGATGCACATACACAAAGAATCACCAAGGAAACATTACGAGGAAGGATGGGTTTAATCCGATCTTCCAGTCTGTGCCTGGAGCCGTGGCTGTGGAGCCTTCATGCTATGGAGCTCTTCTTGTAGCTCTCCAGGTGGTACAGGACCCAGCCTGCAGGAATCAGGATGCCGAGGAACATCACAGAGAGCCCGATGGCCTGCTCCTGGGTTGAGAAAACGCACCTCAGTCCACTAGGCCCAGGCTGACTGCCTCTGAACCTGGGGCCTAACCAGAGCAGCAGGGTGGACAGCTAGACAGGCTGCCCTGCCCCCTTGGCACCCGTTGGACCCTCGGCCCAGCCGTGTTCATGCCATCTGCCCCAGA
>NC_041231.1:4674086-4679852 GCF_002837175.3 Physeter macrocephalus
CCGGGGGCAGGGCCTGGATGTCTGCCCTTCTGAACCCCTCTGGCCCCAGTGGAGACCGTCCGCCCAGCATTTACTCCCCTTCCTCTGCACTTTTCTCCCAGTCTCCAGAGTGCTGTGTATTGGTTTGATATGATTTCAAAAGCACTTTTTTTATGACTTGAATGAAGTTGTTTTAATCCACCTGTTTCTGACAAAGACCAAAACCAGTTTTTCTGGAAGAAAAGTTGTTTTGATTTAAGAATGAAGTGAGCTGTGTCAGGGTCACTGCCTAGCAACAGGACACTGGCTGCCGGCTCCTGGTTGGTTAAGCCGACTCTCTGGAGAATCTCGCAGAAAAGGTACACCTCGACTAAAGGTGGACTTTATTCCTGTCATCTCCCCTTGTGTGGGACGACGGTGTAATTCATCTGTCGTGTGTTGGGATTATGTTATTTCTTTACTGGCTTCTTATAAAGAGACATTATCCTGTATGCTATCGGCTTGAGCGGTTGCTGTGACTCCCGCCGTGAACCTGTGCTGAATAAACTATTGGCAAAGACAGTCTCAGTCTCTGAGAGTGATCGGCCGCCCCCTCCCGCAACCAAACAGCCGCCCCGACTGGAGGTGGGCTAGGTGCCCTCCTTTACTGCACTTGCATTGCGCTGTTTCTTTTTCCCCAAACGCCAGGCCCCTGGCGTCACACGCTATGGAACGTGGCTCCCGCAGCGCCGCGCGGCCACCGTCAGGTACGGAACCCCCGCGACCTCTCGCGGTTGCTGAGGATTTGAGCCTCTCAATCCTGTCCTGCTCTGCTCCCTCCTCTGGGTACCATTCTTGGTGACTTTGCTAAGCACATACCTAACCCATCCCACACCTTGACCTTCGTTCCCCTGGCCTCCTCCCCTCCTGCGGGGTTGCCCTCCACCCGCCTCCGTCAGTCAGTGTCAAGGGTATCCCCCGGTCTTTGCAATACCGACAACTGCACTCCCTGCTCGACTGCTATTTCAGGTGCCCCTGCCTCCGGCCGTGTCCTTTCCCTCGGCTCGCTGCCTCTGGTGCCCAGCAGTCACTCAGGAACCGCTCTGGCCAACCGTCACCGTCCTACACACATGCAGTGCACCTGGCCTGGATCTACCATGTTCATGAACATTCCCTCGCTCACGGTCGAACTCCCTTCCCGTCGCACCCGCTCCCGACGCTGGACAGCGCCACCTCTTCCGCCCCACTTGCCCACTCGGCGGGGTGTGCTGACCTCAAGTCAAGACCTTGCCTTGGGTGGGGCCCTAGTGCTATACCCATCACTTCTAGATTCCCAGGATGGGTGTCCTCCCATACTTTGAGATGGCTATTGTCGCACTGCCTCTCCTGTCCTACCCTCTGGGCCTCAGCTCTTAATTTCACTGAGAAACTGAATAGGTCAGAAAAAAACTACACATAGTCTTGTCACCAAATCTATCAACCTGTCTTCATTTCCAGGTTTGTGTTTCTTCCTGTTGCAAGAGGCGACCTGTCTTCACGCATGCCAGTGGCAACCCTCCTCTATTACTTCTCCCCACATGAAGCCTTTGTCCTCTCTTTCTGCAGTCTCATGTTTTTAGCTCTACTGCACCATTCTCAGTGTAACAGGGAAGAGCCAATTTTGACTCCATGTTGGATCTGTTTCTTTGACGTTAACCTTCGCTTTTCGTTGCTTTTGTTATTATAATCATCCGTAATGGCCTGCCTCGGGGAGCCCTCTGCCCGAATGTGAAAGCGCCTCTGTCCAGCTCGCAGGGAGACAATCTGACCCTGCGACCTGCGAATGGCTGCAAGAAGAAGAAAGGGACACATCCCCTCACCGAGGCTGGCCATTCCAGGAGACGTTTTGCGAAGACTGATAGTCCTTTTTACTTTACTTCCTCACCGCCTCTCCCCCTCTGATTCTATAAAAGAAGGCGGCATCCAGGTCCCTAATAAGATGGCTTTTGGGCACCCTAGCCCGCCATCTTCTCCGTCTGCAGGCTTTCCGCATGATGCCATACTCCTCGCCTCCACACCTCGTCTCCGATTTACTGGCCTGTCGTGCGGCGGGCAGAGAGAGCTTGGACTCGGTAACATGATCAGCACTTACTCATGCCGTAACATCGCCCGTCTGTAAGCAGAACACAGCACAACAAAAGCCACTCCCTTAGCACTAGTGCTGCAGGCTTCCCCTTGGTCCTCAGGCCACTCTCCCCTCGGCTTTATCTCACCCTGAGCTCAGGAGGCTCCCAGCCTTCTGTGTTCAGGTTGCATTTGGCTAACGGGGAGGGACAAATAGATTCTGCATTCAGTAACGTTCTAGGCATGGATCTTGTTCTGATGGAAAATTACAGTCAAAATGTTCTTAAAAAACCCCCCCACCAGGTTCTATCAATTCATAACGTGTTTGGTTCTAATTTTCAGAGACGTGCAAATACCAAGATCACGTCTGTTAAATTATGGAACTCATCACCCCAACCTGCAAAGGCTCTGTTCTTCTAGTTTTTGAACATTGATTTGTGCCCTATGACCTCAGGTGCCCTCATGAAAATATGTGACATTCCGTTCTGGGACAGAAATACTAAGGTTATTAAATACTGAAGATATCAGACAACTCAGTATGTCAGACTGTCTGACTCACCTTGTTAATGAGCCAGGACTGAAAATGGCTGCTTTTCTTGTAGAAACACTGAGAGTTCATTCGGTAGTGAAACTCTCTTAGCAGGACTCCCCCCGCCGCGGGGAACTATCATATCGGAAAATGGTCTAGACCTTCTGTGGTTCAGAGCTAACATTTTTGTTCGCGATAAAGCTAAAAAAAAAAACTTGTTTTTACATCATCATCATTGTATTCAAATTACATATATCTTGGAAGAATTGCCAAGTTATCAATAACTGTATTCATCAAGTTATGATGAAAAATATTGAAACCAAGCAGGAGGGGCCCTCCTGGCTACAAAAGCCTTTCCATGTCCCCCGTTTCTTATCTGTAGGAAAAAGGCTTCAGCCTCCTGGACGTTCCCTGAGTTCCAAAGGACAGATTCAAACAGTTACTAATTAGGGAGGGGAGGGAATACAGAAATAGAGGAGGAGCGGTCAACTAATAATAGAGCAGCGATAAGGCAGGGTCCTGGCTCCTCCTCGAGAGATGTGCAGAACAATATATCTCCGAGTTCTCCTGCAGAACTAAGGCCCCCAACCAGCGGAGGATGGTAAATTCTGGCTGAGCACAAGAATTCTGGAGCACCACCCTGTTACCTCACCACCAGCCAAGCAGAAGAAAATCACACACTGCAGCCCTCATCCCAAATTTTGCCTTTAAAAACTCTTCCCCCACAAACCATCCGGGAGTTCCAGTTTTCTGAGCATGAACCACCTGTTCTCTTGCTTGGCTTTTGCAATAAACCTTTCTCTGCTCCAGACTCTGACGTTTCAGTTTTTTTGCCCTCACTGTGTGTTGGGCACATGAACTTGGGTTCGACAACAATTCTGTCGAGCCAGCCAGGAGTCTGTATCCGCGGTGGGTGGACCCCAGCCGGGGCAGCCCCTTCCCTGAGTCCCCAGCAGCTGCCGGAGCTCCAGGGAACTCGAAGGGACTCTCCCTGACAGACACTGGCCATCCCCGCCCAAGGCTGTCTGGAGCCGAGGAATGTCCTGAGCTCTCCAGTCCACACTCCGTGTCATCTGGGGCTGAGTCACTCCAGTCTGCACAGCCTGGGAATTCTACCCGCTCCATCTGGGCTCATTCCATTGTGAGAAGCGAGCCACCCTGGGCTTGTTGTGAACCATTCTGGGCCCGTTTGTCTTTTAGGAGCTGGGCCAATCTCTTTGGAGGCCTCCATCTGGGAGTGGGAATGGAATTTTTGGACTACGCCTCATCTGATCTCTTGTCTGTGTGATTGTATTTGTTGTTTGTATGTATGTGTGTATCAGTACTTGCATTGGGTGGTTGAGACATCTCTGGTAATGGAGCTCACATGTGGTGACACCAGGGTATTCTTCCCTATTGCTTTGGCTTGGCTTACTGCAGAGCATTTGTTGGGACTAAGGCTTCGTCATTTGGCCCCATCTCTGATGGGGCATTGGTTGGGTTTCTCCCCTTTGGATTCAAGCTTTGTCCTTGGGTTTCGTCTCTGACTGATGGGCCATTGATTGGGAATCTCCTTTTCTGGGCCTAGGGAACTGCGACCCTGAGACACTGCTCTGCATTGGTTTGCTGTTTGCTTGATATTTCACAACACTGACAGTGAATAATTAAGTATGGGTGATCAGAGCTCTGTTCCATCTTGTAGTCCCCTAATGTGTATTTTGCAAAACTGGGAAATCTTCACTTATGCTCCCATGAATAAAAGAAAATAGCATTTTAGTGCAACCCTGCATGGTCTCAGTACTCCTTGGGATCTGGAGAACAATGGCTCTAAATTGTAACTCCATCCTTTCAACGGCAGGATATTTGACTGCATTTCAGTTTGAATTTCCAAAGGCTAGTGTATGTAGCCGATCTGCCCACTGGGCGTGGGGCCTCGCTGAATTGTGAGCGTGCATGGTCTGCACTTCGCTGATGGCTCATGGGGGGCTTTTATCCCACGTTGCTGACCCGTGTTCCACACTCAGAGTTGGGTTTGTGCACAGCTGATGGGATCTGGGTCTCATCAGGGCCGTCCAGGGCTTCAGCTCTGGGATGGTGCGGGGTCACATCGACACTGACAGGGGCTGGGTCTCCTCAGGACCTGCCAGGAAGCGGTACGGCTGGAGAAGAGGTGAGGGAAGGTGGGGAGAAAGTTCCTGTGCGTGGCTGACAGCGGGGCGGCTCCATCTTCAGAGGACCCAGGAGGGGAAGGAGCTGATGTGGAAAATTGTGGGTTTTAGCCAGTTTGTGTATGTGGTGTAGACAGAGCGCAGAGTTGTTCTTTGGTGTGTGGCGTCCAGTTTTCCCAGCACCGTTTATTGAGGGGACTGTCCTTTCCCTGGCGTATGTTCTTGGCTCCTTTCTTGTGAGTTAACTGGCCACACACCTGTGGGTTTATTTCTGGGCTCTCTATTCTGTTGCTCTGGTCCGTGTGCCTGTTTTTGTGCCAATTCCACACTGTTTTGGTGACTGTAGCTTTGTAATGTAGTGTGAAGTCAGGGAGGGAGATGCCTCCAGCCTGTTCTCTTTTCTCAGGGTTGCTTTGGCTATTTTGGGTCCTTTATGGTTCCACACAGATATTAGGAGGATTTGCTCGATTTGGGGGGAAAATACCATGGAATTTTGGGAGTGATTGCATTCACTGTGGCCATTGCTTTGGGTAGAATGGATATTTTAACAATATCAACTGTTCCATTCCATGAGAACAGGATATCTTTCCATTTATTGGTGTGTTTTTCAATTTCTTCATCAATGTCTTAAAGTTTTCAGTGTGCAGGTCTGTCACATCCTTGGTTAACTTTATTCCCAGATATTTTGTTCCTTTCGATGCAATTGTAAACAGGGTTGCTTTCTTTCTCTTTCTGATGGTTCATTATTAGTGTTTAGAAATGCAGCTGATTTCTGTGCATTGATTTTGCAACTTTACCGAATTCATTTATTAGTTCTAATAGTTTTTTTTTGTGGCATGAAGTGGAAAATTGGAATTCAAAAATCCCACTGTTTCTACCATATCCAGGTCGTCCACAACACGGAGGACAGTGGCTCCTAATATAACCTTCCCACAGTGCCTCTATATTACATGTGGACTTTGGGTGAACTGGATCTGGGTAAAGCTTGGCTTCTATATGGAAGTTTGATGTTTTCTCTGCTTTTCTGGC
>NC_041231.1:4679927-4686646 GCF_002837175.3 Physeter macrocephalus
TAGTTGATTAGCTCAAATAATTTCTTTGCTGATTATAGGTAGTTTTATATATAAGATGATGTGACCTATGTTCTGTGAAGAGACACAGTTTTAATTTTTCCATTCACCCACGGATGCCTTTAATTTTTTCCTCAAGATTCTGGGTAGAACTTCCAGTACTACTGAGTAATGGTGATGAAGGCCAGCTTCCTGGCCTTGTTCCTGATTTCAGAAGTAAATCTTTCAGTCTTTAACATTGAGCATGATGTTTGCGGTGGCTTTTTGTACTACTCTTTAACATATGGAACAAATTTCCTTTTAGTCCTGCTTTCTTGAGTGTCTATCATGAAATAACACTGGATTTTCATTGTAGATTTTTTTTGCATTAATTGATATGATTATGTGTTTTTACTTCACACCATTATTGTGGTTTAATACATTGCTTACTTTTAATATGTTGAGCAACCTGAAATTTCTGGTGTAGAGATACCTGCTTATGGCATTATCCATTTAAAGTTTTATTGGTTTCATGTTGCTAGTATTTTGTGATAGATTTTTACATTCATATTTATAAGTTATATTGGGGTAGTTTTCCTTTTTTTTCTTTATTTTTAAATCTCTTTTTAAAATAGTGGTTTTATTTCATTTTATTTATTTATTTACTTTGGGCACATCCCATGGCTTGTGGGATCTTGGTTCCCCAGTCAGGGATCGAACCCGAGCCCTTGGGAGTGAAAGCACAGAGTCCTAACCACTGGGCCACCAGAGAATTCCCTAGTTTTCTTTTTTAAGATGTATTTGTATAATATGATTAGATTTGGCTTGGTGTAAGTGGTTTGGAGGGTTAGCATTAGGGCTGGGACTGGTGGGAGGGCTGGGGCTGTTTATGGTTGCTGTTAGGGTTTACGTTTTATGGTTATGGTTTATGGTTATGACTTATTTATGGGTATGGTTAATGAATATATTTTATGGTTTGGTTATGGTTATGGTTTTGCTTATTGGTTAAGGTTTATGGTTTTGGTCTCAGGGTGTTAGCGTTCTGTGTTAGAGTGGGTGTTAGGGTATGCGTTAGAATTGGGGTACAGGTAGGATACGGGTAGAGTATGGGTTAGGGTAAGGTCCAGGTTTACGGTACGGGCTGGGGCTAAGGTTAGGTCAGGGCTTAGGGTCAGGAGCAGAGTTTAGGGTCAGGATCAGTGTCAGGATTAGCGTCAAGGTTGATCTAGGTCGTTGTTTTCTGCTCCTCCAGGCCTGGATTCTGACTGATGGATGAGTGAAATGTCTGCTCTGGTCACTCACTGTTTCAAATTGAGCTCAGCCTTAGTCAAGGGTTCTTACGGCCTCAGAGGTCATGCAGGGTTTCCCTCCACCCTCCCTCCAGGGAAGGGTGATGCAGGCCCCACTCTGTCTGGGCAGCGCCAGGTCCAGCATGGCCCTGACATGCAGGATACTAAGTAGACATGTGTGTGTTTATATAAGACTCGGTGCATCAATCTGCCAGCCCCCAGGTGCTGCCTTTTTTCTAAAAAATATTAATTAATTTATTTATTTTTGGCTGTGTTGGGTCTTCATTGCTGCGCGGAGGCTTTCTCTAGTTGCGGCGAGTGGGGGCTTCTCATTAATTAATTTATTTATTTTTGGCTGTGTTGGGTCTCCATTGCTGCGCGGAGGCTTTCTCTAGTTGCGGCGAGTGGGGGCTTCTCATCGCAGTGGCTTCTCTTGTTGCAGAGCACAGGCTCTAGGCACGTGGACTTCAGCAGTTGTGGCTCGCGGGTTCTCGAGTGCAGGCTCAGTAGTTGTGGCTCGCGGGCTCTAGAGCTCAGGTTCAGTAGTTGTGGCACACGGGCTCTCGAGCTCAGGCTCAGTAGTTGTGGCGCACGGGCTTAGTTGCTCTGCGGCATGTGGGATCTTCCTGGACCAGGGCTCAAACCTGTGTCCCCTGCATTGGCAGGTAGATTCTTAACCACTGCGCCACCAGGGAAGTCCGATGCTGTGTTCTTGGGGGCTGGTGGAGCCCTTCTGGGACTGGATGGATCCTTTGTTCCATCTGCATGGGTGTACAAGCAGGTCTCAGAACAGCCCTTGGCCTCTGAGCATCCAGGCAGGCATCCATGTTCCTCCAGCTCAGGTTAGCCTTGGCCCCTCAAGCCCCCGTGGCCAATTACTGAGAGGATTGTGTCTTTACTCTTTAAAATTAAATCACTCTCTCCAGGTGGGCGAGAAGTTTACTTGTGAACTTGGTTAGGGTTAGGGGTTAGGGTTAGGGCTAGGGCTAGGGGTTAGGGGTTAGGGTTAGGCTTAGGGTTGGGTTAGGGTTAGGGTTAGGGTTTAGGGCTAGGGTTAGGGGTTAGGTTAGGGTTAAGGTTAGTGTTGGGTTAGGGTTAGGGTTGGGTTAGGGTTAGGTTTAGGGCTAACCTAAACCTAGGGTTAAGTTTAGGTTTAACCTGTGCTCTGCAACAAGAGAAGCCACTGCAATGAGAAGCCCCCACTCGCCGCAACTAGAGAAAGCCTCCGCGCAGCAATGAAGACCCAACACAGCCAAAAAAAAAAAAAAAAAAAAAAAAAGGCAGCACCTGGGGGCTGGCAGATTGATGCACCTAGTCTTATATAAACACACACACGTCTACTTAGGGTTAAGGTCTACTTTAGGGTAGGGTTAGGGTTAGGGTTAGGGTTAGTGTCAGGTTAGGGTTAGGGTAGGGTTAGGGTTAGGGATAGGGGTAGGGTTAGGGTTAGGGTTTGGGTAGGGTTAGGGTTAGGGATAGGGGTAGGGGTAGGGTTAGGGTTAGGGTTGGGTTAAGGGTAGGTTTAGGGTTTAGGGTTTAGGGTTAGGGTGTCCAGCCTTACGTCCCATCCAGCTGTGGGTGTAGATGTGGTCAGTCCAGTGGCATCACAGCCCCTGATCCAATTTTGTAAGAATTCCTCTCTCTTTCACTGTCTTTTTTTTTTTTTTTTTTTGTAATTTATTTGTATAGTGGGGTGTAGCTGATTTTCAATGCTGTGTTCTTGGTGCTGTACATCCACTTGATTCACTTACAGAGAGACATCAATAAATTCTTTTCTAGTTTCTAGTAGTCAGATATATTTTTTTTTCTGTGAATAGAGTGTGCTGAGTCCAGTTCCTTGAGCAATGAGTAGGTCTGGTCGATTACATTATTGGTTTATGGAACGGTATCTGTGCCAATTTCAACCTCCTGGTTTATGCATCACTGCACCACACCTTTCCCCTTAAGCAGCCATAAGTGTGTTTTGTAAATGTATGATGGTGTTCTGTTTGTAATTCAGTTCATGTGTGGCGATTTTTAGATTCCCCCTATAAGTGATATCTTATGATAAGTTTCTTTTGCTGTCTAACTTATTTCACTCTCAATGACCGTACATAAGTCCCCCCGAGTTGCCGCAACTCTCCTTATTTCATTGATTTCAGGGCTGAATAATATTCCGTTGTGCATAAGTACCAAATCTTCTTTATCCATTTTTTCCTTCCAAGGACTTTTAAGTTGTACCCAAGTCGAGGCTTTTGTAAACATAGCAGCAGTAAAGGTTTGGGTGCCTGCGTCCTGTGGAGTTTTGGTTTTTCCAAGATATACGCCCATGAGTGGAAGTGCCGTATGCTTTGTAGCTCTGCTTTTTAGATGTTTTCGGAAACACCGTACACTTCTCCAGAGTGGCCGTTGGCAATTTACATTCCCCCCATCAGCGTAACAAGGCTCCCTGTTCTCCATGGCTTGTCCTGCATATCTGGTTTTTACCCTTTGTGAGGATGGTCCTTTTTTCTGATTCAAAGTGATACCTCTTTGTAGTGTCGATTTGCATTGCCCGCTTCTTCGGTTGGCCAAAAAGGGCGTATGCGTGTTTCCTGAATATATTCAGGAAACACGCATACGCCCTTTTTGTCCAACTGCATCCTTGGCGAAGTTCAGCTACTTTTCATGTGCTTTCAGGGCAAGTCCAATCTACCTCCTGAAATCCCTTTCCTGCAATTCTGCCTTGCTTTCAACTCCTTTTTGTTGACTTACCTCAAGATATTTCTCCGACGATAGGTATCATTTACAACCCTGCAGGTTTGTGAATTGCAGTGCCCCTGAGCTCCATTTTCCAACTCGCTTTTTTGTGAGCTGGCCGCAAAACCGCAGGATTGCTTCAGGCCCT
Organism: Physeter macrocephalus; assembly: GCF_002837175.3. NCBI lineage: Eukaryota > Metazoa > Chordata > Mammalia > Artiodactyla > Physeteridae > Physeter > Physeter macrocephalus. The sequence goes on from NC_041231.1 coordinate 4,684,059, forward strand.
ATTGTGGTTCTTGGGGGGGGGGGCAGGCTGAGCCTTTGGGCAATTCATCTTCCTGATTTGAAATTAGAGCGACATGTGCCTGTGCAAACACCTAGGGCTGGTCTCTCATTTGTTCCTCCCCTTCATCTTCATCCTCCGGACAAATTCCATACTATTCGAAACAGGATGTTAAAGGCGCTGATTCCCCAAGTGGGGAGATTGTTAGTAAAGCGGCTGGAATGGCGAACCCGAGCACCGGGAGATGAAAAATGAGGTGCGTTTTAGAAACCTTTCCCGATCACACGGTGTACCATCCTCTGGGTTGCCCATGCATCTTTTAGCTGTAGGAAGATTCCCTTGAACCTGGAGAGTTGGGACCCATGGAATGGGGACCAGGCAGCGTTACTCTATAGGGGCTGCATTTGCTCACCCATCCTCACCAATCCTCTTAACCCCACAGTGTCCAGCCTTATGTCCCGTCTAGCTGTGGATCTAGATGGGGTCAATGCAGGTTTCATCACAGCCACTGAACGAACTTGTAAGAATTTCTCTCTCTCTCTCTCTCTCTCTGTTTTTGTGTTTGTTTTTGGAATGCATTGTTGTAATGGGGCATGGGTGATTTTCAATGCTATTTTTCTTGCTGCTGTACATCCAGTTAATTCACTTACAGAAAGACATCTGTAAATTCTTTTTCAGATTCTTACCAGTCGTATATATTCTTTTCAGGTGACTAGAGTGTGCTGAGTCCAGTTCTTTGAGCTATAGAGTAGGTCTTGTCGATTACCTCTTTGGCGTATGGAACGGTATCTGTCCTCATTTCAACCTCCTGGTTTATGCCTCACCCTACCCAACCTTTCCACTTTCGCAGTCTAAGTGTGTTTTCTAGATGTGTGACTCTGTTTCTGTTTTGTCATTTAGTTAATGTGTAACCATTTTTAGGTTCCAACTATAAGTGATATAATAAGTCACTTTTTCTGTCCGACTTAGGTCACTGAGAATGATCATACCTAAGTCCACCTGAGTTGCTGCAACTGGCCTTATTTCATTGATTTCATGGTTGAGTAATATTCCATTGTACATAAATCCCACATCTTCTTTATCCATCTTTTCCTTCCAGGGACATTTAAGTTGTATCCAAGTCGAGGCTCTTGTAAACAGAGCAGCACTAAACGTTGGGTTGTCTATGTCATGTTGAATTTTGGTTTTCCCAAGATATACGCCCATGAGTTGAAGTGCCCATTTCTTGTTTTCACACTTTGTGAGGATGGCCCTTCTGAGTGCTGTGAAGTGATACCTCTTTGTAGTGTTGATTTGCACTGAGTGACTGGTTGGCCAAAAAGGGCCTATGCGTTTTTCCTGAATATATTCAGGAAAAATGCATAGGCCCTTCTTGGCCAACGGTATCGTTGGAGAAGTTCTGACTCTTTCCATGTGCTTTAGTGGCGAGTCCCATCTACCTCTTGAAATCCGTTCCTGCACTTCTGCCTTGCTTTCAAGTCCTTTTTCATGACTTACCTCAAGGCAATTTTCAACGTTAGAAATCTTTTACAATCCTGCAGGATTGTGAATTGCAGTGCCCCTGAGCTCCATTTTTCAACTTGCTTTTTTGGGAACTGGCCACAAAACAGCAGGATTGCTTCAAGCCCTATTCTTGTTCCAGCGGCAAGGTAGCCTGTGGTTAATTCCTCTTCCTAATTGGAATTTAGAGTGGCATTTGCCTGTCCAAACACCTAGGGCTTGTCTCTCATTGTTTCCCCCACTTCCGCTTCATACTCTGGACAAATTCAAAACTGTGCGAAACAGGATGTTGAAGGTACTTACTTCCCCTAGTGGGAAGATTCTTAGGAAAGAGGCTGGAGTGGGCAACCCGAGCACCAGGAGATGAGATGAGGTGCCTTTCCCAAACTCTTCCCGATCCGACGGTGTACCATCCTCTGGGTGTCCCATGCATGTTTTAGCTGCACGAAGGGTCCCCTGCACCTGGAGATTTGGGATCCATGGAATGGGGACCAGGAGGTATTACTCTAAAGGGGCTGCATTTGCTGACTTATCCTCACCAAGCCTCTCAGCCCCACGAGTGTCCAGCCTTAGGGCCCATCCAGCTGTGGGTCTAGATGTGGTCAATCCAGGGTGCATCACAGCCCCTGAACGAATTTTGTAACAGTTTCTCTCTGTGTTTTTTTGTAATTTATTTTTATAATGGGGTGTGTCTGATTTTCAATGCTGTCTTTCTTGCTGCTGCACATCCACTTGATTCACTTACAGAGAGACATCCATAAATTCTTTTTCAGATTCTTACCAGTCGTATATATTCTTTTCTGGTGACTAGAGTGTGCTGAGTCCAGTTCTTTGAGCTATAGAGTAGGTCTTGTCGATTACCTATTTGGTCTTTGGAAGGTATCTGTGCTAATTTCAACCCTCTGGTTTATGCCTCACCCCACCCCACCTTTCCCCTTTAGCAGCCATAAGTTTGTTTTCTAAATGTGTGACTCTGTTTCTGTTTTGTAATTTAGTTCATGTGTAGCCATTTTTAGATTCCACCTATAAGTGATATCTTATGCTAAGTGTCTTTTTGTGTCTAACTTATGTCACTTAGAATGATCGTACCT
>NC_041231.1:4689496-4692526 GCF_002837175.3 Physeter macrocephalus
GCAGAAGACCTAAATAGATATTTCTCCAAAGAAGATATACAGATTGCCAACAAACACATGAAAGAATGCTCAACATCATTAATCATTAGAGAAATGCAAATCAAAACTACAATGAGATATCATCTCACACCGGTCAGAATGGCCATCATCAAAAAATCTAGAAACAATAAATGCTGGAGAGGGTGTGGAGAAAAGGGAACACTCTTGCACTGCTGGTGGGAATGTAAATTGATGCATATCTGGTTTTTTACCCTTTGTGAGGATGGCCCTTTTTTCTGATTCAAAGTGATACCTCTTTGTAGTGTTGATTTGCATTGCCCGCTTCTTTGGTTGGCCAAAAAGGGCGTATGCGTGTTTCCTGAATCAGGAAACACGCATACGCCCTATTTGGCCAACTGCATCCTTGGCGAAGTTCAGCCGCTTTTCATGTGCTTAAAAGGCGAGGCCAATCTACCTGTTGAAATCCCTTTCCTGCAATTCTGTTTTGCTTTCAAATCCTTTACGTTGACTTACCTCAAGATATTTTTCGACGATAGGTATCATTTACAACCCTTCAGGTTTGTGAATTGCAGTGCCCCTGAGCTCCATTTTTCAACTTGTTTCTTTGGGATCTGTCCACAAAACAGCAGGATTGCTTCAAGCCCTATTCTGGTTCCGGGGGCAAGGTGAGCGTTTGGTCAATTCCTCTTCCTAATTGGAAATTAGAATGACATGTGCCTGTCCAAACACCTCGGGCTTGTCTCTCATTGTTTCCCCCGCTTCCGCTTCTTCCTCCGGACAGATTCCAAGCTGTGTGAAACCGTATGTTGAAGGTACTGACTTCCCTAAGTGGGGAGATTGTTAGGAAAGAGGCTGCAGGGGGGAACCCGAGCCCCAGGAGATGAGGAGATGAGGTGGTTGTCCCAAACTCTTCCCGATCCTATGGTGTACTATCCTCTGTGTGTCCCATACATGTTTTTAGCTGTAGGAAGGGTCCCCTGCACCTGAAGATTTGCGACCCATGGATTGGGGACCAGGAAGTATTACTCTAAAGGGGCTGCATTTGCTGTCCCATCCTCACCAAAACTCTCAGCCCCACGAGTGTCCAGCCTTATGTCCCGACTAGCTGTGGATCTAGATGGGGTCAATGCAGGTTTCCTCACAGCCCCTGAACGAATTTGTAAGAATTTCTCTGTTTTTGTGTTTGTTTTTGGAATGCGTTGTTATAATGGGGCATGGGTGATTTTCAATGCTATTTTTCTTGCTGCTGTACATCCAGTTAATTCACTTACAGAAAGACATCTGTAAATTCTTTTTCAGATTCTTACCAGTCGTATATATTCTTTTCAGGTGACTAGAGTGTGCTGAGTCCAGTTCTTTGAGCTATAGAGTAGGTCTTGTCGATTACCTCTTTGGCGTATGGAACGGTATCTGTCCTCATTTCAACCTCCTGGTTTATGCCTCACCCTACCCAACCTTTCCACTTTCGCAGTCTAAGTGTGTTTTCTAGATGTGTGACTCTGTTTCTGTTTTGTCATTTAGTTAATGTGTAACCATTTTTAGGTTCCAACTATAAGTGATATAATAAGTCACTTTTTCTGTCCGACTTAGGTCACTGAGAATGATCATACCTAAGTCCACCTGAGTTGCTGCAACTGGCCTTATTTCATTGATTTCATGGTTGAGTAATATTCCATTGTACATAAATCCCACATCTTCTTTATCCATCTTTTCCTTCCAGGGACATTTAAGTTGTATCCAAGTCGAGGCTCTTGTAAACAGAGCAGCACTAAACGTTGGGTTGTCTATGTCATGTTGAATTTTGGTTTTCCCAAGATATACGCCCATGAGTTGAAGTGCCCATTTCTTGTTTTCACACTTTGTGAGGATGGCCCTTCTGAGTGCTGTGAAGTGATACCTCTTTGTAGTGTTGATTTGCACTGAGTGACTGGTTGGCCAAAAAGGGCCTATGCGTTTTTCCTGAATATATTCAGGAAAAATGCATAGGCCCTTCTTGGCCAACGGTATCGTTGGAGAAGTTCTGACTCTTTCCATGTGCTTTAGTGGCGAGTCCCATCTACCTCTTGAAATCCGTTCCTGCACTTCTGCCTTGCTTTCAAGTCCTTTTTCATGACTTACCTCAAGGCAATTTTCAACGTTAGAAATCTTTTACAATCCTGCAGGATTGTGAATTGCAGTGCCCCTGAGCTCCATTTTTCAACTTGCTTTTTTGGGAACTGGCCACAAAACAGCAGGATTGCTTCAAGCCCTATTCTTGTTCCAGCGGCAAGGTAGCCTGTGGTTAATTCCTCTTCCTAATTGGAATTTAGAGTGGCATTTGCCTGTCCAAACACCTAGGGCTTGTCTCTCATTGTTTCCCCCACTTCCGCTTCATACTCTGGACAAATTCAAAACTGTGCGAAACAGGATGTTGAAGGTACTCACTTCCCCTAGTGAGGAGATTGTTAGGAAAGAGGCTGGAGGGGGGAACCCGAGCACCAGGATATGAGATGAGGTGCCTTTCCCAAACTCTTCCCGATCCGTCGGTGTACCATCCTCTGGGTGTCGGTGTACCATCCTCTGGGTGTCCCATGCATGTTTTAGCTGTACGAAGGGTCCCCTGCACCTGGAGATTTGGGATCCATGGAATGGGGACCAGAAAGTATTACTCTAAAGGGGCTGCATTTGCTGACTCATCCTCACCAAGCCTCTCAGCCCCACGAGTGTCCAGCCTTAGGGCCCATCCAGCTGTGGGTCTAGATGTGGTCAATCCAGGGTGCATCACAGCCCCTGAACGAATTTTGTAACAGTTTCTCTCTGTGTTTTTTGTGTAATTTATTTTTATAATGGGGTGTAGCTGATTTTGAATGCTGTCTTTCTTGCTGCTGCACATCCACTTGATTCATTTACAGAGAGATATCCATAAATTCTTTTTCGGATTCTTACCAGTCGTATATATTATTTTCTGGTGACTAGAGTGTGCTGAGTCCAGTTCTTTGAGCTATAGAGTAGGTCTTGTCGATTACCTATTTGGTCTTTGGAACATATCTG
>NC_041231.1:4692624-4694612 GCF_002837175.3 Physeter macrocephalus
CACCCCACCCCACCTTTCCCCTTTAGCAGCCATAAGTTTGTTTTCTAAATGTGTGACTCTGTTTCTGTTTTGTAATTTAGTTCATGTGTAGCCATTTTTAGATTCCACCTATAAGTGATATCTTATGCTAAGTGTCTTTTTGTGTCTAACTTATGTCACTTAGAATGATCGTACCTAAGTCCACCTGAGTTGCTGCAACTGGCCTTATTTCATTGATTTCATGGCTGAGTAATAGTCCATTGTACAGAAGTACCATATCTTCTTTATCCATTTTTTCCTTCCAAGGACATTTATATTGTTTCCAAGTCGAGGCTCCTGTAAAAGGGCTGCACTAACAGTTGAAGTGCCTGTGTCCTGTGGATTTATGGTTATCCCGAGATATATACCCAGGAGTGGAAGTGCCGTATGCTCTGTAGCTCTATTTTTAAAAATTAATTAATTATTTTTGCCTGTGTTGGGTCTTTGTTATTGCGCATGGGATTTCCCCAGTTGCAGCAACTTGGGGCTACTCTTCGTTGAAGTGTGTGGGCTTCTCATTGCAGTAGCTTCTCGTCTTGCGGAGCATAGGCTCTAGGCGTTGTGCTTCAGTAGTTGTGGCACACAGGCTCAGTAGTTGTGGCTCATGGGCTCTAGAGCACAGGCTCAGTAGTTTTGGCGCACGGGCTTTGTCGCTCCGTGGCATGTGTTATCTTTCCGCACCAGGGCTCGAACCCGTGTCCTCTGCATTGGCAGTTGGATTCTTAACCACTGTGCCACCAGGGAAGTTCCTATAGCTCTATTTTTTAGAATTTTTAGAAACATCATACCTTCTCCAGAGTGGCTGTTAGCAATTGACATTCCCACCATCAGCGTAGCAGGGTTCCCTTTTCTCCACGACCTCTCCTCCATTTCTTGTTTTTACACTTTGTGAGGATGGCCATTCTGACTGGGCAAAGCGATACATCTTTGTAGTGTTGATTTGTGTTTCCCGCATGTTTGGTTGGCACAAGGGCGAATGGATTTACACCTGTACGCCCTTTTTGGCCAACTGAATCATAGGCAATGTTGAGCAGCTTTCATGTGCTTTAACGGCGAGTCCAATCTACCTCTTGCAATCCGGTTGCTGCAATTCTGCCTTGCTTTCAAGTCCTTTTCAGTTACTGACCCCCAGACGTTCCCCCCCCCCCCCCCGATAGTTGTCATTTACAAGCCTGCAGGAGTTGTGGATTGCGGCGCCCCTGAGCAACTGTCTTCAACTTGTTTCTGGAACCGGCCACAACGTGGCAGGATTGCTTCAAGCCCCATTCTGGTTACAGGGGCAGCCTGAGCCTTTGGGAAATTCCTCTTCCTGATTGGAAATGAGAGTGGCATGTGCTGTCCAAGCACGTAGAGCTTGTTTTTCATTCCTATCCCCCCTTCCCTTTCATCCTCCAACGAATTCCAAGCCGTGCACGACCTGCTGTTGAGTGTGCGGACTCCCCAGGTGGGGAGAGTCTAAGGAACGAGGCTGGAGCGGGGACCCCTCCCCCAGGACGTGTGGAGATGGGGTGACTTTTCCAAACTCTTCCCGCCCCTCCGGCCCCCCGTCCTCTGGGGTTCTGTCCGGACGCCGCGGGGTTTCCAGCGGTGCGGGGCTCGGGGGCCGCCCTGCGGGGAGCAGCCCTGATCCCGCGCCTGCAGCGCCGCCTGCTGGTCTCTCCGTCCTGCGTCGGGCACAGTCTCCACCTTCCCCGCTGCCTCGGGTGCTCTGTCTCCACACTGTCGGGCGCTCAGCCCGTTCTCCCACCGCCATCACGCCCAGCTCCACACCCCTTGTCAGCCTCAGGGATGACCCAGGACTGGGCTCCCCGCCTGCCCACCCCCGGTCTGTGTCCTCAGCCTACCTGTGCAGACAGGTGAGGAGCCCCTGCAGAGGCTCCCGAACGCTTCTCCCCTCCATCCTCCCCGGGCTCGGCCCAGGTCCCGTCGGGATGGTCCACCCTCACCAAGCCCCCAAGTACATGCCAAGG
>NC_041231.1:4695436-4696420 GCF_002837175.3 Physeter macrocephalus
GCGGTGTGGGTTCACCTGCCCACAGAGAGGCCGGGCCTCTGTCCTGGCTCCAGAGTCACCTTGAGTCTGACGGGAGTGTCCGTGCTCCGTGGGCCTCGCTCCAGGCCGGTCTGTGCTGACGGCGTGATACACGGTGGGGCTTCCTGAGTCGCCCCCGGGGGCTGGAGGCCGAGGTCAGGCACACGGCGGTCCCCACATTGACGTGACAGACCCCAATAAACCCTGCACTTCAGGACTCAGGTGGGCTTCCCTGGGCTGCCACAGCCGAGGAGGCTGGCCCCTGCTTATCCCCTCTGTCCTCGCTGATTTTAACTTGCATCCTTCACGGGCCTATAAACCCTGGGTATAACAGCTTCAGGGAGTTCTGGGAGCCTCCAAGAAAAAGAAGCCGTGGAGGGGATCTCTGGTTCCCCGACTCTGCAGTTGGGGTCAGAGGTCGGTGGGGAGGATCTTGGGGCCCTGGAATCTGAAGGGGCCCCCTCCCAGGGGAGGGGTAGGAGACCCGGGTTGTAGTTAAGCTGAGTCCAAGGCCCTCCTGCGTAGGAGGCATCCTAGCCCCGGGGATCCTGGAGAGGCCGGCCCCCTCCTCTCCTCCGCCCCCAGGCCTGGTCCCTGCTCTTGAGGAGTTCCCTAGGGTGGGGTCCTGGTGCTGGAGGTGCCCCGAAATTCTGTGGCCTCCTGAGCCTCCAGTGAGGATAAGGGGAGCGGGGGAAGAGTTGTTCACAGAGAGGGAGCTTCTGCCAGAACAGAGCCTGGGTCTCCTGCCCCGACCCCAGGTGCCCTGGGGCAGGAACGTGAGAGCGAGGCTCCCTCTCCTCCCAAGATACCCAGGACACATGGGCGCTGGTCGCTGGACTCCCACACAATACTAAAATCTCCCACGCAGGCCTGATGGGTGAGAGACACTATTTAAAGGCTATTTTGGGGCCAGGGGGGCCCACGGGGTGAAGCTGGGGGTGGGGAGAGTTGGAAAATCACCCAAGG
>NC_041231.1:4696949-4698544 GCF_002837175.3 Physeter macrocephalus
GGAGGTCAGCCAGAAGCGCCCCCCACCCAACCTCACTGTTACCACAAGAAACAAGAGACAACTCCGTGCAGAAACACAGAACATCACCAGCCTGATGCTGTCCTGAGGAAGGTCTGGGAACTGGGCGTTATAGTGGGTTGAATGAGGGGGGGTCCCCCCAAAAGTTATATCCATGTCATGCCCCCCAGAATCTGAGAATGGAACCTTATTTGGAAGTAGGGTCTTTGCAGGCATAATTAGTTACAGATCTGGAGATGAGGTCATCCTGGATCCGGGTGGCCCTAAATCAGTAACAGTGTCCTTCTAAGAGACCAGAGGAGAGACACAGACACACAGGAGACACCATGTGAAGACGGAGGCAGAGACAGGAGAGATGTGGTCATAAGCCCAGGGATACCTGGAGCCCCCAGAAGCTGGAAGAGGCAGGCAGGACCCTCCCCTGGAGCCTCCGGAGGGAGCGCGGCCCTGGGACACCTTGATCTCAGACGTCTGGTCTCCAGGACTGAGAGAGGGCAGGTTTCTGTTGCTCTGAGCCTCCGTTCGTCACAGCTGCCCCAGGAAGCGAATGCATCTGGTGAGCAGCCCCCTGCCCTGATCTAAACCCTCCCTCTTCCCGTTAGGGGCAGCCCCCTGCGCCTGTGCTGTGTGCACAAACCATGTGGTTCATGCTGAACCCCAGCTCCCCTTCTGGGCACTGGCATTTTGGAGGGTAAGGGCAGAGAACACCACGTGACCAGCCCCCAGCTGGGTGCCAAGCCTCTAATGAGCTTCCCTGGGGACACGGGGGTGCGGGTAACTGTCGTGGTTCTGCCCTTTGTGGCTGGGGGAAGAGACACCCTAGAGACCCTCGAGGGAAAGAGGGGGCATGGAGGGTCAGGAGGTGACGGGAGCAGGGGCCCTCCCTCCCTGCATCGCTACCGCGTGCTGTGACCCATCTCAGCTGTGAGCACACAAGCCACGAGCATGTGCTGAGTCCTGTGAGCCCCCCAGCCAGTCCCTGAACGTGAGGGCGGCCTGCAGACCCCAGCCCTGTCCTCCACGTCTAGTGGGTGGAAGACCCACTTCTTGCTATTCCAGAGGCGGTTCTGGAGCTGTCCTGGGAGGGCTTCAGGGGTTATGCAGGCTGAGACCCTGTTGCTATCTCCCCACTTCTCCACAGGAACATCCAGAGCAAGCAGTTTGCCCTGTTGCCTGAATGCCCCCCACCACTTTTCTCAGGAAAGAATCAGCGGTTTCTGTAGCAGCGTCCGCAGGCAGCTCTGCATCTGGGCCCATGTTCACATCTTCTGTGTAAACACCGAGAACCTTCCCTGACACGTGCCCCAGATGACCCCCTCCTCAAGCCGACCACAGGCCCCAGTGCGGGCGTCAGACTGACCACCAGTCTCAGGTTCCGCCTCTTGTTGTCAGAGCTGCTCCAGGACCTGCTCAAAACCCGTGCACCCACTTTTCACAGGGCTGTCCTCCACCTCCCACCTTCAGCAAGAGTTCACCTAAGTATTTAAGTTAAGGGGTCCAGAGATAAGAAAGGAAGCTACAAACAAACAAACAGATGGAACCAGCTGGGACCAAGATGGCAACGAATGTGACCTCCA
>NC_041231.1:4699026-4699240 GCF_002837175.3 Physeter macrocephalus
GAATTTACTATATCAGCATATTCAGTGACACACCTACCGGTGGCCATGACTGGACATGAACGACCAGAAACGGGTAAAAGGAGGTGGTGCCCCACCCCCCTGGAAAAAGTCCCGCCCCTGCCCCGGAAGGCCTCTTCACCGCATCATTAGCCGCACTCCTCCTCCCGTTGTCTTTACTCTTTAAAATTAAAGCACTCTCTCCAGGAGGGCGAGA
>NC_041231.1:4700544-4703093 GCF_002837175.3 Physeter macrocephalus
CCCACCAAACGGAGCCCATCCCCAGGCTCTGCTGCAAGTCTGCTCGGATTTGCTCGCCTGGTCCTGAAGACAGACCTGCGGGAAGCAGGGCCTGTGATTCCCATACTGACGGTGTTCCGTGGAATTTCCACTAGACCCCTTCCTACCCTGTTCTGAGCAAATTACTAGTCAGTCCGTGCTACCATCACCCCACGAGCAGACCAGGAAGCTGAGGCTCCGAGAAGCCAAGTAATGCAGCCGGAAGCACAGCTGTGGGACCACGGAGTGGGGTCTGCACCCGCCGCCTGCCCAGGGGGACTGTCCACTCCCCGCAGGTTCCAGGCCTTTTCCCGTCACCCCCTCCCGGGACCAGCTCACAGAGCATCCTCCTGGGGGGATTCACTCACCTTCTTCTAACAGGATCTGTCTCACTATCCTGTTCTGGGATCATCCAGAAGGCTTGTCACTGAAGCACGTTCAGCCTCACGTCACCGGGGCAGCTTTCCTGGATCACACTCACCACCTGCGCGTCCACTCCCAGCTCAGACCCAGAAAGGCCCCCTCGGCCCCAAGGCTCTGCCTGGGCTCCCTCCCCCTCCTGCCTGGTCCGTCCCTTGCATGTCCCCTGCAGGGTCACCAGGAGCTCCCACCTGCCCCAGGCAGGCTCTCTGCTCTGTCCCGGGGAGGCCTCCGTGGTGTCAGGTGGAAGACACAAGAGGTACCCATGGGGCCTCCCTCACGCAGCCCAGTGGCCAGCACTCACCTACTGACCTCATCACTCTGGATGGACAGGGGTTCAGGGGGCACGTGGCATCTCCTGGTTCTCATATCATCCCAGCGCTGCCCACAGGGAAGTTGCTAAGCAACTCTGTTCCGGCTGCACAGAGAGGACGCTCATACACACGCCCCCCTCCCAGCACGCGGGGATCTCGTGGTCAGGCCCCTCCCTGGGTATGGAGCTCTCCTGGACAGGCACCCAGCAGCCCATGGGGCTCTCGTGGACAGGCCCCTCCCAGGATATGGAGCTCAGCTAAGCAGGTGCCCAGCAGCCCACGGGGCTCTCGTGGTAAGGCCCCTCCCAGAATATGGAGCTCAGCTAAGCAGGTACCCAGCAGCCCACAGGGCTCTCGTAGTCAGGCCCCTCCCAGGGTATGGAGCTCACCTGGACAGGTACCCAACAGCCCACGGGGCTCTCGTGGTCAGGCCCCTCCTCGGTATGGAGCGCACCTGGACAGGCACCCAGCAGCCTCTGGGGCTCTCGTGGTCAGGCCTCTCCCCGGGTATGGAGCTCACCTGGACAGGTACCCAGCAGCCCACGGGACTTGTGCAGCCTCCTTCCACCGGGCCTTCCAGAGGCTTCCACTGCAGCCGGGGCACCAGGCCTCTGTCTCCACCCACCATTCCTCCTCTCCCTGACTCCTGGGTACCTCTCATTAGGACAGGGCCTTCTTGAAGTTGTCTCCCACTCATGGACCAGATAAAATGATTAGAAAACAAGCCAGGGCTGCAGCCCCTTGTCTATCCTGACCCTCAGGACACCACACCTGTTCTTTGGACCTGGCCGGTGCAGCAAGGCCCATTTTCTGCAGCTATGAGCCCCTGAGGGGCAAGGATTGGCTGACCTGGGCAGCCTGACCCAGCCGGCCAGCCCTCCCCAGGTGTACCTGGGTTGAGGTCTATATAAACACCTCTCCAGGCAACAAGAGCTCCTGCAGCTGTGCCTGGCGCCATATTCTCTGCCCCGTCAGCAGTCTCGGGGCTGGGCTGGTGGGAGGGAGTGAGGCCCACGGCTCTGTGCGTGGCCCGGGGTGAGTGGGGCTCTGCTGGACTTTCCGCAGGAGTTGCCAGTCTGCCACCTGCTAAAGAAGAGGTTGTGTCACCCATACCTGCCGCTGGAATTTCTCCCCGGGCTGAGGTGAGGAAGGAAAAAAGTGGGGGCCAGGACGGGAGGGGTAACTCAGGCAGGGAAATGGAAAGCTTCCAGAAGAGCGCCCGGGGCCCAGAAATGGAAAGCTTCCTGAAGAGCGCCCGGGGCCCAGACCACCCTGGCTGGCCTGCAGGCCCCAAGTCAGCCTGCGTGCTGTGGCTGGTGTGGCTCTGTGGCCCTTCCTCTAGGCTTTCAAGTCCTTGCACACATTCAGGTGTTTTAGCTGGGAAGGGTGGAAAAAGTTCAGGAGCAGCTGGCCTGGGGGTCAGCTCACGTTTACTCAGAGACACCTTAGCACAGTCCCCCAGCTTTGCAATGAGGACTCTTCTTGCGGGGTGTCTGCTGGCTGCATGGGAGATGATTCCCCACCTCTGACCAACTTCAGAATTGTTTACCACTGGAGCAAGTGTCCTGATAGGGTTTTCATCTGTGTAACTAGTGGGTTCTTAATTAGCAACGTGAAGGGTGACATCAGAGGTCCTGAATCAGGATGGAAATACTTATCCCCAACTTGTACAGGCGTAAAAACCTGGGGAGGCCATGTGCAGCCGGCACCCTTAGGGATGGGCTTCCGACTGACCCCTCAACGTTCTGGTGTCCAGCCACTGCTTTAGAATTTCTGGGGCCCAATGCTAACTCTAAG
>NC_041231.1:4703593-4738175 GCF_002837175.3 Physeter macrocephalus
ACGTCCACATCCATCCTGTCACCAGCTCCCGTGCGTTCTACTTCTAGCTATGGCGTCGTCCTCGCTCCCACCGCACCCCTCCCATCCCCTTTGCAGGCCGAAGCCAGAGGCTCTTGAAAAATGCAGCTCCGATTCTGTCCCTCTGTGCCCTCCCCGGGTCCCCGCCCCCGGCTGGCTCCCAGAGGCCTCAGCAAGACGCCCAGAGGCCCCGCCCTCCTCACCTGCCTTACCTGGCGCCTACCTCCCTGGCTGGGCTCCGGCACCCTGGTCTGTGGGCCCCTGTGACTCCGAGCTTCCCAGCGCTGACCTGCCAGACACGGACGGAAGGAGATTGCTCGTGGCTGTGAATTTTTATGGTTACTGAGTCATACTGTTTTAAGCCATTGAGTTAAATTCATCAGGAATTGTCTGGGGTATTATTTTGGCTCCAGCTGTGAACTCTAATTCAGCTTGGCGACTTGGCCTGGGAACTTCCCACCCGACGCTAGAATCAGCGGCCTCCACGCGCTCTTCTCGCTGCGCCCCCCACCGCCGGGACTCACCCGCCAACAACATCAAGAACCCAGAGGCCTGGTCCGGGAAACAAAGTCCCAATCAGGCGCTGTATTTAGCCCTCTCAGGCATGACACCCGATATATTGGTGTAAAAGACCCAGCTCGGGCTTCCCTGGTGGCGCAGTGGTTGAGAATCCTCCTCCCAATGCAGGGGACACGGGTTCGAGCCCTGGTCCGGGAAGATCCCACATGCTGTGGAGCAACTAAGCCCGTGCGCCACGACTACTGAGCCTGCGCTCTAGAGCCCGCGAGCCACAACTACTGAAGCCCACGCGCCTAGAGCCCGTGCTCCACAACAAGAGAAGCCACCGCAATGAGAAGCCCGCGCACCGCAACGAAGGGTAGCCCCCGCTCGCCGCAGCTAGAGAAAGCCCGCGCGCAGCAACAAAGACCCAACGCAGCCAAAGATAAATAAATAAATTAAAAAAAAAAAAAGACCCAGCTCAGGATTCATTTACATATTTGAAAGCGTTTTATTTGGAATTTTAGTGCACATTCAGCACCGTCACCTTTATTTATTTATTTAGGCTGCACTCAGGTGTCTGCAGAAGAGCCACGTGTATGGTACCTGCCCCACGCGCCAGGCGCTGCTGGAAGGTCCTGCACCTCCGGTGGCCCCCTTAATCCTTGAGACATTGAATTCCCCAGGTGCTATTATTGTCCCTATTTTACAGACGTTAAAACTGAGGCTCAGAGGTTTGGTGACCTGGCCAAGCTGCTACCACTGGAAAGTGGTGGAGCTGTGGTTCTGACCCAGGCAGTGGGGCTCAGGCCCGTGCTCTCCACCACTGTATTATGCTGCCTCTCCTTCGTGCACTGCCTTTGTAGAGCTGAATCTATTTGTGATGGTATCTGGTTACTGCGATTTCTGCTGGGGGCCCCGACACAAGGCCCTGTCCTTGCTAAGTGGTCAATATATATCGGTTGAATGAATGAATGAATGAATGAAATGATCCCTTAAGTGATCAAAATATCCTCATCCTAAGTTCCCTCTCATGGAATGAAGGGCTATGACCAGAGCACTGATAGACGATGGATGCTCAGAGGGCGGAGATGGGTCATCCTGGGCCAACCTTGCCGGTGGGAGCCAGGGAAGGCTGCCCGGAGGAAGTGACATCGGCATAAGTTTTGCAGGATGAGTAGGAGTTCACTGGAGCATAGACATCCAGCCTGACAGCACCTGGGGCTGTGGGAGCATCACCTGTGGTGAAGGTTCGGGCTCAGCTTCAAACAACCTCCCTTCATTGCAGGTGCCTCCGCCTCCACACGGGAGGCCGGCCCGAGAGCACAGAGCAAGCCAGAACGAAGGGACAGATGGAGATTCCGGACGACTTCTTTCAATGCTCGCATCCACGTGGGCCTGAGGTCCTGGACTTGCATGACATGGGCTTCTCCCCGTGTCGTAAGGCCAGGCTGGCTGGGTGTCTGACCCTGGTTACCGGGAGGATCCAGGGCAGAGGAGAGCTGGCCCAGCTCAGGGGCCAGGGTGAGGTCTGCAGCCCCTCCAGCGCTGAGTCCGGAGGCAAGGGCAGCTGCAGGTGCGGAGACACTGGTGTATTCTCGCAGCTCTCGGGCAGAGGCGGCGGCTCTGAGCGGTTCTGAGACAGGGTGGAGGGCAAGCACACGCGCCCAGCGTGCAAAGCCACTGCAGCTGCAGGTCTGCGGGGGAACCTGCATGAGCCTGCGGGCACCGGCCCGGAGACACACAACAGAAACACACACACATTTCAAAGACGTGCAGCTCTCCCCGCAGAAAAGTACACGCCCCTTGAGCTAGAAATTCCACTTCTGGGAAGCTGCCTGAAAGACAGGATGAAGGATGTGGGCCGAGACTCAGCTTCAGGGAGTTTCCCTGCAGCGCAGCTCATAAGCTGGCAGCACTCTGGATTCCAGCGTGGCAGGAGAGCACGACGGCGCTCGGCCCTCGGACCAAATGCAGGCGGTTCCCTTCCTCGGGAAGAGGAGGCTTGTTTACTGTCACGTGAAAAAAAGGCCGCAGCTTGAGAACAGTCTAAATGCTCTGAGCCCATTTGGGTAAAGCAAGTCAGGACCAGTGAGGAAGCAGGGCTGTGGGGCCTTCCGTCCCCGCAGGAAGCGAGTGATGCTTTGTGGGTGAGAAAAACAAACCCGAACTGGAGGATGAATATGAATTCTGCACACACCTACCGTCCCATGTGCGACCATGAGTTGTGAATACAGACTGAGGTCACAACGCTGCCTTAAAGGCAGGTGGCTGGGGCAGCCGTGGTGTCCAGCGGGGACGCTGCTGCCATCGTGACCAGGGAGGGGCCCCAGGTACACCGGGTGAGGAACAGACTCCACGACACAGTAAGTGGGGAAAAAAGCAGAACAGTGTTTATGCTGCGCGATCATTTTGTAGAAACCAGTTTTCATGCACGCAGAAACATAAATCATCTCTGGGAGGACCTGCAGGACACACCACGGCCCATGTCTGGGGCGGGGACAGGTGTCTGGGATCAGGGTGGAACAAGCGAGGCTCGTGGAAGCTGCAAACCCATCCACAGCTTCAATCAAAACGTTATTCGCATGTGCTCCCTGTTCGAAAGCACGATGGAAACATTAAGGAAAAAGGAAGCACGCACGTCTTAGGTTAGCACACAGCAGGGGCGTCCGAACACGTGAGCACGAACATCGGCTCATCCTGACGCCCGAGCAGCGCCCGGCGGGCCCACACGTGCTCTGCATGCCAGGCTCAGCCCGGGGGGGGGGGGCCGGGGGGGCGGGCAGCAGGCAGCGGTGGCCGCCCGGGGCTCTGCCTCTTCAGTTCCCTCTGGCTGAGCTGCCAATTTTCCGCTAGGCTGGCCCGGCGGCTGCAGAGCGAGCAGGGCAGTAAGGCAACTAAACTGTTTTCAACGGAATCCAGAGCCCTGACGTCTCTCTGGGAGGGTGGCCGCGGGGCCTCACCTCTGCCCTGCCTGGTGGGCAGGGGAGCAGGCGGTGAAGGCGCAGGGCTGGCGACAGACTCCAGAGACAGACGCTCAGACCCGCGGCCCCTCCCGGCTCGTCCCCGCACACGGGAGCCGGGAGGCCCTGCACTCAACCACGCGCTCACGTGCCGGGCACCGCCGCAGGCGCTGGGACCCACAAAGCCCTCGTCCTCCGGAGCAGGGGACACAGGCAACAAAGAAATAGCGAGACGGTTCCAGGACGAAATGGGAAGACGGGAAAGGGACCGGGTGGGGGCACAGGACCAGCTAGAGGGGTCAGGCCTCTCCAAGGAGGTCACGTCCCTGCTCTGAAGCTGGGGGTGGGAGGGCGCGCACACAGAGCTCCCCAGAGAGCAGGGACAGCAAGTGAAAAGGCCCCGAGGGATGCCCAGTCTCAGCGAATTCAGGCAAGACCAGCGGCTAACACGGCCCAAGCAGGGAGCAGAGAGGAGGGGCTGCCTGTGGGCTGCGCCGTCCCGTGACGCTCAGGGCACTCGTGCGGAAGGGGCGTGTTATCCACGTCGGCGCTGGGAGGGAAGGGGAGTCGCCCAACACGGCGACCAGCACCGCGCAGCCTGAAGCCCGGCGCCAGGTGCTCTGGCCTCCGCGTGCCCGTGCGGCTTCCCTGACAGAGGAGCAGGCGGCCCCCAGGGCAGAGCCGGGGGCGGGGAAGCGCAACCGCGGAGCGAGGAGGAGCTTTTTAACAGAACCAACGGGCCATCGAATCCCCTCCTTGTACGGGGGTGAGCTTCCTGTCCTGGCAGGTAGGGGAAGCCGTTGAGAGGTTTCTACAGAGGGAACTCCAGTGCTGAGTAGGGTGGGACCGCGTCTGCTTTCCACTTGGCCTGGGGGCGTCTGGGGGACTCGACGGGCACCATGCCCGCCAGCGTGTGTTGCCAGGCGAGGCCCTGACCTCGCGAGGCCCTGACCTCGCGAGGCCCCGAGCTCTCCAGGCCTCCGTCTCCTCAGCTATAAAAGGGAGGCAGCTATAAAAGGGAGGCAGTGGTACTTGCTCAGCACGTGCAAACCCTAGAACAGAGCCCAGCTCGAGGCGCAGCCCATGCTGCGGAGCTGCTGCATGATTTCAGCAGCCCGTGGGCTCCCATCTGCTGCTTCTTCTTCTCCTTTTTTTTTGATTTGAAAACTTCGAAACGTGTATATGGTAAAAAATAAATAAAGAAAATACTAATCCACCCATCCAAACGGATGATCAACGGTGAAGGGCGTCTCCCTCCAGCCCTGGCAGAGCTCCTCCCAGAGGCCACCGCGGCAGCATCTTGTGGGGAGGGCTTGTCCTTCCAAAGCAGCTCCACACATCAGGGAACGTGCCTTTCCCCCACAAACCGTAGCATCCTGTACACACTCTCCTGTGCTCGGCTCATTTCCCTCCTTTCCCCAGCAAAGCCATATGCACTGACTTTAAAGTTTTAAACTTCTGACTAGAATATACATCCTCTCAGGGCTTCAAAGCTGCAACGATCAATCCTGAGTACTCTCTCTCCTCCCTGCACCTGACCGCCACTGCCCAGACGGGCACACACCTGCTGGGTTTCTTAGGGATCCTTCTAGTGTTACTTTACACAAGTACAAACACAAACCAACAGGCCTCTTACTCCCACACCCAGTTCTGTACGTCGGTTTTTTCCCTTAACGTCTCCTGGCACGTAGATTTCCCCTTACCTGCCAGGAGTCTCCTTGTTGCCGTTAACAGCTGCGTACTATTCCCCCGGGGGCGTCCGAGGCAGAGTTTCTATACGGCTCCTGGGTGGGTTGTGATTTCACCATCACAAACACAGCAGCAGTGGCCCTCCTGATGTAACCTTGGCAACGTGGTACCCGGCTGTGCCTGCAGGGCCAGGGTTGGCGTGGGTTGCTGGGTCGGGGGAAAGCCTGATGGACAAACAGCGTCCCCTCCCGAGGGTGCCTGCTGTGTGCTCCCACCAGCGACACGGCAGGGACCTGTTTCCCACGGCGTCGCCAAGTCGGTGTGTGCGCACCTGATGGAGGTGCGTACTGGTGGGAAGCAGGGTATCTCTGGGTCCTTCATTTCCGTTTCTCTTATCACAAGTGAAGTCAGGCATTTGTCACATTGGTTCAGGGCCTTTGAGTTTCCTTTTTTAAAAACCGTCTATTAATGTTTTCTCCCCATTTTTTATTGGGTTGTCTCTTCTTGATTTCTAGGACCTCTTCATATATTGGTTAAATGAGACCGGACTATGGCCTGTGGGCTAAATCAGGCACACTGGCTTTTTATGTTTTTAAATAAATAAAATTCCCCTGGAGCACAGTTGAGTAGAGCCTGTGGCCTGGAAGCGGACAGTATTTAACACGTGGCCCTTTACAGGGCAAGGATGCTGATTCCCATATTAGACTTCTGTGATGTGAGCTACGAACACTTGCCCCAGTTTGTCATTTATCTTTTGACTTTTTTTTTTCCTTTTGTTTTAAGTGCATTTTAAATTTTTAGCTGTCCGGACATCTTTTCATAGGCTAAAAGCTGCTTGACTTTGGAGGGTCCTTGCTTCTCAGAATGCACGATCTTTACGTACCAGACTCTGCAGTTCACTGTCACTGTGTTTCGCTCCAGAACTAAGAGAAAATGAACGAAAAAGGCAGATTTAGACGAAAACTGTCTAGAAATTGTTGGAGAATTTAGCACTTGCACTCTTCCAGCAGGGGGTTTAACGGTCGGAGAGGTGAAGTCTCTAAGGCAGGTGCGGGTACGATGACCCCTTTTTACAGACGAGGAAACTGAGGCTCAGAGGTTGTGCAGCCTGCAGGCCTGCGTGGACAGCGCCGCCACTCCCACTGGGTGACCCTGGCCCGCCCCGCTGTGAACGAGACCCAGGGCGGGAGAGGCTGTCCGAGGGGACGGCGCGCGCCTCCTCCTCGCGCTCGCCTCGCAGCCCGGCGTGGGTCCCACGTCCTGCGCCCCCAGCGGCCCCGCAGCCCTCCCGGCGCAGAGCGGCGCGATGCTTGGCGAGGCCGGCAGGGGGCGGTGTCGCTCCGGCCACGGCGCGCTCGGTCGGCCCGCTAGCTCCGCCGCGGGGCTGCGGGGCTGCAGCTGACGGGGCAGAGCCGGGCCCAGGCCCGCGGACCCTCCGCTCGGACCCCGCGGGTCGGGCAGGAGCGCTGCTGCCCCGGTGCACCGGCACCGCCCTGCCGCGCCCTCGGCACCCCGGCCTGTGTCCGCACCCCGGTCCCCACCTGCTATCCCACCCAGGCCCGAGCCTGTGCCCCACCCCGACCCCACCTCGCGCCCACATCCCCAGACCCCAGCCGGTTCCCTCCACCGGCCCCCAGGTCCTCCCTCCGGCTTCGTCTTCTTGCCTGGAGCTGGGGGCTTGGAGTCAGAGCCAGGGCAGGGCGGGGCCTGCCGTGGGCCTCGCAGTGAAATAGCCCCCCCCCACCACCACTACCACTGAGCTGCCTTGGGACCCACCGGGGGCTCCTGTCACCTTAAAATAGAACCCCGATGCGGTGGCTTGCAGACCTGCAGAGGCCCTGCCCGGCTGACGTCACCTCCTCCGCCGTCTTCTCCTGCGGTCCGCACATCGCTCTTCCACCTTCTTGCCGTTGCCAGCATAGTCTCAAAGCTCCCTGCGCAGGCACTACCTACCCTCCCCCCAAGCCCTTCCCGGGACTCACCCCTCCCCCCGGCCCCACCCCTTTCTAACGTACTTTCCCCAGGACGCTCCTCCCCACCGGATCTCCAGTAGCCCCAGTTCCTACCTGCACGGTTCTGCTTTGCATGCCCCCTCCCTCCAATGCACACACCCCTAGGAGACCGGGGGCAGCCCCTCCCAGTCTCAGCCTCCACTGGCCGGCTCTCCACAGCGGACCAGGGTGCGTGGCACATGGCAGAGACTCAGTAAGTCAGGGGTGAAGGTGACCTCAAGCTGGGACTCTGCCGCTCAGGCAAGTGGACACTTCATCAGGTGGCCTGGAGCCCGGCCTTCTCTGGAAGCTGGCCTCCATGCCACAGTCTGGGACACTGGCCATGACCTTGGCCTGAGCCCTTGGGGAGGGGGACACAGGTCAGCTCAGGACTCACAGCTCCTGCTGACACTTACTGAGTGCTTACTATGTGCTACGCGCTCTCCTCAACCCGTCTGATGGCATCTCATAAAAACCCCATGAATTACGGCTCCATTTTATGGATGGGGAAACTGAGTCTCAGAGAGGTTAAGCCACCTGCCCAAGGTCACACAGGTAGAAGCAGAGGTGGCTGAGTTTGAATCCAGAGACGAACTGCTTCTGTCCTGAGACAACAGGTGCATGAGCTAGGAGAGGCCTCACAGGGCAAACTGAGGCTGCTGCCATCGCACAGGTGAACAGAGGCAGGCTGGGGCTCGGGGCCAGGGCTTCTGGGAACGGATGCACACCTTTCCAGCGCCCCTCCAGGACTCTGGGAACAACCAGCTGAGTGGCCCTCAGTGTCCCCTCAGGGTTGGCCCCCTCTGGGGTCTCTGGCTGTAGGGGCCTCTGGATCCACGTCTTGGAAGCCTGGGCTGGGATTCTGGGGCAGGAAAGGGAGCAGACAGCAGTGGGATCACGGGGGCGGGGCCTGAGGTTGTGATTCCCTCAGAGAATCCCTAGCGCACGTGTCCCTCCTCAGCGGAGCAGCCAGTGGGCCCAACCAGAGGCGGCCTAGGGCGGCAACCTCAGATGCTGCATGGCAGGGGCGGGGGGCAGAGACGAGGGACGAGGCCAAGTGTGACGCAGGCGGGCTGGGGCCGGGCCCGACCAGAGCCTCTCCCCTCCCCCACCTGAAGGGGGACAGCGTGGGCCAGCGGGTGTGAGAGGGCTGGGAGGGCTGTGCGCAGTCGTGGGAGGGGGTCACAGCAGGCCCCACCCTCCAGGCTCCCAGCGCACTCCGCACAAAGTCCAGACTCTTCCGCCGCGGTGACCAGGCCCTACCCGAGGGTGGGCGAGCTGCCTCTGGGCCGGGCTTTATCTTGTTCACCCCGGGGTCCCCAGAGCCGAGCTGGGCACCCTCGGCTGCACTGTAGGTTCTCAGTGAGTGAATGAATGCATGAATGAAGGAGTGGACGGGCGCGGTGGCTGGGGATGGCGGCTGCTCTCCTTCCCTGGGGATCCAATTAGTGGAAAGTCCCTGCGTGCCAGCGTAAAAGCCGGCCGGCCTCCCCAGCAGCCGGGGTCCATCTGGAGGCTTTGTTCAAAGATACCGAACTCGGCTGCTCAGCTGTACCACCATGGTGGGCTCAGCTCTCCCAGGGCTGCAGCCCCGTCCTGCCCGGCGCTGTTGGGCCCTGCAAGGAGAAGTGTGGATTTAGGACCAGCTGGTCCAAGATCACGGGTCCTCGGGCTGACAGATCCTGGGGTTCAGCCCTTCCCTGGAGGCTCAGAGAGGGCAGGGGACCCACCCACAGTCACACAGTGAGGCTGGGACCAGGGCTGCATGAAGAGAGGGGCGGGGACAGGCTCAAAAGGCAGCTGGAGTGGCCCCTGACCAGCTTTGTCCGTGGCGGGGAGTGAGGGGGCCCGAGGCAGAGACACTGAACCTAGACCCGAAGGACGAGGCGGACCACGGACAGTGTGGCCAAGATCCGGAGCAGAGTGGGAGCAGAGAGCCTTGGGGAAGGGCAGCCAGTCTGTGAGGCTGCTGTGTGATGGGGAAGGGGCTTGGGCGTGAGGCCCCAGGCAGCCACTGAAGGACTGAGGTATTGCCCCTTGGCAGCCTTGTGGATGGAGGGGGCAGAGGATGGGGCTGTGATGGGGAAGAGGGGCCCTGGCCTGAGCTAGGGCAGGAGGGGGCTCGGTCCGTCACCCCCCAAGAGGAGAGACATGCCCGTGCCCTGCCACCTAGACCCCCAGCCCCCCTTCCCCGCCTCCCTGCTCTGTGTCTCAGGGCCCCAGGTCGTGTGCACGCCGAGGAAGAGGGACAGCTGCGTGCTCTAGTGGTCTGTTACCCCCCGGTGAGTCCTGTAGCTTAATTAATGCTGCAGGGAACTTCTTTGTTTCTCTCCCCACTCCTCCTCTGCTGAAAACAGAAGGAAAATGAAAGTATGACTGAGTGAATGAATGAGGAAATTCAGGAAGCCTAGGACCAGTGGGGTCTCCCCAGCTCTCCCCTCTCCTCCTCCCCACACCCGGTCTCCAAAGAAACCCTGGCCCCTCCACCTGTAGCCTCTCTCTGCTCTGAACCGCCCCCTCCCTCTCCACTGGGCTGTTGACACACCCCGCGCCCCTGGAAGCCAGAGGGGTCAGATCCACACCCGCCGTGCTCCCCTTCCTCAGAGGAAAAGCCCACGCCATCTGTCCCCGTACCTCTCACTTCAGCCACACTTATCCCTTTCCCACTCAGCCCCAGAACGTGCCAGGCCAGCCTTGCCCCGGGGCCTTTGCAGCTGCTGTTCCCCATGCTTGGATGCTGTTCCCCGGGGCCCCATCGGCCCCTTTGCTTCCCTTGAGTCTCCGCCCTGAAGTTCAGAGACACCTTCCCCGACCCCCGTCTGTCATACTCTCTCCCCTCTACCTCGTGGTTTTACATTTTTGCCCGAGGACAGCACCCGGGACCCATCACCGGGTGGATAAATAGATGCTGTGTCCCTCCTGCCTGTGTGTGGAGCTGAGGCCCGAGAGCGGCGGTGGCCCTGTGCCCGTGCCCTGCCCCCACGTGCGGTGTGTCTCCCTCGGCTGCGGCCACGCTGGGGTGGTTTAGGCAGAGCGCTTTGCCTCGGCGTTGGAAGGAGAGGCTGTGCTGGGACGGTGGCCTTGGTGACAGCCGCTGTCCCTGGGTGCAGGAGGGGCCTGTCACAATATTTGTTTAACAGGCCAGCATGCTGAGCCAGGCTGCAAACACAGCGCTGCTAAGGGGGGCAGCCTCCTGCCGCCGGGCTCCCTCGCGGTGCTAGGGACACGGTGCCCAGGATCCAGCGTCTGCCTGGCTGCCCTGGGGCGGGGCGCCCGTGACCCTCGCGGCCCCTGCCTCCCCACCCCCTTCCAGCCCAGGCCCCCTCTGCTCCAGCGCCCACAGCCATCTGCTTGAGTCCCTGGAGAAAGGCTCCCCTTGACCCTGGCTCCCCAAGGCGCTAGGGCGGGCCCAGCACTCTCGGCTTCTGAAGGCCTCGGCGGGGACGTCCTGCCGCACGGGCCCCTCGGGACTCGGCCAGGCCCTGGGCCACAAGGCTGCCTGTCTCTCACCACACGACAAGAAGGGGAGGACCTGCTCTGGACGGGGCGAGAAACCCATTCACAGGTGGGGCCGCTGAGGCCCACCGAGGCCCCCCAGTGCTCGCCCAGCCTGCACCCCGTGCTGCCCCACCCCACGCTGCTCCTGTGGGGTGGGGGGCCTCCACATCTGCACCCCCTGCTCTGCTCTGCCCCCCTGAACCCACCCCCTGATCGGCAGCCCCCTGGGCACGAGCCGCGGCCCCAGCGCCCCCGCCTGGCACCCCTGCAGTTTAGCACTTAGTTATACCCTCTGCTCACCAATGATCCCCGACTTGCGTGGGCTCCTGGAGGTAGGCGGCGCTCTCAGCCGCTGGCACAGCCTCCGCGAGGCCGGCCTCCTGCCGCCTGGGCCGGGGGGCCACGCCCGTAGCCTGGAGCCCACGGTGTCCCACTGGTGGCCACGGGCACGGGACCGAGGCAGCCCATCCACTCCCTTTACAAGTGTTCATCTGCCCCCCACCCCGTCCCTGCCCCCCGGGGCCCCCGGGGAGCGGGCTGAGACCACCTGCAGCCAGCGGCAGGCCAACCGCCCCCAGTTCCTCCTGAGCTCTGTCACCCCCGAAGCCTGCGGCCAAGCCAGCAGCGGCGCCTTCCGACCCCGCCCAGACGCACGCAGAATCGCCCCCGCCAGCTCCACGCCGTCACCCGAGCCCAAGCGGCCTCCCTCCCACTGGATGACGGGGCTCCTGCTGGGACCGCCCCCGCACCCCCAGGCCCCCAGCAGTCCATCCTCCACCCACAGCCAGAGGAGGCACCACGTCCCTCCCAAACTCTGCTCCACACGGCGAAAGGTAACGGGACAGAACCTGCCACCCCCCCACCCCCCACTTCACGCTCGGGGCAGAGGCCGGGGGCAGGAGGCCCCGGGACGGGTGGAGGAGGGCAGACCGTGCACCTCCGACGGCTAGACCGGGGAAGGGCCTGCGGGATCCGGGCAAAGACTCGGCTCTGGGCTCCACGGTTCCCCCCCGGCCTGGGCCGTCCACTGACTGTGCCACTGGGCCGGGAGCCCCGGGAAGGTTCAGGATGAAGCCCTGAACCTTCATCCTCACCTGCGGGTCCCAAGGCCCAGGGCATGGGGGAGCCCGCATGGGGGCAGCTGTTTGTGCAGGGCCCCCGGGAGGAGGTGGGGCTGGCCGGGGGCAGGCGGCATTTGCCGGCAGCACAGCCCCTAACCCCCGACTTGCCGCTCCTCCTGGCGAGGGAAGCTCTCCACAGAGGCTCTTCGTCCTTGCTCCTCCGTCCTCTCCTCTCCTGCTTCCGCCCACCACCTGGACATCTCGGCTCTGCCCGCTTCAGACTCCCCTTTGCCTCTGGGGGGAGGTCCCGGCCACAGCCAAGGCCCGCAGGGACCCGCCTGCCCCGCCTCTCCCCGGCCACGCCTTCCCCCGCCCCTGGGGAGTCCCACGCGCTTGAAAACCTGCTAAAACCCGACAGCAGAGGGTCCCGGCGGACAGGACCTTCACCAGCGCACAAGGTCCACATGCCTGTGTCTCAGGACCCCTGACGTGAGGCGATGGGGGTGCCCGTCTCTGGGTCTTCTGTCCGCAAACCCACAACTTGGTGGAATCGCGAGAAAGTGACAGACAAATGCAAGCTGAGGGACGGAAGTCCTACAGGGTAACCGGGCCGCGCCCTTCCAGAGGGTCAACGGGCCCTGAGGGACTCGTGGAGGACGAGCCTGGAGGGACCAGGAGGCCAGGTGGCGTCGTGGACGGGACCCCGGGCCACAAAGAGGACGCGGTGGGAGACCTGGAGAATCTTCAGTCAGCGGTGCCCACCGACTTCATTTCTTAGCCACGATCAACGCGCCCGGCCACGTAGCACATTCGGGAAGCTCCTAGCTCCGTGCCTCCTGGTCAAACTAAAGTTATTTCAAAAGGAAAAGTTTAGAGACTCCAGATGCTTAAAAATTCATCATTGTGGTTCCTCACTGTAGCATAATACATGCTCAGTGAAATAACTCAAATCAGCAGAGACTCGAGGTGCCGTTGGCACCGCCTGCCCCGGGAGAAGCCCTCGGGTTTCCGCACCTGAGCACAGATTACCGCCATTCCTCTGTTTCATCACGGAGGTAAGCACACTCTCTCCCGCCAGCACTAAGGGGCGCGGAGAAACTGGTTTGCTGGGAACACAGAGGTGGTGGCCCTGCGGGGAGAGGCCTGGCACAGGTGGGGGCAGGGGGCAGGCAGGAAGGACTCCAAGACGCCCGGCCCCACGCCCCAGCATTTCCATGTCAGCAAGGCGTCCGCCATCCAACCCGTTGCCTGAGCTGGAATCCTAGAGCCCGCAGGAGGCCTGCTCCTCCCTCGTCTGCCCCACCCGAGCCCAGGCACAGGAACCCACACCCGCTGTGCAGCTGGACCTGTCCCCACAGAGGCACCCGGGTCCCCGGTGCCCCTGCCAGGCCTCGGCCCAGAACTCACAGCACTTCCCGGCCTGGATCCTGCTGTGGCTCCCGCTGTACTGAGAACAAAGGTGAACTCCCGAGCCAGCAGAGACCCCGACACTCTGCCACATTCACGGCGCGCCAGCCGCCCTGGCCCCAGCCTGGCTCTGTCCTCAGGACCTTTGCGCATGCTTCGAATCTCCCTATGTCTGTTGCAGGGCACCCCCGGCTAAGTGAAGTCTCCTGCTACAAGCACCATGTGTTCATTTTCTACTAAACGTTCACAAGGGCAGGACGGGCTGCTTTCCTGAGTGCAGGATGCCCAAGCACCCAGTCAGTATTCCCGTAAGTCACGGGTGGGGTGCAGTGAGGGCGGGTCCACGGTCTCCCCTCGTGAGGGATACGACTGAGGGGCAGGCCCTGGACTCGGGGGGAATGTGGCCCTGCAGGTGGAGGTGACATCTGAGATGGGGGCGGGGCAGGCGGGTCGGAGGTGCACCCGAGGGCACGGCGGCGTGGACAGGGCTGACGGCCACCTTTCGGGGTGTCCCTCTGGTGTCTCTGGCCCTGGTCAAGGCAGCGTGGAAGCCCCGTCCACCTCCCGGAGTGCCGGCGTGTGACCGAGTGCCTGGCGTGCCTCCGTGCCTGCGTGAATCAGACCTGCGTGTCGCGTGTGACTGTGCGTCCTGTGCGGGGGTGTGTGTATGTGTGCACAAGCACGTGATTGTTTTGGTTTGATGGGTGTGGATGTGACTCTGGGGGCCCGTCTGCGAGGATCTGAGGTGTCAGCCGTGGATGCGGGGCCGTCCCCAGGGCCCGCGGGGCTGCGTGAGGGTGGTCTGGGGGCTCCCCCGACGTCTGAATTTTCAGGGGCGCCCACTGTGGGGCCCACCGACCCTGCCATGCTCCCCACTGTTCCCCCGCCCTCAGTTCCCATCACCTAGCAACCGAGGGACTCCAGTCAGCCCTGTGGCTGAGCAAGGGGCTGTGCTGGAGGGGGAGGGGCTCCGGGCCTCTGGGGCAGGCCCAGAGCACAGCTGCGTGCCTGGCCTCTGGCAGAGCACGGCCGCCTCCCGGCTCGGCCCCTATCAGCAGACAGAGCTCCCCTCCGTCCCTCCTTTGTGCTGGGGCTGCCAAGGGCCGGCCTCACAGGCACACCCTGCCCCTCACCCACCGGGGAGGCCTCAGCCGGTGGGGCGTGAGGCCGGGAACACCGGGGCTGCCTGGTGGGGTTCGGTTCTGCGGACGGAGGCCCGACCCTGGGCACGCTGGCGTGAGAGTGAACCACCCCGAGGCTGGGCGAGGGGCTCCAGGGCAGGGGCACTCTCAGCTCTGAGCCTCCAGAAGGCTTCCCCGGAAGCCAGACAGGCTGACAAAGCAATAAATAACAAAACAGCAACTTCACGGATCACTTTTTTGTAACCTAGGCACAAATCTTTGGGCTCTCCTGGTCATTATCCTTATGAACACATATGGATGCATCAGAGTGAAGAAGATAACTTTGCCACGTAACACGAAATTAACAGAGATTTAGAAGAAGCGGCACCAGTAATATAAACCGACCCCCTGTGCCCGTCCCCCCCTCCCCCCAGTGGTAACATCTCCTGTGACTACAGTGTAATACTGAAGCCACAAACTGACACGCTGTGACGTGTGTATCAAGTCTATTGCCCCTCATCACGTGTAGATTCGTGTCACCATCACTCCATCAAGACACAGAACTGTCCCCACCACAGAGACATCACCCCTGTGCTGCGCCCGCCGTCAAAACCACCCCTCCCACCACCACTTCCAAAACCCCCGCAGCCACCGACCCCACCTCCACGTCCACAGTCTTGCCATTTCAAGAATTTCATACAGGGGCTTGCCTGGCGGTACGGGAGTTAGGACGCCACACTTCCACTGCAGGAAGCATGGATTCCATCCCTGGTCCCGGAACTAAGTTCCCCCAAGCTGCGTGGTGTGACAAAAAAAAAAAAAAGAATTTCACATAAGTGGAATCACATAGCATGTGACCTTTTTCGATCAGCATAATGCCCTTGAGATCCAGCCAAGCCGTTGCATGTTCTGATAGTTTCGTCCTTTTTTATTGCTGGTGTTGGGACACAGTCTGCTTAAACACTCACCTGTAGCAAGCGCTGAGGTTGTTTCCACTTTTTGACTATTATACATCAGGCTGCTATGAACAATTATGTACCGGTTTTTGTGTGGACTAGAAGATACCATTTCTCCAGCGTAAATGCCCAGGGGTACGCGTGCCGGGTTGTATGGTAAAGGTCTACGCAAAGAAACTTCCAAACTGCTTCCCAGCAGCAGGCGAGGGTTCCTGCTGCTCTACATCCTCGCCAGCGCTGAGTGTTGTCACTTTTTTCATTCTCTGACTTTCAACCTACTTGCATCATTAGATTAGAAGTGAGCTTCCCGTAGACAGCATATAACTGAGTTATTTTTTTCCACCTGGCCCATCTCTTTTTTTATATATACAAATTTATTTATTTTATTTATGGCTGCGTTGGGTCTTCGTTGCTGCACATGGGCTTTCTCTAGTTGTGGCCAGCAGGGGCTACTCTTCGTTACGGTGCGCGGACTTCTCATTGCGGTGGCCTCTCTTGTTGCAGAGCACGGGCTGTAGGTGTGTGGGCTTCCATAGTTGTGGCTTGTGGGCTCTAGAGCATAGACTCAGTAGTTGTGGCGCACGGGCTTAGGTGCTCCGCGGCATGTGGGATCTTCCCAGACCAGGGCTCAAACCCGTGTCCCCTGCATTGGCAGGCGGATTCTTAACCACTGCGCCACCAGGGAAGACCCATCTCTGTCTTTTGATTGAGGTATTAGACTTTTTACATTTAATATAGCTATTGACACGTTAGGGCTTAAGTCTGCCATTTATTTTTCTTGTCTTTTATGTGTTCCCTCTGTTTTTTATTATTTATTTATTTATTTATTTATTTTTGGCTGCATTGGGTCTTTGTTGCTGTGCCTGGGCTTTCTTTAGTTGCGGCGAGCGGGGGCTACTCTTCATTGCGGTGCGCGGGTTTCTCATTGCGGTGCTCAACCACTGCGCCACTAGGGAAGTCCCAGTTCCCTCTGTTTTTAATTTGTTTTGTTTTTCCTGTCTTCTGTGTACTACTTGAGCATTTTTAAAAACTCCATTTTGATATATATAGTGTTTTTGATTGTATCTCTGTATATTTTTAGTGGTGTTCTAGGTATATATTATGATTATGTAGCGTCACAGTTTTATCACTTGGAGGGAAGTATAGAAACGTCAGTCCCTTCGTGCCCCTGTGTGCTTCCCATTCATAATGTAATCATCTTAAATATTTCCTCTACATACACTGAGAATTACATCATGTAGTGTTATAAATTTTGCTTCAACTGTCAAACATAATTTAGAAAATTTTTTAAAAAACATTTATTTATTATTTATTTGCTTGCGTCGGGTCTTAGTTGCGGCAGGTGGGCTCCTTAGTTGCAGCTCGCAGGCTCCTAGTTGCAGCACGTGGGCTCCTTAGTTGTGGCTCGTCAGCTCCTTAGTTGCAGCGCGTGGGCTCCTTAGTTGTGGCTCGCGGGCTCCTTAGTTGCGGCTCGCCAGGTCCTTAGTTGTCACATGTGAACTCTTAGTTGCAGCATGCATGTGGGATCTAGTTCCCAGACCAGGGATTGAACCCAGGGCCCTGCATTGGGAGCACGGAGTCTCAACCACTGCGCCACCAGGGAAGTCCCAGGAAAATTTAAGAGGAGATGAATGAAGTCTATTGTATTTACCCATATTTTTTCTCACTATGTTCTTTCTCAATGTTCCAAGATTCCTTCTTTTATCATTTTCTTCTTGTTTAGAGAATTTCCTTTAATAATTCCTTTAGGGTAGGTCTGATGGTGACAAATTCTTTCAGTTTTCTTTCTTCTGAGAATGTCTTGATTTCTTTTTCGTTCCTGAAGGATATTTTCACTGGATATAAGATTCCGGGTTGACATTTCTTTCAGCACTTGAAGAATGTTTCCCATTTCCTTTTGGTCTCCATGGTTTCTGATGAGAAATTTGCTGTCAATCAAATTGTTTTTCCCTTATACTTAAGATGTCATTTCTCTTACTGCTTTTGAGATTTTTTCTTTGTCTTTAGTTTTCAGAAGTTTTAATATGCTACGTCTCAGCATAGATTTCATTTGGTTTATCCTTTCTGGGATTTTCTCAGCTTCCTGAATCTGTAGATTCAGGTCTTTTGCCAAATTTGAGAATTTTTAAGCCAGTGTTTCTTTAAAAACTTTTCCAGTCCCACCCTCATCTTTTTTTTCTTCCTGAGATTCTGGATCACACAAATGCTAGATCTTTTTTTTTTTTTTTTTTTTAATAGTTTCTTAGGTCCTTTAGGTTCTGCTCATTTTTAAAGTCTGTTTTAAAGTCTGTTGTTCAGATCGAGTAATTTTTATTGTTTTATCTTTAAGTTCACTGATTCATTTCTCTGTCCCCTCCACTGTGATGTTGAGCCCACCTGTGGAGTTTTAAATTTTGGTTATTGCATTTTCAGTTCTAAATTTTCCACTTGAAAAATAAATAAATAAATAAATAAATAAAATTTCCATTTGGCCCTTCCTGACATATTCTATTTCTTTGCTGAGACTTTCTATTATTTCATTTGTCTCAACTGTGTTCAGTGTTGAAGGAGTTTCATAATGGCTGCTTTAAAACCTTTGGTAGGGACTTCCCTGATGGTGCAGTGGTTAAGAATCTGCCTGCCTATGCAGGGGACACGGGTTCGAGCCCTGGTCCGGGAAGATCCCACGTGCCGCGGAGCAACTAAGCCTGTGCGCCACACCTACTGAGCCTGCACTCTAAAGCCTGTGAGCCACAACTACTGAGCCCATGTGCCACAACTACTGAAGCCCATGTGCCTAGAGCCCGTGCTCCACAACGAGAGAAGCCACCGCAATGAGAAGCCCGCACAATGCAACGAAGAGTAGCCCCCGCTCGCCACAACTAGAGAAAGCCCGCGTGCATCAACAAAGACCCAACACAGCCATAAATAATAAATAAATAAACCTTTGGTAGATAGTACTAACTTCTATATCCTCTGGGGTTGGTTTCTGTAGATTGCTTTTTCTCATTCAGGTTGAGATCTTTCTGGATATTGGTATGAAGAGTGGTTTGCAATTGAAACCTGGACTTTTGGGGATTATGGTATGAGATTCTGGGCCTTATTTAAACCTCTGTCTTATCTGGCTTCCTCTGATACTGTTCTGGTGGGGGAGAGGGGACACCGCCTCATCACTGCCCCGTGGGGGTGGAAGTGCAGGTTCCCCACTAGCCCTCCTCTAACACTGGGGGTGGAGGGGTTTCTCATTACTGCTGGTAGAGGTGAGATTTCCAGCTCCCCACCAGGTCCCACTGATGTGGCCCTTGCTGGGAGGGATGCCTCGTTACTGCCACCTCATGGCCTCCTCCAGATAGCAGGGTGGGTGCCTGTGGTTGATGAACTGTGGTGGTGAAAGTCTCCACTCCCAGGTGGCCTCTGATGCCCCCCAGCGAGGGGGTCTTGACCATCCCATCGAAAGGGAGACTGTACCTCAAAGCAAATAGAACACAATGAGTTAATTAAGGAGTTAATTTAGAATTAAGAATTTCTGGGACTTCCCTGGTGGTCCAGTGGGTGAGACTCCGTGCTCCCAATACAGGGGGCACAGGTTCGGTCCCTCGTTGGGGAACTAGATCCCACATTCATGCTGCAACTAAGAGTCCACATGCTGCAACTAAGAAGTTCACACGCCGCAACTAAGAAGCCCGCGTACCGCAACTAAGAAGCCTGCATGCTGTAACTAAAGATCCTGCATGCCGCAACTAAGACCTGATGCAGCCAAAATAAATAAATATTAAGAAAAAAAAGAATTAAGACTTTATAAAGGTCCAGCCTCTGCAGTTTTAAGGGATTTTTTTTCCCCTGTGAAATAGAACCATGACATAAAATGAGATTCTGTTTGAGATGGGCTCACTTAGGATTTCATTCTCGTTCCTCATATGCAAACACTGAGGTTCTGGGAGGTAAGAGATTTGCCGCAGCAGAGCCAGCACGCATCCAGCTCTGGGTACATGTGATGACTCTGCAGTGGCTCACTATCCTGTGGTCCAAGGTGGCTGCTCTAGCTCCAGCCATCACATCTGTGCTCCAGCCAGTGGGAAGGCGAAAGCATGACCCTTCTTTTTAAGAACACAATTCAGAGTTGCACACATCCTTTCTGCTCACACTTCACTGGCCAGCATTTAGGCACACGGCCACACCTAGCTGCAGGGACTGCTGGGAAATGCAGCTTTTGTTCTGGGAGACCCTGTATCCAGCTAAAAGTCTAGAGTTCTGTCTCCAGGCGAGAGGCTTGAGCATGGATATCGGGGGACAATGAGCAGTTTCTGCTTCATCTTCTAATAAATACGACGAGTGCAGCCCTTGCCCTGTGCTGTGCGCCCACCTCGCGCAGGCACACAGAGCACCTGCTCCCAGCAAGCCTGTCACGGGCCCCACGGATGCACACATACGTCTCAGGCCAAACAGCACGTAAAAGCCAGACCAGGGGAAAGATAACACGACCCTGGGCAAAGCAGCGGCCACCAGCACCCGGGGCAATTCCCAGGGACTCAGCCCTCGGTGTCTACATTCAACGCTCCCTGGCTCTGGGCGTGGGGGTGGGTAAGCGGGTCTGAAGCCTGTCCGGGCTGCACAGGACAGCGGGCCCTGCAAAACCACCTACTCGAGGTCACGTGGTTTGCTGGCTCACGGCTGAGACCCCTTAGTTCATGCTTCTTCTTGCGGCCCTGGCTACCGCCCAGGGCCCATCAGAGGCAGTCGCACTGCCAGGGGATGGGCCTGCGGCTGGGTTCACGCCCCCCCGCACGTTGCTCCGGAGTCAGACAAGGTCTGCGCTGCTCCTGGGCCCCAGACGGCCCGCCCCCTCTGCCCTCCTCCCCTCCCGGCTCAGCCCGCCCCAGCCCGTGGCCTCCCTGCTGAACCTGGACTCGCCAGGCTCGCTCCAGCCTCTCCATGCCCTTGCCGCACGCCCCCGTCCCAGCTCGCCCCCTCCAGCCTTCACACGGCTGCTCCGGGTCATTAGGGTTCAGCTCAGACGTCAGCTTCCCTGACCACCCCATCCAAGTCCCCTGCCTGCCCAGGGCCTTCTCCGTCTGGTCACTGCTGTGTTTGGGTCTCTCTAAAATGATCTGCTACTCGGTTACGTGACCTCAGTCTGTCTGCCCCGAATGTGAGCGCCCTGAGGGCTCGCGCTCACCGCCACCTTCGCAGCGCCAGGTGCAGAGCAGGTGCTCGAGCCACGCGGGTGAGGTAACGGGACAAACGAACACACGACCCGCCCAGGGGAGAAGGGACCTGGGCCTGCTGGGACCGCTCAGAGCTGGGAGAGTCCTTTCTTCAGCTCTGAGCCAGGGGGAGGGCAGGCTTCCCGCCTCCCAGGAAAAGTGTGTGCAGTGGGGAGAAGGCGGCTGCCGGGGATGGGCTGACCCAGGTTCGAATCCCCATCCAGCCTGTCCCTCCTCACACCCGCTGACCCCCGGCCCCCCGTGTCTGCATCCACAAAAGGGTTTGACGATGAGCTCCCCGTGGAGCAGATGGAGCGCGACGGGGTGACGGGGGAGCGGTCTGCGTGGGCGCCAGACAAACACCACAGGCTGTGCGGCGCAAACAGCGGATGTCTGTTGATATTTTCTCTCCGCCCTGTGAGCAGGGCTGGCGCCTCCCGAGGCCTCTCTCCTCACCGTGACGGTGGTTGTGTTCTCCCTGGGTCCTCACACGGTCACCCTCTGTGCGTGCCTGTGTCCTGATCTCCTCTCCTTAGAAGGACACGGTCAGACTGATTCCGGCCACCCTAGTGACTTCAGTGTAACTTAATCACCTCTTTAAAAGCTCCATTTCCAAAGACAGTCACATCCTGAGGTCTGGGGTTAGCCCTTCCGCATGTGAATTTTGGGAACAACAGCTCCTAAGAGGGGAGGCCAGCTCTTCTCCAAGGTTGAGAGAGGCCCTCAACTTTCAGCTGGGTTTTTTTTTTTTTTGATCTTGGCATATTAAAAAATGAAGATATGCCTCAAAGGTTTAAAACATTAGTCTGTATTTTATTTTCATTATTTATTTTTTGGCCATGCGGCCTGCGGGATATCTTAGTTCCCAGACCAGGGATCGAACCCAGGGCCCCAGCAGTGAAAGCTTCGAGTCCAAACCACTGGACCGCCAGGGAATTCCCTAGTCTATATTTTAGGTGGTCACTTTAACAAATTACCAACAAAAACACACTTCACACAAATAATGCACCACAACTGTGCTGATAACAAGTTAATTCCAATATTACTAATAAAGCACTCCTCTGGTGCATTATAGATTGTCTGGTCTGGCTACGGCACATGATTTTCAAGTTTCGCTACAAGAAGCTTCTTCTTTGATCATGTATCTCTATATTTAGGGATAAATCATCTAAACTTTTGAATCCTTGAGCGTGGGTGGCCTGGCTCTCTGCGACCAGCCATGCCAGGCACATCCTGGGCCTTACGGTGCAGACAGGAAACTTCTCTGGGGCTCTCCCAGGGCTGGGGGCTCCCTCCACCTTCCGCCTGCAGCCTGCAAAACCTCTGCCTGGGGACTTCCCTGGCGGTCCAGTCGTTAAGAACCTGCCTTCCAACGCAGGGGGCTCGGGTTCGATCCCTGGTCAGGGAACTAAGATCCCTCATGGTGCAACTAAGACCCGATGCGGCCAAAAAAACAAACAAACAAACAAATAAAACAAAACAAAACAAAACAAAATAAAATGCAACATGTAAAACAAACCAACCAACCAACCTCCGCCTGGGCCGGCGGCCCCACGGCCAGGAAAGCTGCTCAGCGAGTGGGAGGGGAGCCGGGCCCCCGCTTGGGTAGCATCGCCATGGCAACGCTCTCCCCACTCCACCCCTCGCTGAGAGCCGGGCATCTGTGGCCATGGAGACTGGTCCCGCCACTGACACATCTGCATAGCAACCAGAGAGGGCGCCGAGCGCAGCTGGGCCCCGCGTCAGGAGAGCAGGTACACTTAGAGCTTTTACAAATCATGAAGGAGAAGACGGGCGCCTCGACGGGGAGATGGACAGAGGATGCGGACAAAGACGAACCCTAAGTGGCTCATAAATATGTGAGAAGTGCTCAGCATCGCCCGCGATCACAGAGATGCAAATGCAAACAACAGTAAGATGCTTTTTTAAAAAAAAAAAAATCAGTGCAACTGGCAAGAGATGAAGAAACCAAAAAGATAAGACTCGGAGTTGGGGGGTATGCAGGGGAATGCGGACTTGCACACCCTGCTGGTCTGAGTGCCTGTTTGTAGAACGTTTCTGGGAGGGCGATTTGTCAATACGCATCAAAAGCCTTTAAAATGTGCATACCTTTTGAACCAACAATTCTAGTTCTAGCAATTTATTCCAAGGTAACAATTAAGTGAATAAAGATTTAGCTACACCTGTGTTCCCTATAGGGACAATTATAATAGCAAATAGTTAGAAACAACCACAAACCGGAGAGAAAAAGTGATTAAATCATCTATTTTGCGATCATACAATAGAATGCCAGGTAACCATTAAGAACGTTGTAGACCGTTTAATGGCACAGAACACCATATACAGTAACGTGTTAAGTGGTAAAGAACAGATTATAAAACAGATGTCCAATGCATGGGGGTTTGAGGGGAAGGGTGCTCAGGGACGCCCCCCCGCCCAAATACCCTAAGTCCTAGGCACCCTGCCCACAGTTCCAGAGAGAACTTCCAGAAGTTTCTGTGCACATGAGAGCACGTTTGGATGTATATCATAAGAGGCACAGCGTAGGGGGCGTGGGGACTCAGGACCCCAGGCTGGATCCTGTCACTGCCACTAACCACATGACGTGGGGACGGCCCTGCCTTGAGAGCTTGTCATCAGGTTGAGGTGACGCTGGCCACTGCATCCCAGGCCATCCGATCCCAAACCAGACCTAGCTGGGTCGAGGGTATAGTATAACTCATGAAGGGTCAAAATTTTTTTTTCAAGGCAACTGTCCAGATTTGGGAACCATGATTGCATGAGAAAAATAAGCTTCAATGTAGGGCATTAAAATTGTTTTTTAAATTTTATTTGTGGTAAAATACAAATAATATAAAATTTACCATCTAGGGACTTCCCTGCTGGTCCAATGGTAAAGAATCTGCCTTGCAATGCAGTTCCCTGGTCAGGGAACTGGATCCCACATGCCGCAAGGCAACTAAGCCCACGTGCCACGACTACAGAGCCCGTGCACCCTGGAGCCTGCGCGCCACAACTAGAGAAGAGAAAACCCACATGCCACAACTAGAGAGAAGCCTGTGCGCCGCGATGAAGAGCCCACACGCCGCAACGAAAGATCCCACTTGCCTCAATGAAGATCCCGTGTGCCGCAACTAAGACCGATGCAGCCAAAAATAAATAGCCCACAAGCAACTAAGGAGCTCACTTGCTGCAAATAAGGAGCTGGAGAGCCGCAACTAAGGAGCCCACCTGCCGCAACTAAGACCTCACGCAACCTAATTAATTAATTAATTAAAAAATTTACCATCTAACCATTTTCAAGTGCACCATGTGACTGGCTTATGTCACTGAGCAAAATGCTCTCAAGGTTCATTCATGTTGTAGCAGGTTTCAGAGCGCCTTTTTTAAAAAAAAATTAATTTATTTATTTGTTTTTAAAATTTTTTGGTTGTGCTGGGGCTTTGTTGCTGTGCACAGGCTTTCTCTAGTTGTGGCGAGCGGGGGCTACTCTTCATTGCGGTGCGTGGGTTTCTCATCATCGTGGCTTGACTTGTTGCGGAGCACGGGCTCTAGGTGCGCAGGCTTCACTGCTTGTGGCACGTGGGCTCAGCAGTTGTGGCTCGTGGGCTCCAGAGCACAGGCTCAGTAGTTGTGGCGCACGGGCTTAGTTGCTCCGCGGCATGTGGGATCTTCCTGGACCAGGGCTCGAACCCTTGTCCCCTGCATTGGCAGGCAGATTCTCAACCACTGCACCACCAGGGAAGCCCCAGAGTGCCCCTTCTTTAAAGGATGAACCATAGTCCACTGTATGGATGGACCACACTGTGTTTATCCATCACCTGTTGACAGACACCTGGGTTGTTTCACCTTTTAGCTACTGTGAATAATGCTGCTGTGAATGTGGGCGTGCAAATCTCTCTCCGAGACCATGCAGTGCATGTTAGATGAAGAACCACGACCTGGGGTGAAGCTAGAAAGCAACGGGGGTGAGCCTTGCTTCCCACGTGGGGATGTCTGTTGTTGGACCAGTCAGACAAACTGGGAGGCAGGTGTGAAAGCAGCTCCAACCGTGAGCGAACCTGGTGAGGCCATGAAATGGAGGAAGAGAGTTCGGTGTGTTCTCATCTTCCTGCTGGAACATCTGGCACATTCAACGATTGCAGGGGAACAATTTTAACAGTCTTCAGAAAAGTGAAAACAGCGAGAAGCCATGTAGGAATAAAGGGGGTGAGAAACCTCTCAGAGCAGTGCTTTATTCAGCATAAAAGAACCCACACAGAAGACAAATCCTGGGCTTCCCTGGTGGCACAGTGGTTGAGAGTCCGCCTGCCGACGCAGGGGACACGGGTTCGTGCCCCGGTCCGGGAAGATCCCACGTGCCGCGGAGCGGCTGGGCCCGTGAGCCGTGGCCGCTGAGCCTGCGCGTCCGGAGCCTGTGCTCCGCAACGGGAGAGGCCACAACAGTGAGAGGCCCGCGTACCGCAAAAAAAAAAAAAAAAAAAAAAAGAAGACAAATCCTCTGGCATTGGGGCAATCTGGTAGCCACAGCACACGAGACAATTCACAGGGAGGGAAATACTACATTACTACATCCAGGTCTGTGGGCGTGTTTGTCACCAGAGTACTTGTGGGCGCCAGAGAATCTGCCGGAGAGGGTCCAGGTGGACAGCCGGTCTTCGGTGCGGCTTCTGATCTTTCCTGGCTTCTGCCAGCTGTGCTCTGTCTTCGTGTCCAGCTCAGTCTTTGCTGCGCTCTTATATCTACTCTGTGCTCTTGTTTTATGGCAGCAGTGACTCCTCTTTCCTGACATTTCCATGAGCATCCTGGGGTTACTCCAATGGACCCACGTGGTCACAGGAGCAGCTCTGGGGTGTGGGGTCCTCAGCTCAGAGCAGAAAAACAATCGTCTGGTCATTGCAGCTGGGAGCGTGGCAGCCCAGGATGTCCAGCAAGGGGCACAGGTAGCGAGGCGCTGGTGGGCAACTGCCCAGATGTGGGACGTGGGCCAGGCCACAGGTGGGCAGAGCTCACGGGGGAGGGTCAAGGGCCAAGCCTCACAGACTGGCCTCTCCTTTCCTGTCTGCTGACCTGCCTGGGAACCCCTCCTGCCATGGATGACCATGTGGCCAGCCCTGCCTGGGGGCCTCCTTGCTGTACTTCAACAACTACCCATATTATTTGCTGTTTAGGTACTGTCTCTGCACTGACGGGTTCCACCTCCAGCTGGACTCTCCAGGACTCCGGACTGACTGACCGCAGCGTCTCCACTTACTGACCCAGGATGAGTCTCAAGCAGTGCGGTGGACACGCTGCTCCTGGCCCTGTACCCAAAATCCACTCCTCCAACTGCCATCCCTGGGTTGGTAAATAAGCTCCATTCTCCCCGGTGCTGAGGCCAAAAATCTTGTTGGCCCCATTGTCAAAATCTGCCCAGAATCCAGCTGGAATTCTCACCCCCACTGCTGCCACCCTGGTCCCAGTCACCACTGACTCGCCCAGACACCTGCACAGCCCCCTCCACTCTCCCCAGCTCCATTCTTGCTTTACAGGTAAAAGCCAGAGGGAACCTTCGACAAGTACATCAGATAACCCTCTGCTCAAGGCTCCCACCCCACGTCGCCCTACTCCATGCATAAACCCCAAAGGATTTTCAGGGGCTGACAGGGCCCTGCGCGGTCTGTCCCCTCCACTTTCTCCTCTCACTCTGCTCCACCACACCGGCTGCTACATTTTTTCTCAGTCATGCCAAGAACACGCCTGCCCCAGGACCTTTGCACCTTCTATCTGGCAGTTCTGCCATCACCAGCCCCTCATCTATGCACTGGGGGCTCCTTTTCAGCATTCAGGTCTCTTCTCAAACGTTGGCCTCTACGCCAAGCCACTCGCCCCTTGCCTGGCCGCCAGCGAATGCATACAACTTGCTTCTGTCCTGAAGGGATTTCAAGGAAGGGCGTGGAAGGAGATCAGAAGACGGAGCACGTCCCCCAAAGAGAACCCAACCGGACGCGGGGCTCAGCCGTGGCAAAGGGCTGACGGCAGGCGGGGCCGCACGGACGCCCCCACCTCTCCTGCCACCACCCCACACACCGCTGCGCCTCCCACTGGCCACAGCCAGCACGAGGGAGCCTGGGCGCGAGGGAGCCTGGGTGCGCAGGCCAAAGAGTGACTGAGACAGAGGGGGGCGGCGGACGGAGATGCGCTCACGCCTTGGCTCCGTCGCTCACTAGCTGTGTGAGTTTGGGCCAGTTTCTCAGCCTCTCTGTTCCTCAGTTTCCTTCCTATAACATGGGGATCACCCAAGTGCCCGCCTCAAAGAACCATCCTCAATGCTGATGAGCTACAGCAAGCAAAGCACTTAGAACGGCACCTGAGCGCAGCGAGTGCCACGTAAAGGCAGCACCCGCCGCCCTGGAAGGGGCAGCCCCAGCATGGGAAGAGGCCTGCAGCTTGGACCCCGTGGCCCAACCTCCTGGTGGGCACCGCGGCCTCGGCGGCCCCACCCGTCCACGCGGCAGCTGCGCTTGGCTGACCAGGCCTGTGCGGGCAGAGCTCAGGGCCCTGCTTGCTGAGAAGCCTGGAAGGCCTCCTGGCCTGGCGCCGGTCACTGCCCTCTCGGGCCTTGGTTCCCTGTCCGTGCAGGAGGGCAGCGCGCGGGTGGCGTGCCCCGAGGTTGCACCAGACGCGGCGCCCTCCCCCCAGCAGTGTCTCCTTCTCCTTCCTGGGAAGCCTGTGTCTGGTCTCCAAGGCAACGGGGCATCTGACCCACAGGGAGAGTGTGCTGGAGATGCAGGAATCAACACCCCACCCTGGCAGCCCTTGGAGACGGCCCTCCTGCCCCCATCTGTTCCCTCCCTCCAGCGTGGGAGGTCTCGCCTGCCTTCCCTGCCTCAGCTGCACGCCTCCACAGGGCCGGGGTCACAGATGGACGCTTCTCCCACATCAGCACTCACCACCCCGCGAAGCCTCGCACCCCCGAGTCCTGGGAGAGCGGCGGATGAGGAAACAGGCGCGAAGAACCGAGGCCGCGCAGCTTGCGGGACCTCAGTTCCCCGGCCAGGAATCAAACCCGGGCCCCGGCAGTGAAAGTGCCGAGTCCTAAGCTCTGGACCGCCAGGGAACTCCCGGCCCCTCACTTCTTACTGTCTACCAGCTCCAAGACCCTGTGCCTTCCGCGTCACCAGTGGCGGCCAGTGGAACCCAGGAAAACAGCGGGGGAAGGACAGCGGGCTGAGGTCAGACGGAGGCTTTCAGACCTGCAGATCTAGGGCGAAGCAGTGCCGGGCAAAGAAACAGCATAACAAAGGCCTGGGAGAGCCCTGGCGCCCCGGCGGCCATGTCCCCGGAGCCTGGGCAGACACTGCTGAGCGACTAGAACACCTTTCCTATCGAGCCAGGCTCAGGCTCAGCGTCATCCTCCACACGGCCCTCCGGGCAGCCTCTTCCCATTTGCCGGCCTGGGTGCGTGCGATGAAACACCATCCTCCTGGACCACCATCTGCAGGACGATGGCGAAGCATGAGGTGGGAAGATGTGGAGGTCACACACGAACGTCCCAGGACCTGGGCAGATGACCTGTGGGGGCCAGGGATGCAGGCTGGGCTCCAGGAAGGCAGAGCTGGGTCAGTGGGTCCCGGGCCACCACTAGCTAAGCCCCAAACTGGAAACAGCCCACGTGTCCATCAACGGGAAAACAGAGCTGTAAGCTGAGGTGTATTTACCCAACGAAACACCACGCGGCAATGAACAAACTGCAACTACACAACAGTGTGGATGTATCTCACAAAAAATGCTGCATGAAAAATGCCAAACAAAAAAGGAGACAAATTACGTGATTCCATCCTATTTTTTTTAAAAAACAGGCAAAACTAAAAATAGATAACTAATAAGAACCTGCTGTACAGCACAGGGAATTCTACTCAATACTCTGTAATGGCCTCTACGGGAAAAGAAACTAAAACAGAGCAGATTTATGTATACGTATAACTGATGCACTTTGCTGTACACCCGAAACTAACACAACACTGCAAATCAACTCTACTGCAATAAAAATTATTTTAAAAAACCCACAGAAAAACCAGGTAAAACTAAACAACCTTGTTTTAGGGATGCAGGCTTAACACAATGATGAAACTATAAAGGAGAGAGGGGAAGCGATTACCGCGGAAGGCAGGAACGTGGTCATTTAGGGGAGGGGGGGAAGAGGCAGGGACTGGGGGCACGCGAAGGGCCTCGGGGGGCACCCACAGTGCTTGGCTTTCCGCCCTGCTTGGTGCTCCCTGGGATCTGCCTGTGGTAATTCACTGACCTGCACATTTCTGTTCAGTGCAATTTTCTGTATGTGTTCGCGGCTCACGTGAAGAACTTCTTTAACACCCTCTGTGTCCTTGGCCCCAATCTGTCTGCACAGACTCTGGCTCTGACACTCTGTGCCTGCAGTTCACACTTCCTAAGGTCCTTCACAAACGTGAAAGTGCCCTGCTAGCAGGTGGCTGCTATTCCCCCTTTTCTGATAAGGAAACTGGGGCTGGAGGTGGGGGGCGGATAGGGGTCCACGACTGAACTCGGCGGCGGGGCAGGAACCAGAGCACGCAGTCACATCCAGTCTTCTACTTCTCGCGGTGGATGTGTCGGGGGGGCAGCTGTAAATCACATTTCCTGTAGACTGATTTCATTTAAGATGCACTGGGGAGCCTGCCGCGTCAGGAAACCCCAGAGCGAGTTCATTTATTAATTGTCTCGGCAAATATTTATCGAGTGCTTATTTTATTCACAGAACTGTGAACCCCTTTGAAACCTGAAATGTTCTTTCATCAAGTGACTAAATGTTTATTTAATTCGCTGGCTATACGGGCCTATATTTTCAGATGATGATACTTTTATACTTTTTATTGCTTTTTTCCCCTTATGCTAAAAGTACTGCATGTTCTAGAGAACCGTAGAGAATTTAGAAAACTGGGAAACACCAAAAGAAGAAAATGAAATCACCTGTATCCCACCTCCCAGAAGTAACCATTGTTACCATGTAGGTATATACCGTCCTAATAGTTTTCCCTAGGCACGTATATATGGATATTTCACCAAATTAGAATCATCTTAGGTTTCTTTTTACTTTACTTTTTATTTTAAACATCCAGTCGGAATCTATCCAGGAAAACAGAGAGGTTTCCCCAGCCCATGAGCTGTCGTGCGTCCCCAGCTGCAGGGCGGGCGGGGGTCACTGCAGCGAGGTGTCGGCGCAGGTGGGGCACCGTGTGTGCGTGCTGGGGGCTGAGGGTCCCTCTCCCGGCGCTGCCTTGGGCCTGGACGATCACCACTGCCCCACCTCCTGAGCACAGTGCCAGGTCTCTGCTCCCAGAGGGCCCAGAGGACCTACAGTTAGGAGACGAGCATCCGCGAGAGGACGCAGTACTTCCTCCAGGTCACCCTCAGGACTCACCAAAACCCCTGCAGCCCCTGGGCCGGCGTGCGCCCAGCTGGCCTGTCTCGTCACTACAATCTCAGCACATTCCTCTCATAATCCTACAGACGTGTTCTACTTTATGAGAGAACCCTGCGAGCCCAGTTTGTGGGCAGGACCCCGACGCTCTTCAAAGAGCAGAAAATCCAGGGAGTTACCCCGTCCGAGGCGGCGACGGGGCAGGAAGTAGCTGTCGGGGGCAGACCCGGCCTCGTTCTCTCCGGAGGGTCCTCGGCAGGGACAGAGGGGCTGAGGGGCAAAGCGAATACAGGGCACGAGGGCTGCTGGCAGGTGACGCCCCAGCCAGGGGTTCGGTGGACATCACGGTCCAGAAGGAAGCCAGCACCATCCGAGCGGATGGGCAGCCCCTGGACAGAGAGGAGGAGCCACAGGGACCAAGAGGCCTCCTACGAGGGACCCAGCACCACCTCCCGAGTCCAGCCGCAGGCAGAGCCCACTGACCGCTCAGAAGCTACGGGGAGCCCAGCACCCTCCTTCCAGCCCAGCTCAGGGCCTGAGACGGCGTACGACCCGCACCCCAGACCCTGGGGCGCAGAGCGGGGCTGGGGTGCGGCCTGGGGTCTGCAGCAGG
The DNA here is from genome assembly GCF_002837175.3 of Physeter macrocephalus. Lineage (NCBI taxonomy): Eukaryota > Metazoa > Chordata > Mammalia > Artiodactyla > Physeteridae > Physeter > Physeter macrocephalus. The sequence continues at coordinate 4,734,010 of NC_041231.1, forward strand.
ATTCCGGAGCGTGGTCCAGAGATGGAGCCCTGAAAGCAGCCCTGTTGATCAGGCGTCACAGACCAGTCCCGGTCCCCGGCCTGTTAGGAACCGGGCCGCACAGCAGGAGGTGAGCGGTGGGCGAGTGAGGGGAGCTTCTTCTGCATTCACAGCCGCTCCCCACCACTCGCGTTACCGCCTGAGCTCCGCCTCGAGTCAGATCGGCAGCGGCATTAGATTCTCATAGGAGCGCGAACCCTGCTGTGAGCTGCGCACGCGAGGGCTCTGGGTGGCGCGCTCCTCGTGAGCAGCTGACGCCCGATGACCTGGGGTGGAGCTGAGGCGCCGAGGCTGGCGCTGGGGGGCGGCTGCAAATCCAGACGATCATTAGCGGAGAGGTCTGACTGCACAGAGGCCATAACGCACCAGCTGCTTGCAGACTCATATCAAAACCCTATCAGTCGGGCTTCCCTGGTGGCGCGGGGGGGTTGAGAGTCCGCCTGCCGACGCAGGGGACACGGGTTCGAGCCCCGGTCCGGGAGGATCCCACGTGCCGCGGAGCGGCTGGGCCCGTGAGCCACAACTGCTGAGCCTGCGCGTCCGGAGCCTGTGCTCCGCAACAAGAGAGGCCGTGACGGTGAGAGGCCCGCGCACCGCGATGAAGAGTGGCCCCCGCTCGCCGCAACCGGCGAGAGCCCTCGCACAGAAACGAAGACCCGACACAGCAAAAATAAATAAATAAATAAATAAATTTATTAAAAAAAAAAAAACCCTATCAGTGAGTGGCAAGTGACAATTAAGCTGCATCTGGTGGCAGGCTGTAAGTCAGAATCCGACACTTATTTTAGTCTACGTGTGGCCCACCCGTTATTTTATTTACCACTACTGTCCACGCCTCTTTCCCACACTGCGCCCTTGTCCCAGTCACAGTTTTGGTAAGCCCACAAGCTAACCCTAGCCAAAATGAGTAAAAAAACAAACGTCGCTGGAGAGCTTCTTTGAAAAGGGGGAAAGACCCAGCGATGAGACAGCAGAAGACTCTAAGACTGCCAACAAAAAGAAGGCTGCATTTAAAAGAAAATACCGGGCTTCCCTGGTGGCACAGTGGTTGAGAATCCGCCTGCTAATGCAGGGGACACGGGTTCGAGCCCTGGTCCGGGAAGATACTGAAGCCTGTGCGCCTAGAGCCCGTGCTCCACAACAAGAGAAGCCACTGCAATGAGAAGCCCGCGCACCGCAACGAAGAGTAGCCCCCGCTCGCCGCAACTAGAGAGAGCCCGCACGCAGCAACGAAGACCCAACGCAGCCAAAAAAAACCAAAACAAACAACAAAAAACAAAACCAAGAGTCCTACTTAAATTACGGGTTCATCGTAGCAGATGAGTCACATTCTCCAAGCCCGCTTTGTATCATATGTGGCGACCAGCTATCCAATGAAGCCATGAGACCTTCAAAACTGCTTCTCCACATGGAGACCAAGTACCCTGCATTAAAAGACAAGCCTTTGGAGTTTTGCAAAAGAAAAAAAGGTGACCACGAAGAACAGAAGCAATTATTGAAGGCCACCACTTCATCAAATGTGTCTGCACCGAGAGTATCATTCTTAGTGATAAGAAGCCCTTATAAGAAGCTAAGAAGCCCTTTACTATTGGTGAAGAGTTGATCCTGCCTGCTGCTAAGGACATTTGTCGTGAACTTTTAGGAGAGGCTGCAGTTCAAAAGGTAGTGCGTGTTCCTCTTTCGGCTGGCGCCATGGCTAGACGAATTGATGCAACAGCAGAGGATACTGAGGCACAATTGTTGGAGAGGATCGGTGAGTCACCGTGGTACGCAATCCAGGCTGACGAGCCTACCGCTGTTGACAGCAAGGGCACAGTGCTTGTTTTTGTGCGATATATTTCTCGGGAGGACGCGCATGAGGATGTGCCACGTGCACTTCTGCTGCCAGCCAACACCACAGCTGCAGAACTAGTCAAGTCTCTGAACGATTACACATCAAGAAAACCGAACTGGCCATTTCGCGTCAGTATACGCGCGGACGGAGCGGCTGCCACGACTGGACGGCTTTCTGGTTTCACCACTCAGGTCAAAGAAGTCGCTTCTGAATGTGAGTCTACGTGCCGTGTCATCCATAGAGAAATGCTGGCTAGTCGACAAATGTCACCTGAACTTAACGTTTTGCAGGATGTGATTAAAATGATCAACCACATTAAAGTACCTGCCCTTAACTCACGGCTGTTGGTGCAGCTCTGTGAGGAGATGGACCCAGAGCACACACATCCTCTCTTATACACAGAAGCGAGATGGCTTTCTAAAGGTAGATCACCGGCCAGAGTTTTTGAGTTATGAGAGCTGCTCCAGAGCTTTCTTTTAGAAGAACAGTCACCACTGGCAGCACGTTTCAGTGACACAGGATGGGTCTCAAAACTTGCACACTTGTGCGACATGTTCAACCTGCTCAACGACAGCAATCTGTCACTTCAGGGGAGAATGACAACTGTGTTCAAGTCGGCAGATAAAGTGGCCACATTCAAAGCCAAACTGGAATTATGGGGGTGGTGAGTGAACATTGGGATTTTTGACATGTTTCAAACATTAGCAGAGATTTTGAAAGAGACGGAGCCAGGGCCTTCTTTCTCCCAGCTGGTGCATGATCCCCTATCTCAGCCTTCAAAAGAGTTTGAGCGTTACTTCCCAACCACAAAAGATCCCTGAACTGGGAAGGAATGGGTCCGCGACCCATTTGCGGATAAGCCAGGTGAATCAACTTTGTCCGTGCTAGAAAAGGATCAACTGCTTGAGATCGCAGATGACGGTGGCCTTAAAAGTATGTTTGAGACTATTTCAAATCTCCTTACGTTCTAGATTAAAGTCAAGGCGGAATATCCTCATAAGCAGAGATTTTGAAAGAGACGGAGCCAGGGCCTTCTTTCTCCCAGCTGGTGCATGATCCCCTGTCTCAGCCTTCAAAAGAGTTTGAGCGTTACTTCCCAACCACAAAAGACCCCTGAACTGGGAAGGAATGGGTCCGCGACCCATTTGCGGATAAGCCAGGTGAATCAACTTTGTCCGTGCTAGAAAAGGATCAACTGCTTGAGATCGCAGATGACGGTGGCCTTAAAAGTATGTTTGAGACTATTTCAAATCTCCTTACGTTCTAGATTAAAGTCAAGGCGGAATATCCTGAGATGGCCACAAAAGCACTGAAAAGCCTGCTTCCATTTCCAACATGCTATCTTTGTGAAGCGGGGTTTTCTGCAGTGACGGCGACCAAAACGAGATTACGGAGGAGACTGGACACAAGCAACATACTTCGTGTCTCAGTGTCTCCCATCACCCCCGGATGGGACCATCTAGTTGCAGGAAGACAAGCTCAGGGCTCCCACTGATTCTGCATTATGGTGAGTTGTAGAATTATTTCATTATATACTACAATGTAATAATAATAGAAATAAAGTGCACAATAAATGTAATGAACTACAATCATCCCAAAACTATCACCCTCCCCACCCCGTCCGCAGAAAAATTATCTTCCACAAAACCGGTCCCTGGTGCCAAAAAGTTTGGGGACCGCTACTGTAGATCTTTTTATAATTCTGTGAGATACCCAGTATCCTTTCAACAAGCTCTATTTCTGAATAAATCAGCTAAAGTTGGTTTTTGAGCTTTCCAACTAAGAAGCCAGATTGCTAGAGCATGAAAATAGTAACATGCCATGTACAGACTGAAACCACACTGTCTTCTAGGATAAAGCAGTATCACTTAACCTCCATGAACAAGCTAGACATTTTCCTTGAAATTTGTATTTTCCAAAGACCTAGGTATGAATTTGTCTTATTACCATATCAGATATGACATATAAATTGGATGACATCGACTGAAAGCAAAATTGTTACAAAATTTAAAAATACAAACAAGGCTTCTGAAAACAGCCCCATCTCACTGAAAGCTCTCAGATATAGCAAGAAAATCAGACTTTAGCTTGATCAGAACTAGGATTTAGCTGAAACATCAAATCAAGAAAGTAGGTGGGGGCTTCCCTGGCGCAGTGGTTGAGAGTCCGCCTGCCGATGCAGGAGACGCGGGTTCGTGCCCTGGTCCGGGAAGATCCCACGTGCCGCGGAGCGGCTGGGCCCGTGAGCCATGGCCGCTGAGCCTGCGCGTCCGGAGCCTGTGCTCCGCAACGG
>NC_041231.1:4738227-4746115 GCF_002837175.3 Physeter macrocephalus
CAAAAAAAAAAAATTAAAAAAATAAAAAATAAAAATAAATAAATAGATAAAAATTTAAAAAAACCTTATTCAAAAAAAAAAAAAAAAAAGAAAGTAGGTGAAGCATAAAAAATCAACACAACTCGAGCAGGAATGTAGGAGAAAACACAGAGACACTGCCCACGGCTGCGGGTACCAGAAGCCTTTGACTAGGCGCACGTATCTGAGTGAGAACCAAACCCTTAACCGTAAGACCCAAACCCTTTTTGATGAAGCAAAAAAAAAATGTATCTTCTCTTACTCAGTTTGGGTCTGAAAAACAGCGGGCTGTCCTCACCGGCAGCCCTAGACAGAGGGAGCATGCATTGGCAGCAAGCCCCTGGCCACGTGACCAGGTGAAAAGGGGAGGGTCTGCCCTGGGACCAGACCTCCAGGTGACTGCCCTGCCAGGTGGGGACAGGTCGAAACGGCAGCCAGCCCTGGCCGTGACCCTCCACGGTCCCTGCATGAAACAGCTCATCCATGAAACACTGCCTTGTGCAGAGACGGGTATCAAAAATAATTGAGTACCAGATGCTTTTAAAGATACCACAGTAAATGAAAAATGAGAACTCTCACAGAAAAACAAACGGCAGATGCATCTCATTCACTAGAAAACATATGACGCCCAAGCTACAGAGAACAGATTCTGGAACGTACATCATAAACTACCACGATGTAATAAAGTCATGGCCAGTGTAGGACAAGAGCTTTCTGAGTGGGTCCCACTAAGAGGAACACGGGAGGGACAGTCCTGAGTCCACCCAATTTGACCTTAAGTGGGTTTTGCGGTGTCTGAGACGATCCATCGTGGTTAAGACTCGGACCCGTCGGAGTGGGAATCTGCTGTCTGCAAGGACAGAATTCAGGCCAGCGCACCAAGATGGCGGTGCTCGGGGCGCGGGGCCTGCAGCTCTGTTTGCTCTGATCTCTGCCCGGATCCCCCCCACTCCTGGCCCCAGCCTCTTCCGGGCCCCTCATCCGACAGCCGCTGCCTCCCGACCAAGGCTGCTAAGTGCCCTCCCCCACCCCGCCCCTCTCTGGGCCCTGGGCCAACTCCCCTGGGCCCTCCCACCTCTGCCCGGTGCTTCACTGCCCGCCGGCGGCCAGTCCCCTTTCCTGGCTCTGGGCAGGGACCACGAAGGGGTGAGTGCGGGCAGGGAGAGCCGTGACCCTGGCAGCGTCTGAGTGTGGGGGGGCCGGCCTGACACCAGGGCCGGGGGGCGCCCAGAGCCCTCCGGACGGATGGCCCCCTCCCCCACTCGCTCAAACACTCATCAGACGTCTAAGCAAACGTTCACGGCGTAGCCCCTGCACGTGAGGTTTATCGCATGTAGTCTCACCCACTCAGCAACTTGTGAAGGCACGAACCGTGACCCCGTTTGCCGGACGAGGAGTCGGGCCGGCTGCTGTAACAAGGTCGCGGAGCGCGGGCTTGCTCAGGCGCAGTGGATGGGCAGCTGGGCGGCGTGGCGGCTCCCCGCCGTCCCCCGGGGACCAGGCTGGCGGGGCCCTGCCGCCTTCCACGACCGCAGGGCAGACGCGGGAGGAGCCCGCGGGAGGGCCGTGCAGGCGCTCTGTGGTCCAGGTGCGGGCGGCGACCGTCACCTCCACGCCACACGCTCACCGGCCAGCCCACAGGCAAGGGGCCGGCACGGCGCCCGCTGGCCTCGTGGCCCAGAGCAACGAGACGGGGCTGTGCTGAGCGCTCAGGCGGGCCCTGTGCCGCGGGGGCCGACGAGAACCTGGTGACTCAGTGGGGGGCGCCTGCTCTCCGTTCTCGGTGTCCAGAAGCCCAGGGTGCGTGCGGACGGGGAGGTGCCGACCGAGGAGGGGGCTGCAGGTGCCCTCTGGCCGTCCCCACTCTCTGTCCTGCCCTGACCCGTCTCCAGGAGAGGGTTTTACAGCCTGCAGTGAGTGCTCTGCTCTACGTGCCCGACTCACAGCGCGGGCTTTCGGGGGTCGAGCAGGGGAGACAGAGGGTGAAGCCGGGGTGGGTGGCCAGCTCCGCTGCACCCTCGCTGTGAGGCCTGGCCAGTCCCTAAGGGTCCTCGCCTGCAGGGGCACCGACACCGCCTCATCAGAGACTCACTGGGAGGGTGTGGGACGAGCGCGCAGAAGGCACTTGGAACCATGTCTGGAGAGAAGCGCGGGCTCCCTGCATTCTCGCCCGGCCACGGCCTCACGGCTCTCGTGACGCCCATGTACAGACGAGGACATGTGGGCTCTGCGGGCAAGTCGGGCCTGTGTTCCTCCCACCACCCCGTCCTCTTGGGGCTGGCTGGGGGCTCCCGGACCACAGCGCTCGGCGGGGGGAGGGCCCTGCACCTGCTGTCTCCTCTGCAGCCGCCTTCCCTGCCTCGGGAGTCCTGGGCCCCGGAAGCGGAGGGCCTGGGCCGCCTGCCAGCCCGCTTCCCCTCCAGGTTCGAGCTGGCAGGAGCGCGGTCTGGGAGTCTGCTGTTAGGGAACCATTGACCGAAACCGCCCGCCTGGACAGGCACGACGAAAACCACGTGCCTGAGCTGCCTCACAAGAGGAGCTCCTGGTCAGGAACACGGTGCTGCCACTGAAAACTAAACGGGAGAATGCGGGAGGGGCCAGAAGAAGGGCGGAGACGCCAGCCCATAATACGGCCTGCCAACCTCCCAGAGTCCTTCGCGCTGGAATCTTGGCTGAGAGATGCATGCACCGCCGGGACGGACCCTGAGTCACCAAATACGGGCCAAGCAAGACGACTGGCCAGAGACAAGCCAGAAACGAACTCCACCACCATGAACCCGAGACCGCGAGCCACGTGGCAGAGCAGTCCCCTCACCCTCCTGCTCTCCGGCCGGGCGCCCCTTGCTTTGTCGGCACGTGTGTCTCCCGCGACAGTTCATTACCGTGTTAGACAAGAGCCTGCTCTCGGGCCCGGGAAAGGGTCCCCTTTCCTGCTACACTGTCACTCGCCCCACGTGCAAAATCCGCAGAGCTTTCTCTCTCTGCTCTGGCGGAACCAAACCCCCAGGCAGCTGAGCTCGTGGGGCAGGCCTCGGGATGTCTGTGCCTGGAGAGATAAGGCCTTGGGGACGTGGAGTGTTGGACCCCCGAGGACGGGACGCCTCAGGGGTGCCCTCTTCTAATTCCCACCTCCTGAGTGTTTATTGTCTGCAGAACGGCTGGCAGCTCTTCACTCAGCACCTCCTCCCTTCCTCTCTCCTTCCTCCCTCTTTTTTACGCAATGAATTTTCCTTTTTTTTAAAAATATTTATTTATTTTTACTTATTTGGCTGTGTTGAGGCATGCGGGATCTTTTAGCTGCAACACGCGGGATCTTTTAGTTGCGCCATGTGAACTCTTAGTTGCGGCATGCGGACTCTTAGTTGAGGCATGCAAACTCTTAGTTGCGGCATGCGGGATCTTTAGTTGCGGCATGTGGACTCAGTTGCAGCCTGCATGTGGGATCTAGTTTCCGTGACCAGGGATCGAACCTGGGCCCCCTGCATTGGGAGCGCAGAGTCTTAGCCCCTGGACCACCAGGGAAGTCCCTATACAATGAGTTTTTATTGCGCACCTATGAACTTACAAGTTTTTTTTTTTTCTTTTGGCCGCACCCCGTGGCTTGTGGGATCCTAGTTCTCCGACGAGGGACTGAACCCAGGCCCTTAGCAGTGAGAACACAGAGTCCGAACCACTGGACCCCTGGGGAATTCCCTAAACTTAACAATTTAAACCTGGTGCTCAGAGAAGCCCTTACTGAGAAGGTGACAAAGCAGTCCTGTGCCGATCTGGGGACAAGGGTTCTGGGCAGAGGCAGCAGCCCATGCAAAGGCCCTGGGGCAGGGCGTGCCTGGCTTGTTTGAGGACCAGGAGGGGCTGCATCGGCAGAGGAAGAGTGAGTAGGGGGAAGAGGTCTGAGAGGTGCAGGGGGAGGCCCGGGGCCCTGACTGTGCTGGGAAAGGACTGAGGTCCCAAGGAGAAGAGAAACAGGACCAGGGTCATGGTTTAGAAGTCAACAGAACAAACATCTCAGCTTTCAGAGAGGTGCATCCTAGACAGGGAAGAGAAGAAATGAAAGAAAGAAGAAAATGACATCACCTGTTAGAAGGTGAAAACCCTAGGAGGGGAGAAGGAGTTGCCAATGGGAAGGGGCTTCAATGCACAATAGGAGGTCAGGGAGGGACTCCCAGGCAAAGACCCCTGGTGGTGAGGGATGCCCCCGAGGGCATCCCGGGAAGAGCTCTTTGGACAGAGGCCCAGGGTGGGCCATCCACTGGCTCTCTGAGTGTCACCACATGTGAAATGGGTATTTCCTGATAAAATTGATGCAAAAGTCTTTTGAAAACTAACCTAAGGTATAATTAGTTCTTTTCACTATTCATTCTCGTTAGAGATGGTCCATCAGCTATGGCCACATCACTGCTGCTTAACCAACCACCCCAGGACCCTGCAGCCTCCAGCAGCAAACATGTATTCGTTGCCCAGGCTCCGGGGTCCGTGGGGCGCAGCTGACCAAGGCTCTCGCCGGGGTTGGGGCCGCGTCTCCTGCTGCCCACGGGCCTCCTCCAGCTCCCCAGGTGCTCATCTGTGCACAGGAGCAAAACCAGACAGGCGGTCAAGGCACTGCTCATCACCCCTCTGCTTTCGCACCTCTGCCAACCCTGGCACGAGAGCGTGGAAAGAAAGTGGGCCCCCAGAGACTCGGGAGGGCCCCCCCCCGCCCCCGGAGCCCCAGCTCCGCAGGTTGGGGCCCACGCCTTGCCCAGGGCTGCTGGGGAGACACCGGCAGAGAAGTAGGTAGAAAGCCCTGCCCCAGGACTGGCAGAGCGGTTAAAGGGCCCTGATGGAAGGGCATCTGAGATTTCTGGTGATGGCGGGAGCTGAGCCTGAAGAGAGGGAACCCTGCCAGGTGGGGGGACCCAGGGGGGATGATGGGCTGGCTGCAACACACTCGATAGGCTTGAACGTTACTGTGACTCTTAAGGTTCTGTTGACTCCTGTTTGTATTTCCTCTGTGCGTGTGCCCGCGTGGACCTTCCCTGCATAGGGAACCTCAGCTTGAACTTGTCTGCACTGCCTGGGGCTCCCGGAGCGGCAGATTCGTTGGAAATGGTGTTTGTCTAGGTCTGGCTCCCCATGTGGTCCGTCGTGTCGCAACCTGGGATCAGAGCCCCAGGACACAGGGGCCCCGTGGGGCAGTGCCCCAGGCTCTCTCCCTCCTGGTCTGGATGTGTCTTCCCAGGACCGTGAACAGCGCAACAAACACAGCCGTGTGTTCCTGGCGTAAGGTTGTAGAAAACAGTCTGGGGGAGTGAGGGGTGGTACCAGCAGGACAAGGGCAGGGGCCGGAGGGGCGCCATCAGCCCATGGATTCTGACAGTCCTGCGGCTCGCTGAGCTGGGGTCTACAACCCGCTCCCTTACCTGGGAACCTGGGAGAGCTGTTTAATCGTCGCAGCAGCCCTGTTGGGAGGGCTCTTATCCCCACTCCACAGGTGAGCAAACTGAGGCAAAAGGGCCTTTAATGGTTGTCCAAGGTCACCCAGCAAAGGCTTGGTGCCGCTGGGAGGTGTGTGGCGTTGGCCGAGCCCAAAGTCTGCACGCTGCTTCCTTTTGAGACCTTGTCCTTCTTTATCAAAGGACCTCGACCGATCTGAGTGTTTGTGGATCAGCTCAAAACCCAGCACTTTCTGTGCCCTTCCACGTGCACTTTTCGCTGTTAGGAGAAAGGGCCGGTTTCACCATGAGAGGACTTTTTCTTGAGGCTTCTGGGCTGGATGTAAACACTCGGGGAGGGTGCCCTCTCCTGTCTGCTGAGACCCCGGGACGGCGCAGGGCAGGGCAGGAAGCTCCCGTGCCGTGCAGGACACGTGCTCACCAGGCCAGGGGAGGGCCCTCAGGTTCATGCAAATAAAGCCCGCCTTTATGGACAAAATCTGCATCCTTCCCTTCTTGTTGAAAAACAAATTTGGCTGGAAACTCTTCTGCCACTTTTCTTATGCAAACATTTAAAGGGGAGAGAGACGGAAAGACTGGTGGAGAGAAATCTGAATAACCTGCACCTGGATTCAAACATCAGGACAGTTTTGCCAGTTTCTCATCTGCCCTTCTGTCTTCATGCCTTTGATATTTGCTGAACTTGAAAGTAAGTAACACACATCACGACACCTGAACCCTTCAGGCTGCATCTTCGAGAACAGGTTCGGGTCACTGGAGACCTGCGTGACCCTTGGGACTTGCAAACACCCATCTGGGGGCGTCTGTGGTCACCAGCAGCATGGTCCCCTGCGTGGGCAGAGGTGACATCCGCGGTCCCCGGGCCCGGCCACTTCTCCGGGCCTCTGCTGGGAGTCCTCACGCTGGGGAAGCAGACCCACCGGGCGCTGGAGAGCCTCTGACGGCCATGCTGCAACCTCAGGGCCTCCCAGGGCCCCAGCCGAGAGAGGCCCTCTTGTCTTGTTTTGTTTTGCTTAAACCAGTTTGATTTGGGTTCTCATCCATTGGAAGTTGTAAGTGACATAATACCAGCATCTTATCCCCTCCTGAAATGTACTCAGTTACATAAAAATATTAAATTAACGAGACTGTCAGTTCGAGGGGACGTGAGAGCATTTCAAGTGGACTTGGCAATCTGGATATACACTGGGGCGAGCGGCCAGGTGGCCGAGTAGACCCTGAGCACCTCCTCTCGAGAGTGCACCAAAATCAAGACCACCTGCAGGACAACCGCTCATGGAAAAGGCCAGAACCTACCAGAAAAGGCCGTCCGCAGCTAAAGGCATAAGGGAGTGAGGCAGGAGGGAAGGGGGCAGGGCACAACCACTGAAAGAACGACACAGCAACACAGCCGTTGAGAAAAACAGGATACGACAAAAACGGGTTAGAACCAACTAGAACCAAGAGGGCGGAAGATGTGGCCTTGAGCCCCGTTACCCGCTCACGGTAATACAGCAGCTAAACAACCCCCGCAGGCGCCAGGACAGAGGCCAGCGGCCCAATTCCTGGAGATCCAGCCCCTCCACCAAAATAGCTGGAATCACCCCCCACCTGTTAGCCGTGCAGTTACCCAGCTCGTAACTGCTACCCCATCGCCCTCTGAGACCCGTGTCCTGCCTACGGAGTGCGCAGCTCTCTCAAGAAACTCGCCTTCCCTTTACTATGTCTCGCTCCTGAGTGCCTTCCTGCCCGAAGTCAAGGACCCTCACGAGACCCGGGAGCTGACCATCCTCTCGTGCCTCTTCTCCTACAACAGCAGGAACCACGATGAGACAGTAGGAGTCCCTTACCCCCAGGTGGGCGACCCACACACTGGAGAATAATGACCCTGCAGAGGCTCCCCCCGCGGAGTGAGAGCTCTGAGCCCCACGTCGGGCTCCGCCGCCCGGGGGTCCAGCACCGGGAGCCCCCAGAGCATCTGGCTGTGAAGACAGCGGGGCTTGACTGCAGGACGGGGGAGCAGAGGCCCCACTCCTGAAGGGCCGCACAGAACCCCACACGCACCAGGACCCAGGGCAGAAGCAGTGATTTGATGGGAGCCTGGGCCAGACCTACCTGCTGTTCTCGGAGGGTCTCCTGCAGAGGTGGGGGGCGGCCGAGGCTCACCTGGGGACACAGACGCCCGTGGCAGATACACTGGGGGACGTTCGGCCCGTGAACGCAGCTGCTGCTGGGCTGATAGCTCGGCCTGGGAGCGCCAAGACCAAGCACCACCCAACAGCCTGCAGGCCCAGTGCTCGGAGCCCCGGGCCAAACAGCCCCCTGGGCAGGGACAGAGCCCCACCCGTCAGCTGGCAGGCTGCCTTGGGACCTGCTGAGCTCACAGCGGCCTGGGACACGGCCCTGCCCACCAGTCGGGGCGAGGCGCAGCTCCACCCACCGGGGGGCAGGCACCG
>NC_041231.1:4747182-4756100 GCF_002837175.3 Physeter macrocephalus
CTGTGCTCCGCAACGGGAGAGGCCACGGCAGTGAGAGGCCCGCATACCACCAAAAAAAAAAAAAAAAAAAAAAAAAAAAGGGCAAATGATCTAGATAGGTATTTCTCCCAAGAAGACATACAGATGGCCAACAGGCACGTGAAAAGATGCTCAACATCGCTAATTATTAGAGAAATGCAAATCAGAACTACAATGAGGTATCTATCACTTCACACCCGTCAGAATGGCCATCATCAAAAAGTAGGAACAACAAACGCTGGAGAGGGTGTGGAGAAAAGGGAACGCTCCTGCACTGTTGGTGGGAATGTAAACTGATACGGCCGCTACGGAGGACAGTGTGGAGGTTCCTTAAAAAACTACACATAGAGCTACGATACGACCCAGCAATCCCACTCTTGGGCATATACCCGGAGAAAACCGTAATTTGAAAAGATACATGCACCCCAATGTTCACTGCAGCACTGTTTACAATAGCCAGGACGTGGAAACGACCTAAATGTCCATCGACAGAGGAATGGATAAAGAAGATGTGGTACACGTATGCCATGGAATATTGCTCAGCCATAAAGAAGAATGAAATAATGCCATCTGCAGCAACACGGGTGGACCCAGAGATTATCATACTAAGTAAATCAGACAGAGAAAGACAGATACCATATGATATCACTTATGTGTGAAATCTAAAAAAAAAAAAAGATACAAATGAACTTATTTACAAAACAGACACGCAGACTTAGAAAACAAACTTATGGTTACCAAAGGGGAAACGTGGGGGCAGAGGAGAGATAAATTAAGAGTTTGGGATTAACATATACACACTACTATATATATATAACAGATAATCAACAAGGACCTACTGTATAGCACAGGGAACTCAATATTCTGTAATAACCTATGCGGGAAAAGAATCTGAGAGACCGTGTATATATGTATATGTGTAACTGAATCACTTAGCTGTACACCTGAAACTAACACAACATTATAAATCAACTGTACTCCAATATAAAATAAAAATTAAAAAACAAAAGAAAAGGAAACCACAGTCCTGCGGCTTGTGGACCCAGCCTGCCCAGAGCAGGCCAGATCCGCCCTGGGACCAGCTGGGCCCCGGCCCTGCCCACTGGCAGGTCACCGCCAGCTTCAGGACACCCTGGACCCCAGACTCAACCGTGTCAGGAACCGGCCCCCCCGCCGGCCATCCAACACCAGCTCTGGGACCCCTGGGCCCTGCGGCCAGACTCCAGGAGCCGGCTCTGCCTGCCAGTAGACCGGCGCTAACCCCAGGACCTGGCTTCACCCGCCAGTGGGGGGGCAACATCCCAGGGTCTCCTGGACCCCGACTCCGCCCACCACTGAGCCAGCACTAGCCTGGGGTCCCCTAGGGTTCCACAACCCGCCGCCTCGTGACCAGACCCCGCTAACCAGCAGCCAGCGGCATCCACACGAGGCACCAGGCCAGGGGCCGACCAGGCCCGCCAGGCGCCCCACGCCGTCAGCCCCCTGCCACAGAAGGGCTCACGCAGCCCTCCTGGGGGCACCCCTAGAGCATGTAGCTTGGGTGACGAGAGGAGAGAGCACCGCTGGGGCACACAGGACGTCTCCTACAGAGGCCCCCCCCCCCAAGGTCGAGAAACGCCAACTAACAGACATAGAATACAAACAGCAACTCAGACACACCGAGGGGGCACAGGAACGCGTTCCAGACGAAGGAAAAGATAAAGCCCAGAAGAAGAACTGAGTGACGTGGAGAGGGGCGACCTGCCCAAGGAGGAGTCCGGAGCAGTGATGGTAAGGATGGTCCAAGAACTCGGGAGGAGAACGACGCCCGGAGCGAGAAGTTAGAAGTTGTTAACCAAGCGAAAATACCAAGAACAACCAAACAGATGAAGGGTACAGTAACGGAAATGAACAAAGCACGAGAATGATCGACGGTAGGCTGCATGGTACAGAGGAACGAACGGACCAGTGAGCTGGAAGAGAGAGGGGTGGAAATCACTGCCGGTGGACAGAAAAAAGAGGGAAGGATGAAAAGAAACGAGGATGGCTTAAGAGACCTCTGGGACAACATCAAGGGCACTAACATTCGCATTAGAGGGGTGTCAGAAGGAGGAGAGAGAGAGAGAGAAAGGGCCCGAGAGCGTATCTGAAGAGGTAAGAGCTGAAAACCTCCCTCACCTGGGAGGAAACAGTCACCTAAGCCCAGGAAGCGCAGAGAGTCCCAAAGAGGATTAACCCAAAGAGGAACACACCGAGACGCGTAAAACAGATGTGACCGTGAAAGGAGACTCCCCACTTGCTCACCTTCTACGAGCGTCGCGGTCACGTGCGCGCACCGTGGACTCACCTCACCTACGTGTCCAAGTGATGGCGGAACAGACCCTTCCACGTATGTGCTGAGAAAGGCAGGGTGGGCAGCAGGGCCCCTCACATCTAGGCCTCAGTGACTGGAGCAGCTCGTGGGTGATCCCAGTTGCCCGCCGTCCACTCAGATCCGTTGAGACCTCTGTCTCCTTGCTTAGAAATGAGAAAAGAATTCCGGAAAGAAATTCATCAGAAAAGGGAATTGGGAAATTTAGAACAGAGAAAGGGAGAGCAGGCGGGGAGGCCATTCCGGGGGGGCACAAGGGGGCCAGTGCTGGGGGCCTTCCGATGTCACTGAGCTTGCCTCAGCTCACCGTTTACATCCGTGAAATGGGCTTGGGGGCCGCGGGGCCCACCTACCACAGCATTCAGGACCTCGGACGACAGCCCACCCCAGACGCCTTCGAGGCTGTCTCTCAGGAATCGGGGTGCCCCTGGCATGAGGCTGGGGGCCTTCAGGTCTCCTGTTCCACAGGCGGCCTGTGGACGGACATCTGTTGTGCGTGTCGGCTGAAGTTTTCCTCCCTGTGGCCTTAGCGGAGATTATGGTTTTCTCAGTTTAATAATCCGCCTGCCTTTAAACAAATTAAGGAGCACTGAATTGGAAGTGGGAAAACTTCACATTTACAGAATTTTCCTTGATTGGATTTGTAGGAGGTTCTTCTTTCTTATTAGTTTCTTTTCAAAGAACCAGGTCTGGTATTTATTTATTATCTTCGCTGCTTTTATGTTCTCTAATTTATTTATTTGCTTTTATCTTTATGATTTCCTTTCTCCTGTTTCCTTTGGGTTTGTTCTTTTCTTAGAAATCTGAGGTTGAAAGGCTCATCTGTTCATGTTCCCTCGGCGTGTGCAAGTGGGTTTGTGACAATAAACGCATTGCAAGTTATGGGAGAGGCTCCAGGCGGGTGGGACAGTCCCAGAGGCTTTGACTCATGGGGCCGTGTTTCCATTGTTTTCTAGGAAGTCTGTTCTGTGCTTGATTTCCACCTTGACCTAGATGTTATTTACCAGAGTAGTTTTAAATCTCCAATTTTATTTCTATTTTTAGAACGTATTTATTTCTAGTTTTATTATACTGCGGTCAAGACTGTTGCCTCTTAAAGATCTGTTCAGATATTTTTTGACGTTCGCACTCTATGGGGTCAGCTTCAAAGATGCCTCACGGCCCCTCCATGACCCTCACCCTAGCGGCACGTTCTCTTTTTGTTGGGTATAACGATAGATGTTTCTCTATTAATTCTAACCTCTTAATTACACAGTTCACATCCTCTGTGCTTGCTTTCTTCACTTAATATTTCATACAGGAGTATTAGTAAATTAAAAGTCCTACTGTAATCAGATTTCTCTCCCTTTATTTCTAACATTAAAAAATGTTAGAAAAAGGAAAAAGGAAAGTCATGATTAATTAAACCTTTTTTGAGATGGTCTAAGAGCACGGACTCTGGGCGGGACTGCTGGGGTTCAAGCCCCTCCCACCTTGTGCTCTTTGTGACTCCTCTGTGCCTCAGTTTTCCTGTCTCTGTAATGGGTTGAGGGTGTTCAGCGCGCAGAGCTGCCATGAGGAGGGCCTGAGTCGGCAGGTGGAGAGCAGGTGAGCGCACGCTGACCTTGTTGCATTATCTGTAGACACGACGAACCTCTGACCACTTGGCCTATCAGCTTTGTCTGACTCCAGCACTGCCACCCTTGCTCCTGTTGTTAGGCTTGAATTAAACACACGCACGCGCAGGAGTCTCAGCCCTGTCTGGCGCCTTCCCGGCTCCTTCGTCCCGTCTTATCTTCCGTCCGCTTGCAGTAGAGGCCTGGTCCGGCCTTCTGTTCCCGATGCCTCTGTCAGAGCTCACTGTGTACCCCCAAACCAAGCGGGGGAGGGTGCGGCGGACCCAACGCGGCCTCCCCGGGCAGCTCCCGGCCCCCCGGTCCGCTGGCTCTCTCTGCTTCCCTTCCCCTGCCTGAGAGGGGCTGTCTGAGGACGTGTCTCCTTGTCCTCGAGACTCCTCTCCTTCCCCGTGAGGCTGCACTGGTCTGGAGGTGTCCGCCTCCTGCCAGGCCTGCAGGGACTTTTCCAGCCTAGCAGGAGCTGGATCGAAGCGCCCAGGTCGTTCTGATCTTTGCCTGAGGAGTCGTCGGGGGCTGGCGGGCTCCTACTGGATCCGCGGAGCCCGCTGGCCTCGCAGGCACCTCCGCTGCTGACGGTTTAGAGGCTGCACCGACGAATCTGAGGGACAGCCCCTCCTTCCCCCATTACTGCCCCCTTTCCTCTTCCCTCCCCTCTGGCCCGCTCGTCCTTCTCTCCTTCCACGAAAATGCTTGTTAAATGTCCACTCTGTGCTGTCAGCATGGAGATAAAGAGTAAAAATAGGTGAGGACCACCGAGGGACCGCAGCGTCCACAGGCCGCGCTGAGCGGCAGACCTCGCAGCTGGTAGTGTGGGGGAGGGAGCCGGCGAGCCCGCACCGGACGCTGCTGACAGCCTACTGTTTACTAAGCGGACACACCTTCTCCCACGAGCCGGCAGCTCCACACCGGGGTCCACGCGCGGCAGAAACGCCTGCAGGTCACCAGGAGCCTGGACAGGTAGTCTTCTCCAGGACAGCCCGAGCTGGAGTATCGTACCAACCGCCTGCGACCATGCGACGTCGACCCTGATGGGGAGGAAGGCAGGAAGACTCAAGGATGGAAGGTTCGAAAGCCAGAAAGATGCCTCTGGGCTGTCAGACGTCGGGACGTGGGCACCTTTGGGGGGCGGGTGACATCCGAGGGGTCTCGTCTGTTATCATTCCTCATGCGGGGAAGCTGGCAGCTTTGCACGGCAATTATAGTCTCACACCATTCCAAGAACAGATGGTGGGGGGCATCTGTGGCCCTCTCTAACATTACAGGGGTCACATCAGGGCCGAGGCCTCAGGGCCTGAATCCCTAATCATGCCTCAGAAGGACCTCAGGGGCAACCGGAAAGCCGAAGCAAGAAGTGTGTGAATCCAGTTGTGTCCTGGGATCTGACCCTTTGGACTCTGGCAAAGGCCTGATTGGACTGGAATTCGCTGTGGTCTGCGCTCCCCGCAATCAGGCCTGGCCTGGCCCCTCCCAGTGGTGGGTGGTGGCCGTCACCGCCAGGTGTCTCCACCAGGGGCTGCCGGTCAGCCCAGGGAAGTTCACACCTGGGGGAGGCTGTGCCGGCAGGTAAGGGCGCTGCCAGCGGTGTCTGTCGCCCTCTCCCTGCACCAGGCCGCTCAGATCTCTGCAGCTGGCCTGGGGGAGCTCTCCATGGAGGGTCTTCCTGACTGACTTGTGATCCCTGAGACTCCCTGCCCCGGGGAACCTCTCTCCAGCTCCAGCCGCCTCCGAGAAGCACCAGGGTCCCTCTGTGCCCTGCTTCTTTGCCCCAGGGTGCTGGGGGCTTTCAACAAGCCCCGAAGGGGGTGGCGTGACACAGTGAAGTAAACTCCAGGCAAGCTGGGGCCCGCTCCAGGGCTGCCCAGCTTCCAGGGGCCTGGGACCTCAGCTCTGCTGTCAGGGCCGGGAGCCCCGGGCTGAGTCTACATCCGGGAGGGGAGACAGACGACAGAGGAGTGCAAGTCTAACGGTGTGTCCACGGGTGATGTGTGCTCTGGAGGAATCAGCAAGGAAGAGGGAGTGCCAGGTTGCAGGGGTGGTCAGCGACGGTCCCCAAGAGCAGAGACCTCCAGGACGGAGGTCATGCGGTAAGCATGTCTCTGCGAAGACGGAAGGGCCAGGGGAAGGCCCCAGGGTGGGGACGAGTGGCTGGAGCAGGTGGGTGAAGGCAGAGAGGTGACGGGGGTGGGAGCCACAGGCTGGCCCCTGGGGGGACCTCGCCTTGTAGGCTCCAGCCAGGTAACCACACCTGGATGGATGCTGTCAACTCACATGCAAAAGGGGGAGGGGGGGCAAGGAGGGCCACTTGGAAACCCCATGCCCCTTACAGGGCGAGAATCCAAGGGCTCCTCTTTCTGGACTCTGTTTTCTAGGCTGCTGGGCTGGTGCTGCAGACACAGAGGGTCTTCATGAGCCGAGCCGCTGCCCACTCGGCCCCCCTCCCATCCCCTCCTGTCCCCTCCTGCTCTCCCCTGTCTGGGGCCTCAGCCGCCTGGACAGGCTGATAGGGTGCCGGCTCTCCACCTGTCAGGCCGTGGGCGCCTCCTCACTTCTTATCCCCTTATCCTCCTGGCTAGAACCAGGCATGTTTCTTTGAGAAAAAGTAATTTATTTTCTAATTACGAATGACGATAAGCCTGAACAAAGGAAAGGCAGCTCAGTGCTCGGTCACAGGCGCCTCTGCAGAGCTCCCGCCCCACCTCCCCCCGACCCAGGGAGGGTGCCGGTGTCTCTGGAAGGAAGACCAGAGACAGGTTCAGTGCCTGGTCCTAATGTGAGGTCTTGGGGCCCATCTGGGGGGTCCAGTTACCCATCTGTGGGACGGGATGTGGGTCTGTGACGCCAGGGCCTTTCCAGCTGGGGTCCCCTGTAATTCTGGGGATTCATTCTGGGAATCACTCAATCGTTCTTGCAGACTTACTTCTCTTTCTCCTTTTACGCTTTTAGTTGGAACACAGGCCCCACCCCCAGTCCTCCCTTCACGAAGCCACCGTGCAGCCTTGGTCCCCCTGCCAGAGACCCTGAAGCCACCCCCTGATCAGAGCCGGGCTTCCTCCAACTAGTCACCAGGGCGACACACACCAAACCAAAGTCGACACCCCAAATGGGCCAATCAATAGCTCCATTTTCCCTTTCCCACCCTGGCGGGGGAAGGCAAGCTCACTTACGAAGCGTTTTTGTTTTTTCTCGTCTCACAGGCGTGAGAGAGCCCAAAGACATTTGTTTCTCCACTGCCCTCTGACCTGACATCTCCCCTTGGCGATGTTTCGGGAAACACCTGTGGGGACAGCCAGAGTCCCACCTCCTGGCCTGGCGTCCACCTTCCCCGGGCTCCGGGCAAGGACCACACAGGAGCCGAGAGGACGGTCTGTCTGCACCTCCACTTTACAGCAGATACTACCGCGCTCTGCTGGACACTGGGCCCCTGTGGATGCTCGGCCTGATGGCAGCCCTTCCGTGGGCCCTCACTCTGTTCGTTCTCGGGGTCCAGCTGGGCCCCTGGCCCTCAGGGGTGTCTCCTCACCTCTCCCTTTCGAACTCCAGTGCAGGCTCAGGCCCGCAGGCCTGAGACAATCTCCTTGAGGACAGGACACCTAGCGAGAGCCTGCCCCTGCCCCTACATCTTGGGTGGACAGTGGGCCTCTCCAGTCTCTCCATGCTTCCCCTGGGCTCTGGGCCCACACTCCCCACCTCTGACCATCTCACCAAGCATGTCAAGCCCCAGCATCCCCCCCACACCTGCTCCTCCTCCGTGTCCCCACCTCGGGATGGCCCCAGCTTCCGCTTGGGAGCCTGCGCTGCCCCTCTCTCACGCCTACGCCTTCTACCAGGACGATGGATGTGGTCCAGAGCCCCTGCCCCCAAGGCTGGGTCTCAGCCAGGCCACCAACACATCCTCAAGACCGTGACTGTGACCATACTGTCCCTGCTGAAGACCACCTCAGCGTGGGGCCCGCCAGCGACACTCCAGCCAGAGGACGGCTTTGCCTCTCGCCTCAACTGCTCAAGGCTTTGCATGCGCGGATCCTTCTGCTGGGAACCCAGCTCCCAGAGCCTCCTGGACCTGCCTCCCTGGAGAACTGACTGCCCCGACCTGCCTCCCCAGACCGCGAGTTGCCGGCATGGCCTGAGCCCCCTTCTCCCTCGCCTCCCGACAGGCTCACAGGTCTGCGCAGTCGGAGGCTCAGTCCGCGTTTGTGGGCCAGCCGTGGAGCGGATCCCAGCTGAAGAGTGAACTCTCCCGAGGGTCCAGCCTCGCCCACCTCCAAGGGCCCGGCTGGCAGGTGGGCAGGTTCTGGCCTCCAGGCGACCCGGGACTGTGGCCTCAGCAAGCCCGCGGCAGGCTGGACTCCTCTGCCAGGAGAAGCCCGCCCTCCGCACCCCATACCTTGGGCTGGGGGCCCCCACCCCTGCCTAATTAACACCCGGAGCGGCCGTCTGCTTCTTTGCTCCGTCTCATCTCCGACAGTTTTCATGTCTAATCCACCGAGGAGATCTCCTGAAGGCTTTGAAGTCTCTGGGTGCACGAATAAAGATGTCACCCTGGCACACACAGAACTTCTTAATGAGGACGGGTTTGATGTGGAAGCTGTGGCCCGAGGGAAGTGGCCAGGCCTGCCTGCAGCAGGCGGGTGGGGGGAGCCCAGGCTTGAAGCCAGAGCAGGCTGGGGAGGTCTGAGCCTGGCAGGTCCCAGAAAGAAGGGGAGTAGATGACACTACTGATGCCCCTCTCATCCCTCCAGGTCAGGGACCCCCAGGCGCTGGTGCCCAAAGCCAGAGACCTACATCAGACAAAGAGAGTTGGCTGCAAAGAGTGTAGGTCAGGGAAAGATGCAGAGATGGCATTTTGCAGGGGAAGAGATGGAGCCTGGATGGGGTGAGGGGAGAGGGTGCCTAGAGGGGACCATGGAGGAGATGGGGCTGGGGTGGGGGTGGGG
>NC_041231.1:4756771-4758770 GCF_002837175.3 Physeter macrocephalus
GGAGCAGGGAGGAGATGGGGGCTGGGGGTGGGGGCAGGACACGGTGTGGAGCACAGAATGCACCAGAATCTCCATGAAGAAATACCTGGTTTGACAAAGCATTTCTGTATTACAGAATACCGCAATATTTGGAAAATGAAAGGAAATTAGTTATTTTTCCTGTATCTTGTAATGGAAGCTACAGAAAGTAGAACTAAACAAACTCTCCAGACAGGTGGGGCTTGGATTTAAGAAGAGAGTGACAATGACCAGAGCCAGGGCATGTTTCTCTTGGTGTCCCCGTGCTGCTCTGTGGAGGGCATTACCCCCCTCTGCACTGCAGACACCAGGCCTCGAGGGGGGAGTGAGCTGCTCCAGTCACACAGCCGTAGCAGGGGGCAGGCGGGGCAGGCACCCACACCCTAACCCTAACCCTAGCCCTAACCCAGATCCAGGCTGCCCGACCTCCGCGTCTGTCTCCGCAGAGGGAAGGCCCGCGGCCGGGGTGTCAGGCGCCAGGAGCCCACGCCTGTCTCTGCTCTGCTCCTAGGAACGGGCAAACCTCCACTTTCCTGCACACTTACATGTGCAGAGAACCTGATGAGACTCGCTTGTAAATCCTGCAGTAAGCCCAGGAAGCCGGCCTTGGTGGACCGATTACAAACATGGATCCAGTTCCTCAACCCTCCTGCACCCCTGCTCCACTGCCATGTGGTGCAGCCCCTCCCATAGGGTCCCCCTCCCCCGCCTCTGGGCCGCTGGACCCGCTTTGCCCAGATGTGGCGGAAGTGACGGTGTTCTGGTTCCCAGCCCAGGTCTCAGGAGGCCTGTACTTTCCACTGCGGCTCCTGCACTGCCCACTGCCGCGTGGACAGGCCGAGCTAGCCTGCAGAAGACGAGACACGCGTGGCCCAGTCACTGCTGCCCCAGCAGTGTCACCAGTTCTGTGAGCAAGTCCCAGCTCAACCTGAGCCACCAGCTGACTCATGAGCCATAGCGGGTTGTTTCCAAAGCCTCTGTTTGGGGGTGTTTGATAGGAGCATCGTTTGTGATAAGACACAGCACGTGCAGTGTGGCTCATTCCCTCAGAGGAAGAAAGCAAGCGGGTCTCAGAGACAGAGGCACCCCGCGGTGGCCGGGTGGTCTGAGCCCCAGCCGGCCTGACCCTGCTCTGAACTCCTGACTTGTCTGGGGCCCTGGGGGCTTCTCCCTTTTGTGTCCACTTCCCTCTCCAACACAGAGGAAGGTTCTCCTGCTTTCTTTGCCAATTTCTCCCCTGTATTCAAGGCTCCGAGGATAATTCACCTGTGAAGACGCTCTGGGAGGCCCCCGCCCGCCCCCCTAATTTCTATCTCGGGGAAGAGGGCTTGCTGGATTTGGTTCTGCAGGTCAAGCCGCCCCCGGCCCCGGGGAATCAGCTTGGTGGGAACACAGGACTTTACTGAGTAATTATAGGATTAGGCATCCCCCTCGAAATTAAATGCTACCTCTCCACCTTCCAGAGCTGAATCCCACCCCCACCTGCTACCATGTAATTATCTAGTGAATTACTCCACGGAGGTCTCACGTAATTACACACGAGTGAGAAGCCAGCAGCTCTTCCAGTCACTGCAACCGAGGAATTAGCTCTCATTGTGCAAGGCAGCCACGTGGCCGAGGTGCTGCCAGAGCACACGGTCCCCCAGAGCCTTCCTCTCCACGGCCCAAGAGCCAAGAGCTGGCTCCCTGCACGAGGGGGACAGGTCCCTTGAAACGTCCAGGATCACATGCTCACGTCACCCAGGGGAGCAGGCCGTTAAGAGTGCAGAGCCTGGGCTTCCCTGGTGGCGCAGTGATTAAGAATCCGCCTGCCAGTGCACGGGACACGGGTTCAAGCCCTGGTCCGGGAAGATCCCACATGCCGCGGAGCAGCTAAGCCCGTGCGCCACAACTACTGAGCCTGCGCTCCAGAGCCCGCGAGCCACCACTACTGAAGCCCGCGCACCTAGAGCCCGTGCTCTGCAACAAGAGAAGCCACCGC
>NC_041231.1:4759508-4841983 GCF_002837175.3 Physeter macrocephalus
CGGGTTCAAGCCCTGGTCCGGGAAGATCCCACATGCCGCGGAGCAGCTAAGCCCGTGCGCCACAACTACTGAGCCTGCGCTCCAGAGCCCGCGAGCCACCACTACTGAAGCCCGCGCACCTAGAGCCCGTGCTTTGCAACAAGAGAAGCCACCGCAATGCGAAGCCCGCGCACCGCAACGCGGAGTAGCCCCTGCTCGCCGCAACTAGAGAAAGCCCACGCGCAGCAACAAAGACCCAACACAGTCAAAAATAAACAAAATATTTATAAAAAAAAAAACAAAAACGAGGGCGGAGCCTGGGGTCCAGCCACTCACAAGCTGTGTCCGCTTCCTGCCTGTCTGTAATACGGGGTGGTTGTCAGGATTAAACAAACTAGTACGCGGATGGGGGGGCTTCTACAACGTCCGGCACAGAATGAGTGCCAGGAAGGGTCTGCTTCTGGGATGATGGTGTGTGGGGCCAGAGGCTGGATCCCTCTAAGGCTCAGCTAGACGCAGGTCACTGGTCAGGGCCAGGAGGGGCATCCAGAGAGAGGTGACAGGTGAAGCGAGAGGAGGATGTGGGGCTGAACGTGCTAGAAGCGGGGCTTATGCCTGGAGCCGGCCCGTCACTGCCTCCACGCGATGCCTGGCTCATTCAAAGGGACGAGGAGGGCAGGAGTCCCCCCCTCCCGCCACCCCCCTTTCTCAGCAGAGCCTGTGGCTGAGCCCCCACGCGGTGGGCTGCTGTCAGGTGCGAGGCCAGTGGGGTTGATGCGGGTCTCCGGCAAGGAGGGAGGAACAGGAGCATCTGGGCCGCGGCACAGAGCGGGGCCCACTTGCTCGATCCCACCTGCCAGCCGGACACACCCATCAAGAGTCCCATCTCTGCAGCTGATTCGCTGGTGGCGCTGGGCAAGATGCCTTGCCTCTCTGAGGTCTGCGGCAAAATAGCTTTGAGAGAGCTGCGGCCACCTCTGCAGGCTGCTGACAGCACGCAGGCTGCTAACACATGTTACGGGCACACGAAGAAAGCGTGCAGCCAATGCTCCGCGAAGCCAAACCAGCCAGGCGTCTCCTCTCTCTGTGGCCTTGTGATCTGACTCACCACCCCCTGACGTTTCCTCTCTTCCTTGAACCGTCCCTTCTGCAGGTTCCAGCTGAGACCAGCTGGGCACCCCGCTCCCCGCAGCCTTGGGCATGGAGGGGGCGCCGGGGCTGGCAGAGGCCGGCTGTGGAGAGGCCTCCAGCAGCCTGGCTTCTCTGGGTCCTTTTGACCACGATCCACCCCCCAAAAGGATGTGGGCACGTCTCGGGTGGTGCGGGGCTTAGCCCGTGGCAGCCTGCTGCGGGGCCGGGCAACTCCAGCCACCGGGTTCCGTCCCCAAGATGCGTCTCTGAATTAGGAGTGACCAAGGCCTTTCGGTCCATCTAAGATCAGGTTCTGTGCCAAGGCTGGGGATCTTCCAGCCATGCTGTCAGCGACACTCAAGGGCCTTAGGGCTTTTTCCTGGCTTTGTTTCTTACCGGCCTTGTCCTTTGATCCGGCCTCTGCAGTCCACACCTCCTCCTTCACACCTCCCGGCCCTTCTGTCATGGGCCCGGGGCTCCCGGCGGCCTCACATCCTGCTTGGACTGAGGCCTCTGGCTTGTCTGCCTCATCCTCCCTCTGCGAGGCTCCGCCACGCCTGCCAGCTGCAGGGGCAGCGGCCCGTCTCTGGGGGTCCAGGCTGGCCCCTGGGCAGGGTCCACCACGTGGGGGCAGAGCGGGTGGAAGCGTTAGAGCGCTGCTTTGTGCCTCGGACCCCCCACTGCCCTGCCGCCCCCCCCGCCCCAGCGTCCTCACCCGCCAATCTGGTTCCTCCCCTCTCCTAGTTCTGAGCTCGCCTGTGGTCCCAGAACGGCAAGCTGAGGCTCCCCGCTGAGCCACGTTCCTTTTCAATCGGCTCTCCCTCCGTCGCTTCATCATTCTAGTCAGCAGAGGCCCGGGCTGAATGGGGAGCCGCTCAATTCAACGGGTACAAAGAGTATTTTGATGTTTTCATTTCTTTCTAGCTCAGTAATTCGAGAAAACACATAGTTTTGGTGCCGGGTCCAACAAGCTCTCTAACTACCTTTTAAAACTTTCTGTTGATTAAAAAGTATATACGAGATGGGGCGCGACTGCTGACTGGACCCTGGGGCAGGGGTGCCGCTCTGCCTGGAGGGCCAGCTTGTTCCAGCCCTGACTCCCCCTCCCACCGCCCTGATCTGTTTTGCTCCGGCAAATCAGCTAAGCTTCCATGCCTGGAGAGGCCTGTCCAGGGGAGCTCAGGGCCTCGCTGAGAACAAAGACACAAAGGCGGAGACCCTTGCCCAGCTCAGCCGGTGCCGAAGAGCTCTCCACGGTGCTGAAAGGGCGCAGCAGGTCTCCCCTTCCCCCCTCCACACCTGGAGCCGGCAGAGCCTAGCCTGGCTAATGCGCCAGTAGTCGCTCTTCTATCCAGTAGGCAGGGCCCGAGCTTCTAACACAGGCCTTCTTTGTGCTAAGTACCCGGGACCCGTCTTCAAAAGAGTGAACTAAGGCCCCTGCCTGCAAGGAGGTCCCAGGCCAGGGTGGACGTTCCACAACACCAGCATGAGACCCGCTGCAACGGAGAAATGACCGGGCTACCGGACTTGGGGGTCAGAGAAGGCTTCCTGGAGGAGGGCGAGTCCCTCGACTGAGACCTAGTGGTGACCAGGGTTCAGCCAAGAGAAGACGGAGACTACAGAGCGGGCTCAGTGCAGTGGTGCGAGGTGCAGGCTCCGGGACCATTTGCAGCACCGCCTACGTGTGCAACTTCAGGCAAATTACTTCCCTTTCTGGGTTTCGGTTTTCCCACCTACAAAATATAACTAAAACTACCCTCCACTTGTATAGGGTTGTTGTGCAGATTAAACAATTTTAATAAACGCCAAGTCCTGAGGCCTGTGACTGGAACACAGCGGATATCTGCTCTGACTGGTGCGAGGCTCAGAGGGCAGGGGAACTCTGTCGCGGGAGACACAGGCCACATGGCGTGGGCGGGGGGCTGCGGCTGCAGGGAGGGCAGGGAGCCAGGCTGAGGGCCGGCTTTCACTGGCAGGGCACTTGGGGCTGTCAGAGGGTTGGCTGTGGAGAGAGGCTGGGCGTGTGTGTGTGTGTGCACGTGCACTTACGGGGGGGTCATCCAGACAGCAGCAGGGTTTGGGGGCGAGGGGCAGGAACTGGCCGGGCCTGCTCCCTCCTGTGGAGCCGCGGTCACGGGAGGAGCGGGGATAAGCACAAGTGCGGTCTTGCATCTTTCAAAAGGCAGTCTTTCCTTTTCATGTCGTTTTTTTCTACTTCCCCTTCGCCTTCCCCCACAACAGACTTCTCGGAAGAGAATCCAGGTTAACAACCCGGCACGTACCCTTCTGTATTCTTCTTCGTGTTAATAAAATCCTATACAGACAGACGTAGCTACACGTACGCACTCCCAGAGTGTTTTGGTCCTTGTTTTATAAAAATGGGATCGTATTATACATACTTATCTCCAAATTGCTTTTCTCACTCAACAATACCGCACAGAAATCCCTTTAAGCTTATTGGTGGAGAGTTCATTAATTTTCTATAGGTGGCCTGATATTCCTCGGCATGGCTGCTCGGCGGCCCACCTTCCCCGTCACCCTGTGTCAGGGCCACCTCCCGGTTTCTGCCTCGGCGCCTCCAGCTCCCTGAGCCCGGAGCAGGACACCCTGTCTCACACCTGCACCTCCGTGCCACCTGCTGCCTTCTCCCAGCCTGGTTCCCACGGCTACTCCCAGCCTGTTCTGCAGGGGAGCAGGCCAGCGGGCTGGGTGCGGGGCGAGGGGGGCAGAGAGGTCACGGGAAGGCTGGGCAGTGAACCTGTGGAATTTGGTCTTGATCCGAGTGGGTGGGTCGGTGGGTGGGTGCCCTGGAGGGTCCGAAGTGGAGCAATGCCTGGGCTTAAGCAGCCCCCCATTCCGTCTCCTACCTCTTTGTCCACGGCGGATCCTCCGCTGCCATCAGGCCACCGTGCCTCACAGCTGACCCCTGAGGAAGCAGGAGGGAGAAGCGAGTTCGCTGCTGGTGGCCCTGCGTCCAAGGCACCGCCGTGCTGTCCCCACTGCCGTCTGGCAGGCCCTGATGCCTCTGCGTTTAGACGGCGGGGGGCACCCCTCCCACCCGGCTTCCGCCCTCGGGGAGCTGAGACCGGGCAGCATGGATGGGGTGGTCCCCACAGGTCCCCAGACCCCCAGAGGCCACTGCTAGGGCCCTAGAGAGAGCCGTTCCAGCCCATGCCCCGGCCCCCAGGTCGGCAGATCCCAGGTGACAGTGAGGCGGAACCGGGACAGATTTTCAATGGTCCTGTCTCATCTCTAAGGTTCCCTGGCTTTCATGGAACAGGATACTAGATTGCTAATGATAACGGGCGTGAAGAGGTTTCTTTCTCGATCAGTGCTGGAAGTGAAGAAAAATCTTAAGGGAACGCCCACAGCGGGGCCGGCCGGCGGGGGCTGAAACCCAGGGAAGGGCGCTTTAGGTCACTCCCAGCTGGGACCGTGCCAGCGAGGGGCTGCTGGCCCAAACCCATCGCGCCCCTACGACGCTGTTTTGAAAAGCTATTGAACTGTGGGGCGTTCCCATAAAAATCTGTATTTTCTGGCTCTTTTAGAAAAATCTGAAAACTCGGCAAAGCTGGCCGCGGGCTTCTCCGGGACGGGCTGCGGGCTGGGAGTCTCTGGTCCTTCCGGCCCGGCCGGCTCACTTCACGGCGGCGCTGCTCGCCTTCCGCGTGGCCACGCGAGTCCTGCCCGGAGGCCGTGCGGGGGGCGGGGGGCGTCTTCCAGGGAGGGGCCCACGCTCGGCCCCCTCTGGCCTCCGGCCGGCCCCCGGGAGGCAGCCGCGCCCGCACAGCCAGCCGGGGGCTCGGCCTCGGTCCCGGCGCTGCACCGGCCCCGCTGTCCTGCCTCTGGGCCTCAGCGTCTCCTGCAGGGCGAGGGGACGCGCGGGGCCGAGGCGGCCCTTCCTCGGGCGAGGCCGAGCGCTCTGCCGTACGACCCTCCGAGGGCGCCAGGGGGCGCCGCCGGCCCACGGGAACGCGCTGCGCCGCGGGACAAAGACGGTGCGCGGCAGCCAGGCGCGGCTCCGACCGCGGCCACCGCGCAGGCCTGCGAGGCCGGCCCGGGTGAGCGGGGGTGAGCGGGGCCCAGGTGAGCGCGGCCCGGGTGAGCGGGGCCCAGGTGAGCGCGGCCCGGGTGAGCGGGGCCCAGGTGAGCGGGGCCCGGGTGAGCGCGGCCCGGGTGAGCGCGGCCCGGGTGAGCGGGGCCCAGGTGAGCGGGGCCCGGGTGAGCGCGGCCCGGGTGAGCGCGGCCCGGGTGAGCGGGGCCCAGGTGAGCGGGGCCCAGGTGAGCGCGGCCCGGGTGAGCGGGGCCCAGGTGAGCGGGGCCCGGGTGAGCGCGGCCCGGGTGAGCGCGGCCCGGGTGAGCGGGGCCCAGCTTCCCCGCAGACCCTCCCTGGTCTCTCGCCGCCTCTCCCCACATTCCGCCCGTCCCCCAGTCCTCTCCACCCCGGGGTCGGTCCCGAACTCCTTCGCAGTCGCCCTGCCTACCTCCTGTCCCTTGTCCTGTCTGTGGCTCTGACTCAAATAGGGCTGGCCTTGTCTCTCTGTGCCCCAAGGGTCTCTGGTTGCCCTCTTTTCCAGGGAGGGGGCCCTGAGGTCTCTTTAGCAGTGGGGGGCGGGGGCAGGAGCACAGCATCAGCCTCGCCTCCCACCACCTCCGTCTCAGGTGTTACAGCCTCGGAGCTGTGCTCTGGTTGCCCAAGACGGTCTTCGTGAAAGCACTGGCCCTTCCTGGGATGTCCCCACGCCTCCCACCAAGTCCTGGAATTGCCTGGGAACGGGGTGAGAGGCTGGGAGCCAAGGAACGCCGGGCTCACTCTTTGCCAGGTTCTAAGACACAGAATCTGCACTGAAGCCGCTCTGGGCCGGGCTGGGCCCCACTTCTGCTCTCGCCTCCACGCCCACCTGCCTGAGAGTCTTCCCTTCCTGTCCCCAGGTCTCCACCCGAACCATCAAAGTGTGGGGCTCCATGACACCTTCCACATCTGATCATCCAGATTCTAACGAGATGGACCTAAAATCCCACATACCCGCTTCCCACCTCTTAAAAGCAGGTGCTGCCCCCAGTGCTCCAGACAACACAGTGGGGTGGGTGTCAGCGTGCCTGTTTTACAGATGAGGAAGACTGAGGCCCAGAGACCCAAAGGAGCTGGTGCTGGCACAGCCAGCTGGACAGCCTGGGCACTCTCCCTGATGAAGGGCAGGATGGACCACAGAAGCACTGAGGAGCCCCTCCCCTGCTGGGCCCTTCAGGAGTCCACACCTGAGCAGCCTTCCTTGCAGCTGGGTGAAAGGTGACACACTGTCAGCCGGGGTCCCTGAAAAGCCGATGCCAAGACGATGGCGTTGGAATTGCAAGGGGCTTACTGCCGGGAACGCCTGTGAAAGATAAGGGAGGAGGGGGCAGGAGTGGGTGGGGAGGCGCAGGCCTCGGTGCAGGTCTGAGCCTCCTGGAAAGAGAGAGTCTGGGTAGGAAGAGCCCTGGCCTACAGCACAGCTCCGAGAGGGTCTGGCCGGCCCATGGGGAGTTCTTGGCAGACTGTCCACGGCGGTACCCTGTCCTGAGCAGGAACAGCCAGGCCTGGCACCGCTCCACCTTCGGTTTTGGCTAATGAGGAGCCTGGCCTCGGCTTCCTTGAGCGAGCACTGAAGGAGTGAAGGTGTGAGCTGTGTGGGTATTTGGGGGAAAGCATTACAGACAGAGGCACAGCATGTGCCAAGGTCCTGAGGCAGGAGGGTGCCTGGCATCTTCCAGGAACAGCAAGGAGACACTGTGTTAGGAGCAGAGTAAGCAAGGGGAGAGGACCAGCCATGAAGGCAGAGATACCGATGGGGTCGGGTCACGCAGGGCCTTCTGAGTCAGCGGAAGACCTCAGCTTTTCCTCAGGGTGACGTGGGGCCCTCTGGGTTTTGAGTACAGGGACAGGGAGCTCTGACTCATATATACATATTTTTAATTTATTTATTATTATTTATTTTTGGCTGCGTTGGGTGTTCGTTGCTGCACGCGGGCTCTCTCTAGTTGCGGCGAGCGGGGGCTACTCTTCGTTGTGGTGCGCGGGTTTCTCATTGCGGTGGCTTCTCTTGTTGCAGAGCACAGGCTCTAGGTGTGCGGGCTTCAGTAGTTGTGGCTCGCAGGCTTCAGTAGTTGTGGCACGCAGGCTTCAGTAGTTGTGGCTCGTGGGCTCTAGAGCGCAGGCTCAGTAGTTGTGGCGCAAGGGCTTCGTTGCTCCGCGGCATGTGGGATCTTCCCGGACCAGGGCTCGAACCTGTGTCCCCTGCATGGGCAGGTGGATTCTTAATCACTGCGCCGCTAGGGAAGTGCCCTGACTCATATTTTAAAAGGATCGTTGTGGCTCCTGTGCCAAGAGCTGACTGTAGGGGCTTCCAGGGCAGGACTGGGGGATGCAGCCAGGAGGCTGCTGCAGTAGCACAGGTGAGAGGAGATGGGAGCTCGTCCGGGTGGTAGCAGTGGGGGTGGGCGGAGGGGCCACCTTCGGGAGAAGACCCATTAGCGGAACCATCAGGTTTGCAGATTCGGCTCCTCACTGTGTGAGGCTGTGACGTTTGCCTGTTGTGTTGTGGAACAGAGGTTTGTAGCCTCCCTCCCCCTCCCTCGCTGGTCTGGCGCTCACCCCACCCCGTTTCATCTTCTCCATCTTAAGCCATCTTGTCGATTGAACTGTTAATGGTCCAGGAAGACGCGACCCTTGTCAGAGCCTCGACGCAGCCCTTTGCTGAATGACTGACTATAACTGCCAAGATCCCACCTCCGCGCTCGGGAGGGAATGGCCTGGCCCCGCCCACCTGAGTGGGCACGTGGGCGTGGACGGCCGTGTTATCCGACCTGGGCCAAGAAGGCCCGTGGGCTGTGGCTGGAAGCACAGGCAGGCAGGGGCCGGTGTGTGCCACGGGGAGCGGGGGTGCGGACACGCTGGTGCTCAGGCCCTGTCCAGAGGCCCTCACGTTACATATTTACATCAGAAAACGTGCTGGGGCCGAGCCAGCCACTGTCTTGTGCTTGCTGGTCTAGGCCTTGCAGCCTTTTTGGTGCAGAGAGCAGCCCTGGGCGTCACACAGCACACACATCCACTCGTTAGGCCCCGAACCAAAAGTGCATGGTCAAGCCTGCTGGTCACGTCGGTAGATGCAGAGTCAGAAACGCAGAGAGGGTCAGTAGCTCACCAGGGTTGTTCAGCAAGGGCGGGGTCTAGCTGGGCTTTGAACTGATAGCTGTCTGAGTTCGGAAACAAGGCTCCGGCCACTGGCAGTGGCTTTCCTCCAAGCACCTTTCCTCAAAGAGGCTGCGGGGCATGTCTGCCCGGCCAGGCACTCTCCTGGCTCTGGCCCTTGGACGACAGCACTTGGCCCCCGCATCTCACAGCTCAGCTGCCACAGATGGCTGCTCAGTGGGGCCGTGCCACCGTCCTGGTTTCCGAGGGACGGATCTCCAGCCTCAGAGGAGGGTCTCTGCAGGCCCCTTGTCCAGGACAAGGCCCCCTGGCAGGCAGCACTTGCAAACACGGCAGCCCTGCAGGGCAGCCAGCACCCCAGATGGCCTGAGTGTTGATACACGGAAGGAACGCACGGCTTTTGTTCTCCGGATCAACCAGCTGCTGCCCGGAGGCCACGTGGGCCCCCGGGCGTCAGCCTTGGCTCCGCCACCTAGGCTTGGACGCCCTTCAGCAGGTCACTTAACCTCTCTGGGCCCCTGCACTTCATCTGTGGGGTGAGGGAGGGCTTCGGCTGCACAGCTCGGAGATGAGCTCCTAGCTCTGACGCTCTGACGCCAGCCTCGCACTCATGCTGCTTTCACTGGCCCTCGTGAATCTCCACATAAATATTCTTTTTACAACCACATCAGAGTGAATAGCAACACTTGGCAATTAATGCATTTTCCCCCCAAGACTCAGCTCTTCGCAGAGTTGCAGTTGCTTGACTTCCATTTCGAAGAGGTGGCTGTCGGGGAGCCGCACGGCTCCTAAAGACTCACAAACGTTGTAATTAAAGATGCCAGTCTTGACGGCTAGCGGGAGAGGAGGGGGATGTGACGGTGAGAGTGCAGAAGGGAGGGGTCCGGGGCCCAGCAGGATGAGAGCACAGCCAGAGAGGTGTCCCTGCTGCGTCGTGCCCGAGGGCCACTGCTGATAGCGGTGGTGACAGGGCTGAGGTCGGTGCCCGACAGTTGACAAGGCACTCTGACGACCTCTCTCAGGATCCTGCAGTCTTCCAGAAAGGCAGGTTTTATTCATCCCATTTTGCAGGTGGGAAAACTAAGACCAAGTGTCGGAGCCCTTATTTTGGCTACAAACGGATACTCTACACCACAGACTGAGACTCTCCCTGACCCAGGCTGAGCCCAGTTAAACTGCAGCAGGTCCGCTCCCAGGGTCTGAAGTGGATGGACGGCGGGGACGCGGGTGACCCAGAGCAAACCCCTCTCTGCAAGGGGCAGAGCTCAGAGCTCCCGGCCATCGGCCACGACCTTACGGGAGGAGGCCCCGAGGGGTGGCTGGGGGGACCCCGGCCCGTCTAGGCTCCGCCCAGGGAGCACGTGTGTGAACTCTGGCGCAGAGCTGAGGGGCGCCCCTCCTAAGGGGCTTCTGCGTCCAGGTGCACACGGTGTGCAGAGCGGCGGTGGCCTCCCTAGCCGGTGCTTTCCCCCAAGGACACGTGCCCCTCCTGCCACCTCGGGTGGGTCTGGGGGGACCTGCCGTCTGCCGGCGGCTGGGCCCTGAGGGCTGGCTGTCCGAGTGCCTGGCGTGGCCTGGCCTGCCTGTGTCAGCTTGGTGGGTTCCTGCGCCTCACCCGCGCCCCCAGGCCTCTGGACAAGGTGCGGGATCACGTGGCCCAGGAGGAGCTCGGCATGGATGGGCTTCCTCCTCTTCCCTGTGATTCTGGCCTCGGCCGTCAGGCTGGTCGGCTCCCCTCCTCCCCCGTCATGGGCTCCCCCTCTGACAGGCACCTCATTAGCAGAATCTCTGTAAATAACGCCAGCCAGTTAGAGTTACAGCGAGGTAGCTCATTAAAGCACTCCGCTCAGCTCCCTTCCCAATTAGTGCTTCCGCGGCGCAGTCGCCAGGACTGCGTGTGACAGGGCGCCCTTGGCGTGCTGTGGGCCCATCACCCCGGGGGGCAGTATCGCAGCCCTGGGACTTGAGAAGGCAGCACACCTCTCCCCACCCTGCAGCCGGCTGGTTTGGGGGGGGCCTCTAAGAGAAGTGGGGGAGACGCAGGCGCCAGTGCCCACGGGGGTGGGGGGCACAGGGCGTAGCCACCCCAGGTACCCACAGTGGACCCAGATTGCCGTTTGTCTCGGCTGGAGGGTCTGTCCCCCGCGTTGGACACTTCTACGGTCCATTTGCCAGCATCCTTGGACCCAGGTTTCCACTCCAGATTGCTCTATCGAAGCACACCTGTCCCGTGTCCCTTCTCTTCAGTCTTTCTCTTACCTTCTTTCATGGGACCTCAAACTTTTCACGGAAGCCGCTCAGGACAACGCTCTTCTCCTTGGGTGCTGAAGTCATTGGCGACAACAGTGGAGGAGACTGCGGGCTGGAGAGGAGGAGGAGAGAGAGCTGGAGGCGGCTGGGAGAGGCAGGCTCATGGCGTTCCCAGGACTAGCCTTACCAGACTGCAGTCTTCTCCACTTTTTAATTTTGTTAACACGTGAAGAAACAGACTGGGAGAGGCTCAGCCACTTGCTCCAGATCACACAGCTGGTGGTCTAGAGCTTGTCTTGGGATCTGATCACCCGAGTGTGGCTTAGCTGTGCAGCAGGATAATGGGAGCACAGAGACCCTCCAGGGGCCCCCGCTGCCCTTTGGTAGGTGAGCAGCTGACCCCTGTTCCATCCTTTCCCCAGTGAGGTTTCGCTACACCTGACCACACCTCCCTCTGTTTCACGATGGGAAGGAAACTGCTCCCAATTTCTTTCCCTCTTGCTGAATCGATAGCTTAGCTGGGCAAGGCAGAAAATAAAATTTACATTCAATGGTTTCCATGGCAACCACAGTGCTGGACCAGCTTCTCTTGCTCTTGGGGCACCGTATTCTGAGAAGAGCCAGGTATCGAAGTCTCAGCTCCCCGAGAATGTGGCAGGGGGTTAAACAGAACTGGAAGGGACTTGGGCTCCCCAACCACCTCTTTCTCTGGCTGTGTGTTGTGTGGGGGAAGGGACAGGAACCCTCCTTTTTTCCAGCATATCAGAGGAGCAAATCGCTTGCACCCCGTCCTCAGCATCACCATGGCTCACATTTTTAAAGCTCTGCTCCGTGCCAGGCTCTGTGCTCAGTGCTGAAGCATTATTTCCTTTCATCTTTGTTTCAGTCCCACGAGGTAAGTACTATGGTTATCCCACTTTAGTGATGAGGAAATTGAGCTGAGGGAGTATTATAAACCTTGCTAGAGGGTCAGAGCGCACAGCTGCTTGATCCCGGGACTGTGGTCTTAAGCATTCCACAAGAGAAAGAATTCAGAGCTCACTCCAGGGAAGCAGGAGGGAACCAACTCCCTTTCTGCCCCCCACCCCTGTGGGCTACAGAGAGGGCTGGAGCACCCAGGCTGAGAGCACGGGTCTGCAGCCTGGCAGCTCAGGTGTCCTCACACATCTAGTGTGGGCCCGGTCCTCAGCCCTGAACGAGGGATTAAACACAGTGTCTACTTCCCAGGGGTGCTGATTGCATTAAAGGAGATAAAACCCTGCAAGCGCTCGGGCCGGGCCGGGCCCGGGGTCCATCCTCAGTGTCAGTAACTCTCCTACTTGCAGCTGGGGCGGGAGGCAGCCATCAGCACACAGTGTCCGTGTTTTCCTGAGGATGGAGAAGCCCGGGCGTCGGAGCCCAAGGGAGGTAATCAGCGGGGCTTCCTGGAGGAGGCAGACGCTGAGGCCGAGTATGGCAGGGAGGAGTGAGAGCGTCAGGTACTAGCCGTTCTGCCCACTCAGCACCTGTTCCTCTCCCAGCCCTCCGCTCAGACCCCTTCTCCTCTGCCCTCAGTCTGTGCGTGGAGGGGCTGACTCCGCCCCGGCCCACCACCTAGGCATGGGCACGTGACTTGGACCCAGCCAACGAGACACCGGCATCTCCCAGCTATAGGGATTGGTTGGGAGGTGGGCACATGTCTCAAGCAGAGCCAATCAGAGTCAAGGCATGTCAGACCCGAGGGTTTTGCTGGACCGTGGGGGAAAAGACCTCTTCTGTCCACTAGGCTGGCGGTGCTTAGGTTGCTAGCATGCAAGCCTGATGCTGCCAGGGGCGTGTCTGCCCCCAAGAGGGGAGAGCCTGCGTGAGAGTGAAGCCAACACAGAGCAAAGTGTAGCTTAGAAGTGGCAAGAGTGGGATTCCTGGCAGTGTTCCTGGATCCAGCTGTGCCTGAAGCCCCAAGGCTGTTCTGGTACATGAGCCAATAGATGTTCTGGTACATGAGCCAATGCCTTTCACAATCAGGAGAGCCCTCCTCAGATACAAAAGGAGTGGCAGCAATGGGCTGAGAGGGTGGCAGGCGCCAGGTCACGGAGTCCTAAATGCCTTACTGGGCAACTCAAACTTGAAGGTGGTGGGAACGCTTCATCATAAGCAGAGAACTGATATGATCAGTCCAGGCTTCTGAAAGACCCTCTGAGGAATTATCTGGTCCAGTGTCCATAGTGCCCTGGTTGAGAAATGCTGATTTAACCTGCCTAGGGGTTTTTTTCACATGTAGCAAATGAGATTACAGGACATACTGCCTGAATGTCTACTTACACTAAAAAAATATTTATTGTTTACCTGAAATTCAGATTTAAGTGAGAATCCTGTATTTATCTGGCAGCCCTAACCCACCCACCACTGATGGAGACGTGAGTTGTTCCCGTCCTTCCTATTACACACAGGGTACAAACAGTGAAAGTTGTTGCATATCTCATTTTGTTCGTGTGCAAGGATGCCTATAGGATGAGTTCCTCAAAGTGGAATTATTGGGTCAACGATGGAATTTGTAATTTTGATGGATTCTGCCAGTTTCCTTTCATTAGGGTGGCGTCAGTTTACGCTCCCACCAGTGATGTGCGAGGGTGCTTGTTTCCCCACAGTTTTGCCAATAGAGTGTATTACCAAACTTTGGGATTTCTGCCATATTGGTTGGTGGGAAATGTGACTAGAAAACTTTCAAAACGTTGTGAGCAAATTCAGGTGGAAAATGCAAATAAGGAAAATTTACCAGATTCAGACCCTGACAAACCAGTTTGCTGTGTCCACTGTATGCCTGTTGTGTCCAACACCCTCTACAGCTGTGTGAAGTGAAACTTCCAGCCCAGAGAGGTTAAGTAACCTGCCCAAGGTCACACAGCTGGTGAGGGGTGTTGGGCCACTTGTCTGATGCATATGGCGTTAGCAGCAGCTCTGGCCCAAGAGGGAGTGTAGAGGGCCTTGTTGTAGGCTGGACAGTCTTGTTTGACTCAGCTAATTGGTTAAATGGATTCTTCTACATGTGCAGCACTGAACTTTCTGCTTCGATAAGGCATAATATTAATTAAATCTCTGCAGGCCTGGCCAAATATTTCCATTGTCCGAGCATGTCCCTTGATCACGCGCAGCTTATATTCCCTTGAGACGAGATCGCTGGGAGGAGCCACCCTCCCCCTGCCTCTGCCTCCTGCTCTGAGTGCAGGGAAACGGACGGGCGGTCAGGAAGGAAGCGGGAGGAACTCAGGAATGCAGGCCCTACTGTGTGCCAGGCACTGCGCTTGGGACTTCCCACACGTTGTTTAATCCAAGAACACAACGGACGTTTCCATCCCTGTTACGGAGCTGTAAACACTGGATCAGAAAATCAAGATATTTGTTGAGGATTCCAAAGCTGCTAAGGTCATGCTGGTGACGTCTGCGGTTTTGGGCCCCCTCGTACCCACTCCTGCCGTCCGGTGACATCACTTTGATGTTCCCGTAGGGTCCGCCCTGTCCCCCTCAGTACAATTCTGGCTGAGCTGACTGAGCCCTGACCGTTGAGAGCACTTTATCCCTCGGCCACAGAAACTGGATTAGGAAGGGCGTGGGACCCACACCTGCCCCCGAGGTTTGATCCTGGGCCTTCGATTGCAAGAGTTGGGAAAACATCGCTCTTCCTACTGAGTCTGGAACTGGCAGAGCTGCCACATGGAGAGACGCCGGCACTGGGAAACCGGAGCCAAGGGGTGGAAGAGCCGGGAGAAGATGGACACGATGCACAGGGTGGTCTGAAGGGAGACCACCTTGCCCCTCGGAGTTATTTAAACCTCCTGTTCCCCCTCTTCCCCCCCCGCCCCCCCAGCCCACATCACAGAAACCACTTTGAGTCACTTAAACACAGAGCGGTTTCCACTCCAGCTGGAAGAGGTGGCGCACCATGAAAAAGACCCTTCTGGTCAGAGGACCGTCTCACATCTGGCCTCTTGCCTGCCTGGCTCTGACCTGCCTCCCTGAGGTGGCCCAGCATCTTGTGCCCTCTGACCACCTGTGGGGCCCTGGCCGCCTCTTCGGCCCTTTGGCTCCTGTTCTGGCCCTTGGTCCCGGACGCCCCGGGGCCCCGGCCTCTCACCCGGGGGCTGGAGTGCACTTTGGTGTTGAGCCCAGACCCACGGCTAGGGGAGGGTCCAGCTGCCCAGAGACCTCTCCAACCCCCCGCAGGGTGTGTGAACACACACACACACACACACACACACACACACACACGTCCCC
This sequence comes from Physeter macrocephalus, assembly GCF_002837175.3. NCBI lineage: Eukaryota > Metazoa > Chordata > Mammalia > Artiodactyla > Physeteridae > Physeter > Physeter macrocephalus. The sequence goes on from NC_041231.1 coordinate 4,774,309, forward strand.
TATGCAGCCATTTGTGCGGTAGCTGTGGGGAGGGGTCTGGGGGTCACACTCAGAAACATGCAGTAATGGATTGCTGGGGGGGGGCTGTCTTTGCTGGCAGAATATCTTCCTGAATAACCTGAGTTTTCTTAAAATGAGCAAATTGGAAAAATATGTATTCATCATTTTCTTGTTTAAAAATTAACTGTAAATGTACTACATATGAACGATTGCAAAAAAAATTATAAAAAATTTCAAACAAAATATAATCAATATTCCCCAGGGAGAATGGGAGTACTCATTTCCCCACAGCCTTTCCAGTTCCAGACGCCAGCAACTCTTAACATTTTTACCAATCTAATGGGCGAAACCCGAAATTAGATTTTTTATTTAACCTGTAGTTTCTTGATTAGTGAGACTGAGCTTCTTTTCTCTTGTTTATGGGTGTTTGTTTGCCTCTGTGTGTGAATTTCCTGTTTACATTCTTTGCCATTGTTTCCACTGAGTTGTTTGTCTTTTGCTGATTATGTCAGGGGCTCTTTATCTTTGTGAATATTAGTGCTTTTCCTGCAATAAATGCTGTAAGTGTCCTCTCCCGGACTGTCAATTGTGTTTGAAATCTGTTTATGGTGTCGTTTCCCATACAGACCTTTCTGTTGTATGTGCTCAAAAGGGCTCCTTTATGGTGCCTCGGTCTTTGGTTTTACTTAGAAAGACTCTTCCCCCCCAAGTTCAGAAGTTTATGCCCCATTTTTTCCCTTGGGCTTTTTATAGACTCTTTATGTTCAGAATTTTGATCTCCCTGAAATGTATCGTTGTGTGGCTGGGAAATGGATTTCCCATTTTACTGTGTCCAACATTCCCGTTTCTTCACCAGACTGTTCCTGAACTTTCTGTGCTGTTTCATTGTTACTGTTGCTGCTATCATTACTATTATTAATTTGGGGGCTATTCTTGTGCCCTCCACACGAGGCTGAGGAATCAGTTTGTCAAGCTCTTCAGAAAAATTCTGTTGGCCTTTTTTTTTTTTTTTTTTTGCGGTACGCGGGCCTCTCACTGCCGTGGCCTCTCCCGTTGCGGAGCACAGGCTCCGGACGCGCAGGCTCAGCGGCCACGGCTCACGCGCCCAGCCGCTCCGCGGCACGTGGGATCCTCCCGGACCGGGGCACGAACCCGCGTCCCCTGCGTCTGCAGGCGGACTCTCAACCACTGTGCCACCAGGAGAGCCCAAAACCCCTATTTTGAAAACTATACATCGGCAGGCGGACTCTCAACCACTGCGCCACCAGGGAAGCCCTCTGTTGGGCTTTTGATTGCTGTTAACATTGAATTAATTTATTGGTGACTGTGTTTATTTACTGGACACCAGAGGTAAGACATTGAGTTAATTATTGCTCCTCATTTCATGGCCTACTAACATCATCCACACCATGTCTACTTCTTATTTTATATTAATTATTTTTGCCTTTTCCCCCTGATCCCCACACCTATATAAACACCTACTGATTTGTTAGATATGTGTCTTTGGATAGTTATTGATCCTTATACAATATTTAGTATTGTTTTGTATCAAAGTATCAATACTACAGATTTTCCTAATCATCCTGATGTTTTAAGGTACGTCCACGCAGCTCTCTATTAAATTCCCTGCTTCTAGCAGCTGCGCAGTACTGTATTTCTTCCGCAGCATCTATCCCAGTTTTCTTAGGCAGCCCCCTGGTGATGGGCCCCAAGGATGCCTCCAAGCCCTCTGATTCCACAGACACCGCTGGGGTCAGCCTCCTCACGTGGCCTCCTGTGGACGTCTGAGCACGTCCCTCGAGGCTCTGCGGCCAGCAGCGGCCTTGTTGCATCGCCTAACTTCCGCTGAGCGCTGTCTGACCTCTCTGCAGACTGGCTGTGCCTGCTTTTACTCCCAGCCAGCGTCTGGGTCTTTTCTGACTCCCTGAGTCTTTGCCAATGTGGATATTTTCTGACTTGCTAATTTTTGCCTCTGTGGTGGGGTAACTGAATGGGCATTTTCTGATTACGAAACAAGTCAAGCACCTCTCCACATGTCCTGGACAGCGATTTGGCTTCCTCTGCTATGAGTTGTCCAATCATACCCTTTTGCAGTGAGATTGGTTATTTCGTGGTTAATTTGTAGGAGTTCCTTGCATATTCTTGGGTCTCAGCTATTCCTCAGCTATCACTCGGCAGTATCTTTGACTATGTGTCTTTATCGGACAAAAGTGCTTGCTTGTGATGGGGGCAAATCCCTCGATGTTCTTACCTTACGATTTGTGTTTTATGTCTTAAGAACTCTTCATCCTTAGACCACAACCCTATTCTCTCACTTGCTCTCCCTATTAGCTTTACAGCTCCATCTTCCGTATTGAGGTTCACCCTCGTAAGTGATCAATTTGTATTTCACACACGACGTTCTCCTGAGCCCATGGTCCAAGGTAGGGACTCAACTTCATTTTGCTGTGTGTAACGGGGCCTCTCCCCACTGCTCTTCTCTCTCCTACACAGAGCAGAGGTGTTTGGCAGGCCTCCTGGACTGATGTCTGATCTGGAAGCGAACACATCTCACATGTTTGTGTATAAAGGGTGGTGGCCTGTGGGCCTGGGTGTACAGCCTTTATCAGGCTGAGGAAGTTCCCATCTAGTAATTCTTTTCTTGGAGTCCTTATCACGCATAAATAGGTATTGAACCTTAATAGATGCCACTTCTCTGTCTATTGAGATAACCGTGTGACTTTCCCCTTAGGCTATTAACGGGTGGCCTGCATCGATAGATTTTCTCATGTTAAATCATCCTTTCATTCCCTGTATAAATACTATTAGGTACGTTATTGTCATAAAGTGAATCGTTCATTGAGGTGAACCTTGCATACAGAAGAGAGACGGGATGGTAAGCGCGCACAATTCTTTCTTTTTGCGGTACGCGGGCCTCTCACTGCTGCGGCCTCTCCCGTTGCGGAGCACAGGCTCCGGACGCGCAGGCTCAGCGGCCGTGGCTCGCGGGCCCAGCCGCTCCGCGGCACGTGGGATCCTCCCAGACCGGGGCGCGAACCCGCGTCCCCTGCATCGGCAGGCGGACTCTCAACCACTGCGCCACCAGGGAAGCCCAGTGAGCACAATTCTTGATCAAGAGACAAAACATGACCGTGTGCCCAGAAAACCACCCAAGAGTAACCATCCTTCTTTCCAGCACAACTGATGGCTTTGCCTGCTTGTAAATTGTATAGAAATGGAATCATAGGATAGATTAAAATACGTTTTTAAATTAAATTAAAATACGTATTTAATTAAAATACGTTTTCAGATACATGGTGGGGTTTGATTAGCAAATACTAGATTTAGAATCTTTGCGTCTGCGCTCGTAGGTGACACGTCTCTGTGATTTTCTTTACTTGTCCTGCCCCTTTCCAATTTTGGAACCAGTATTCTTCTTGACTGTGTAAGATGACTAGGGCAGCTTTCTCTCTTTCCTTAGTTTTGGGAACAACTTGTCTATTATTGGGATCTTCTGTTCCTTGAAAGTTTGGTTGAACTCACTTGTGAAATGATTTTGGCCTGAAGTTTTTGGGAAAGTATGTATTTGATATTATTTTAGGTTCTTTAATGGTTATTGATCTATTTATATCTTCTATTTCTCCTTGCTCCGATGCTGGCATTTTATACTTTGCCAGAAATTTATCTGTCTTGTCCAGGTTTTCAAATTTGTTAGACATACAACTGGTCATAATATTCATTTACTTGGAAATTTTTCTTATGTCTATAGTCATTTTCTCTTTTTTGGTCTATATTTTATTTATTTGCGATTTTCTCCTCTTTTCAGAGATGTGAGAATTTTGAGAAGTTATCCTTTTGTTCCTGATTTTGCTTTATTACATTATTGTTAGAGACTGGTTCACGATATTGATTTTTTTTTAATTTAGACAGGCTTCATTGGTGCTTTAATACATCGTTGATTTTGTGAATGTTCTGTATGTGCTCAAAAATCACACATTTTCTCTTTATGGGGTGGAACGTTTCACACAGATTAGCTGAGGCTTGTTGTTTGACCTATTCATGCTTGTGAGAGAGTCAAAATATTCAACCGCAGTTTTGGAGTTATCTGTATTTTTCCATAGTTCTTTCACTTGTTATACATTTTTTTTTTTTTTTTTTTTTTTTTTTTTTGCGGTACGCGGGCCTCTCACTGCTGCGGCCTCTCCCGTTGCGGAGCACAGGCTCCGGACGCGCAGGCCCAGCGGCCATGGCTCACGGGCCCAGCCGCCCCGCGGCATGTGGGATCCCCCCGGACGGGGGCACGAACCCATGTCCCCTGCAACGGCAGGCGGACTCTCCTGCACCGGCAGGCGGACTCTCAACCGCTGCGCCACCAGGGAAGCCCATGTTATACATTTTTGAGGAAGTATTTTAGGTGAACATATGCTCATTATTAGTATTATATATTCTCAATCCATTGTTTTTTAACAAAATAAAATGCCCTCTTTTGTCCCTCAGGAAGTTTTTGCCTTGGGTCCTCTTTTCTCCCCTTTCTGATACTAAAGTTCTGTACTGACTTTCATTCCTTATTTGCCTCTTTCTATTTTCATCCCTTTTATTTCCATCTTTTTAAGTGTGTCTCTGGTATAATCCACATTACTCGATTCTTTAAAAAAAAAAAAATTCCTCTAAGACTCCGTGTCTTCTGCTTGGTGCAATTACCCTATTTATACTTAGTTTCATCCCAGTTACATTAGGATCTATTGCTCCCAAATTCTTTTTTGTTTTCTGTTTATCATGTATCTTTTATTTTAAAAATTTTGCCATATTTCAACAGATAGACCATATTTTTGCGCTGTTGGTTTGAAAGCTGGGCATTCTGTTTAAATATTTTAGCGCTTCCCCCAACATGTAGACTTTTACGTAGAAGTGCTTTTGCCCAGTGCTGCACATTCTGGAAGCTTGTGCTTCCAGAGGGAATGAACTTGGCGGGGGCGGGGGCATCACGGGTGGCTCCCGCCACCATCACAGGGAACTCGAGGACCGGCTCAGGTAAACAGGTGGCCACCAGCAATTCCTTCTCTGCTGAACCTGTTGCTGTTCCTCGAAGCACCAGGGGTGGGGTCACTTCCCTCCCCCTGAATCTGGGCTCCAAACTATTAATATTATATTTAGATTTTGGGAAAATTTTTAATGTGTGATATGGGTTTACATAGCTCTATTTTTTTTTAATATAGTCTCGCCTAGTTCTCTTAGAAAGAGGTGGAAAGTTTTCCACCTACCTCCATGTTCTTAAATTGGAAACATTTTTTTAACTTTCTTTAATGAACAACTTTTCAGTTAAAAGGTAAATCAAAAGGAAGATAAAAATTACTTAAAAATGAGCAATGAGAATATAATATGTCAAAATTTATGCCCTGTTGAGAATCAAAGCACATGTTTATTTTAGAACAAAAATGCATTTACTTGGAAACCAAAATGGCTTAAAGTCACTAAAAGTTAGCTGAGAGTTCCCCAAGACCACTTTAATTCTTTTTAACTCTAGGGATAAACATATAAATATATAGGTAAATTTAAAAAACGGGCCTGAAAAATACTTTCCAGACTACTCACAGAGATTAGTCCTAAGTAGGAAAATGCAATTGGAGAGAAAGGGAGTAATGACAAAGGGACACCTTTCTTTATGTTTGGTTCTATAAACTTCTGTATTGATTGACTCTCTTACAGGGAGAATATATTTCTCTATTGCCTTTGCTTTGTAAGACCAATTTTTTAAAAATGAAAACGATCACGCCAAACACATTTTCCAAACACAATGCAAATAAAGCTGGAAATTAACAAGAGGGTAACATCCCCAAATCTATCCACTTGGAAATTTAAAAACAAATCTAACTAACGTGAATTAAACAATAAATCAAAACTGAATTACCAACTATTTAGAAATGAACAGTAATAAAGGCACTGCTTATAAAAACCCACAGGATACCGCCCAAGACATGTGTACTTAGAGGACAATGAATAGCTTTAAATGCTGTCATTAGAAAAGAGGAACATTGAAAAGATAAGGAAACTGAGCGCTTACCTCAATAAGCTGGAAAGGAACATCAGAATAAATTTAAAGAAAGCAGACAGAAGAAATTAATGAAATAAAACAATAGTAGATCTGGGCTATAAAAATGAAAGATAATTCTTTGAAAAAAAAATTGATAAACTAGACAAAACTAGCAAGACTAATCAGGAAAGCACACCACTAACCATAAAAATGACGAAAGGGCGTTACAGATACATAGATATGTTAGGAAATTATAGGGAAATGCAAATTTTTTTGCCGATAAATTTGACAATCTAATATAAGGTGAACAATTTTTAGGAAAAACCATGCACACACAAAATAGCAGACACTGCCAGCTGGCTCCCGCCCTCACCCCAGTCCTTCCAGCCGGCCTGTCTCCACTGCACGGGGAAACCTGGAGACCGCACTCCCATGCGCCCTTGAGCTGGGGGTGGGCGCGTGCGTGGGCCCAGCCAGGACTCCAGGGCTGGAAGGGAGGGGCGGGAGCAGGTTCCTGCCAGGGGCCAGCTCCTGCGGCAAAGGTGCCCGGCCCCGCTGGGAGCCCGGTGGCGGGTGGCGAGGGCCGTGGGGTCTCTGCTGGGAGGGCCTCTTAGCGGGCTTGGGAAGTGCTCCTCACTCTTGTCTATGTCCCTCGGCCTCCCAGAAGTTCCGGAAACCCTCCAAACCCTGTAAAATGCAGTCTTCTGCCTTGATTAGCCAGTTGTGGTCTGTGACCAGGAACGCTGGCTAATGCACCAAAGCTGATTCAAGAAGAGGGAAGGAAAAGAAAAGGAAGAAGAAGAAGAAAAGAAAAAAAGAAGGCACTGGGTCCAGATACCTTTATGGGGAAGTTCTCCCAAGCCATTAAATCACAGATAAGTCCTATGCTGGAAATCCTGATTTGCGGGTTCACTCTCCCAATTTTTATATGTTCCTAGTGAATTCAAGCTACAGTCCAACTGCAGTCCAGTGCAGTGTAAGGTGACCAAACAGGCTTCTGGACTGGATTTTGCTCGTGGGGGCTACAGTTTGCCCTTCTGAAGTGGTCCAGACCCTCACAGTCAAGAGGAGAAAATGGGGCCCAGAGGCTGGGGAAGCCTCACTCGTTCATTCCCTGAGTGCTCCCTCGTGCTCAGGCTGTTCTAGGCCTGGAGCAAAACAGACCCCGCAGTCACAGAGATCTGGGGGCACCCTCCTGGCCGAGCGATGGCCAGTGCAAAGGCCCTGAGGCAGGAGAGTGCCTGTCATGCTCGGGGGGCTGCAGTCAGCACCCCGGGAAGAGGAGTCAGACGAGTGACGTCAGACCTGAGGGAGGAAGGGTGGGAGGGAGGCCGCCAGTGCCCAGATGAGGGGCTCGGGCCGGGGCGGTGGCTGGGGCGTGGGGTGGCTCTCACCAGGTGTCTAAAGGTAGGGCTGACGGCAGTTGTGGACGGGTTCCACGTCGGGGTCGGGGGGCAGAGGCGTCAAGGGTGGCGCCCTGGAGATGCAGGCCAGGCCCCGAGCGTCCTGGGAGGCCAGGCTTCCCCAGGCCAGGACGGGGTGTGTGTGCCGGGGCAGGGGGCACCGAGCCACAGGGCTCAGCGCAGAAGGGGACAGTGTGTGGGGAGGGGGAGGTGACGGGTGGGTGGCAGAACTGGCAAGGTTTCTGGCCCTGACGATGCCACTAACTGCATTTCTAAGCACTTTTTTTTTTATTCCCGTTATCGGAACTGCAATTTTGCCGCTATTGAAATACACTGTGGCTTCTCTTTCTTGGTCTCTCTGCTTTAATTGTGAACCCCTGGCTCTGCGCCTCGGTGCTGGCCGGCTGGCAGATTCATAATTTCAGGCTGACACCATGGTAACCACTTAGCTTGATTCGAGATCCCAGTGTCATCCCTGGCTACGCCCGGGTAGAAGGGGGGCGGGGGCGGGGCGCCTCTGAAGACAGCTCCCCGCAGCAACAGCAATTATCTCTTCCACTCCAAGGAAAATGTACACAGAAGGTTTGGCCTGGCCTCTGTGGTGATGGGCTGGTTTGGGGAAACTGGGTCTGCTTGTTACTTCTCCTCCCGGCCCCCGGCCCCCAGGTGGTGACAGGGGCAGTGGCAGCTGTGGCGACAGAGGTGGGGCCCCCGCGGCAGGGATAGCACTTGGCTTGGGGAGACGGGCTCCCGGCACGGCTGCCCGCCTGGCGCTGCACCCCAGCCCGGGGTCCCGCAGGCCGAGGCTCCCCGCCGCTCAGCAGGGGCCTGGGGTCGCCCTGCCTTCCAGCCCCTCCGGCGCGGGCTCACGTGGCCTCTGCAGGTGAGACGCCAAAGCCGCTGCCCTAAGCTGTGAGCCCGGCGGCTGCCGTCGCCCACCCTCCCGGCTGGCGCTGGGCCTGCCTCAGCCGCCCCGTCCCTCCTCCAGACACCCCGCGGGCTGTGCCCAGCCCTGCCGCTGCACTGTGCTCGCTGGGCAGCCTGGGACGGACCGCGGCCCCACAAGGCCTGTGACTCCCCCCGTCTGAGCCTCACTTTGCTCATCTGTGAGACGGAGACCAAGGCAGCCCCCCCGGGCAGGGGTGTCAGGGCCCAGGTCCCCAGGGCCTCTCCGGACAGCGCGGCCCCCCGCGTCCCCCAGGGCACGCCTGGCCGGGGGGAGGGGGCTCCTCCGGGCACCGCGGGTCCAGGCGGCAGGCGCTGACGTCAGCTTCTCCCCGCGGTTCTGCTTTGTCTCCTGCCGGTGGCTTGCGGTCCGCTCCCCCCCTGCACGGGGACGCGGCTGTCGACTGTGCCAGGTTTACTTCCGGCCGGTTTAGCAGAAGGAGTCTCTGCCTCAGCCCACGGGTCAGTCCCAGGGGGGCCCTGCGTGGCCACGGGTCCTGTATCCCCCAGCCTGCTCCCCGCCCACCGACCATCACTGTTCCCACGGGGGGAGTGACCTACAGTGGGCCTGCCCCAGGAGGCGTGGCTCCAGCAGGGGCTGGGGTGCGCGTCGCGTGGGGGGATCTGGAAAGGGTTTGTTCAAATCGCACCCGAGTCCTAGGGCTCCGCCAGAAAGACAGGGAGCCGGCACTGGTCCTGCTGGTCCAGGGACGTTTACTTCCCCATCACTTCTTTTTTTTCTTTTTTTATAAATTTATTTACTTTATTTATTTTTGGCCGCATCGGGTCTTCGTTGCTGCGCGCAGGCTTTCTCTAGTTGCGGCGAGCGGGGGCTACTCTTCGTTGCGGTGCGCCGGCTTCTCATTGCGGTGGCTTCTCTTGTTGCGGAGCACGGGCTCTAGGCGTGTGGGCTTCAGTAGTTGTGGCACGTGGGCTCAGTGGTTGTGGCTCGCGGGCTCTAGAGCGCAGGCTTGGTAGTTGTGGCGCACGGGCCCAGGTGCTCCGCGGCATGTGGGATCTTCCCGGACCGGGGCTCGAACCCGTGTCCCCTGCACTGGCAGGTGGACTCCCAACCACTGCGCACCAGGGAAGCCCCCCCATCACTCTTTGAGCGTCAGGACGCTGGGGGCCCAGATTTTACATCCAGATGGGGAAACTCAGAGTCACGGTTTCATTGAAACAGTCAGGAAGATGCGATTCAAAAATACTGTGTGTCATTTGTCTCCAAACCCGGTATGTTGTGTTGAGCTGGCGAAGAAGGCCTAGGGAGCTGTGGCTTCCATGTCTGGGTGAGCTGTGGACATGCGTGACCTCTGTTTCCAAGCAGAGGGGCATTGGTGGGGCTCCTCTAAGGGGAAAAGCCTGGTTCATTATCTCTTGATTCTAGTAAAAATTGACCTCCTCACTAGAGAACCTTGGGGGAAATACTCGAAAGCAGAAAGACATTATCAGAGAACGGGGGGCCCTATTTCCCCTTCCCCTAGGATTTAGCGACCCCAGATGGGCTGAAGCCATGTTACCTGCCAGCTTCGGGGCCTCCCCTGTGAGCCACTTCCTTCCGTGGAACGGGTGCAGGATGGGTCTGTGGGAGGACAGTGCTGGGCCTGGCTTGGGAGGGGCTCCAGGAGCAACAGCTGCTAGTGTTCTGCTCTTCCCACGACGCTAGAAACACTTTCTCACCACATTTAAAAGAGCCGTTCTGTGGTGGAGCTTTTGAGACCCAAGGTGAGCCATCTTCCACTGCTGCCTGGAGGCCCCGCTGTGCCCTCGGGCGAGCTGGGGGCCTTCCGCTCCTGAATCCCCACTCCCCAGGCGTGCCAGCCAGCGGCAGGGCAGTGGGGGTCTTGGGTGAGCTGTGGGCGCCCCCTCCCCAGGAGAAAGCGGGGCTCCCGGCAGATGGAGGTTTGTGGGGGAGGGGACAGTTGTGGCAGGATGCACTTGGCCCGTTTCCTAGGAAACCCAGCGAGGGAGAGGGAGGAAGGGCCGCTGGCCGCTCCTGGGACTCTCAGGGCACAGGAGGGGGCCCCTGCAGCTGGCCCTGTGGCTTCAGCCCCCAGGCCGCCCTCTGGGTGAAGGCTGGAGGGAGCCTCGGGCGCCGTGATTCCCGAAAGCTGTGTGGGCACTGCCCGGCCAGCTCCCTCGCTCCAGGGGACCCTCCCTGGCTGGACCTTGTCCCTGTGGCTCCTCAGACCCAGACCGCACCAGACTTTGCCCCAGATCACCCCAGCGAAGGTTGTTCCTGGCTCTCTCTCTGCTCAGGGTGCCTTCCTTCTCCCCCATCCCCCACCCCAGGTCACCCCCGGGAGGTCAGGGAAGCCTTGTGCTTGGTCAGCAGTGGGGGACCCCTGTCTGCCCCCACCTCCAATTGTGCTCATAAGGTCCCGCCTCGCCCGCGACACACAGTGCTCCTCTGGCTGTCCCGTCTGTCCCCCGTTTTCACGCTTCTGCCATGTGCCGGTGCATCCGGTCTGTCAGCTCTGACCTTCACAGCAAGCCGGGTGTGATGCCCATTGCGCAGATGGGAAAACTGAGGCTCAGGGAGCCCAAGACTTCACAGCTGGCAGAGCCGTGCTGCCATCAAGGTGCTAGTTTCTGAACGGGATACCAAGGTCAGTCCACGAGGGACGGAGCGCCGTGGAGCTGGGGGTGTACAGGGTCCGGTAGCAAAGCCCTTCCCCATCTCGACCTTCAAGTCTTGGCTCTGGTCCCGGGAGAGACCACTCGGAGTACCCAGATCTGCTCCAGGAGAGAAGTAAACCTCAGGTTGTCAGCTGCAATTACCGAAAGCCACTGCCTTGCGCTGGTTGCTATTTTGGGTGATCTCTGTGACCAGCTGTGCAGAGAAGGCATTTTGAGTCTCTGTTTGAAGAAACTGTCACGACTTGTGTAAATGTGCATTAATGAGCTATGTCCTGGCCAAGACACGGATTTTTTCTTAACGTTCAGCTGATGAGCAGGAAGCACCCATAAACTGGGTGCTGAGGGACCCGCGGGGACCTGGGCTCGGCTCCCGCACGGCCGCCCTGCTGGGGTGGGAGGGCTGTCCTGCACCGCTCTGGGAGCGCCCGGAGCCCACGGCTCCCGCCTGCCTGCTGCCTTCCCCAGGGCCCTGCGGAGCCGGGGTGACAAGGGTCCCCGCAGAGCCCCCCGCCCAGGTGTGAACTCTGGCCCTGCCTCCGAGGGCTGTGCGGTGGTGCACGAGCTGCTTGAGGCCCTGTGCCTCGGCTTCCCCACCTGGTAATCTGGGAAATAACAGTCCCTGCTTTAGAAGGTTAAACGAGTTGATGTATGTACAGCATTTAGGACCGTGCCTGGCACTGTGGAAGTACAAAATCGACACGCAGGGAGAGATGTTCCGGGCAGGCCGGATGCCCCAGGCTGGGCTCTCCCCATGGCCTCCTGCAGGACCCTCCTGGGCTTTCTGTGCCCCGAGCCAGCCCTCTGTCCCGGCACCGGCCACAGCACGCGGAGCCGCACGTGAGCCCAGAGCCACTGAGCTGAGCGGCCGTCAGGGCAGGGACCCCATTGGATGGGTGGGACTCACAGAGGCAGAGGGCGAAGGACCCGCTCCCCTGCCCCTGCCCCTGCTCTGGGGCCACAATCTCAGGGTTTCACAGCTTTTCTACTGGCTGTCCCCCCCTCCCGGAGCCCCTCCCTGGGGACTCTGGCGCTTGCCCTAGGTAGTACTTTCCAGGACCACGAGGAAGTGGCCTGGAGGGTGTACTTGGTAAAAAACACCTCGAGGAACTCTGATATATTTCCTCCCCTGCTGAGAGCCGCTGACACAGAAACGACTGATCTTAGAGAAAAAGCATCTGCAAAGACTTCTGATGCAAACACGGCCGGAAGCCTCAGCCCTGACCAGAGCCTCCAACTCTGGGGAAAGGAGGGGTGGGTGGGCGTGGGGGGCCTCCATCCCGGGTCCCGCTCGGCAGAGGCAGGTGGACGCGCGGTCATCGCCCAGCCGTCCCCTGGGCTCCGAGTCAAGGGCCGGGATCAGAGGGGGGGGTCCAGCCGCAGGCCTCGGCAGCGGGACCCCGGGCGGCCCCTTGGCGGCCGCTGCGGCCAGGGCCTGATGGCTGGCACCTGCTGCCCTGCTCTGGTCTAGCTCCTCCCCCACCGCCCGGGGCAGGACCCGAGTCCCAGGCAGCTCTGCGCGCCCCCAGCTAGTCTTAGGGGAGGACGGAGAGGACAGCGGGGACCAGGGGAGGGGCCTCGAACGCGGCAGCAGAGCGAGGAGGGCAGTGCATAGCCACATTCAGGGCAGTTCCCGTCGCGGCCGGGCCCGGGCAGGGAGAGGACAGAAGGCTGCAGTCTGGAAGGCAGCCTGTGGCGGGGAAGAGGGGCTGTTTGGGCACAGGATCCACTGTCTCTTCTACCTTAACTGGGCTGTTCACCGCGGGGGCTGGGGGTCGTGGAGATCACAGAGGGGTCTAACCCTTGCTCCCGGGAGAAATTTACAGTATCTCCAACAGGGGCAGCAGGACCCAGCCAGCGGGAAGGGCTCGTGGGCCGCACCCGGGCCAGGGCAGCGCTCGTTTGCCAGCCAGCTGGGAAGTGTTTCAGTCTCTTAGACGACCGGTGTAGCCATACCCGTGCACACTGCTGAAGGCCAGCTCTGTCCCCTGAGCCCTCACCCTGGGGCCATGTTGGGGGGCCCTGTAGGCCAGTGAGAGATGGTGCGGCCAGAAGGGGGAGGCGCGGGGAGGACAGCTGGGCGGAGGGTGATTAACCCGCTCGTGAGGGTGTGGGCAAAGGTTTGCAGGGAGCCCCGATGGTGAACCTGGAGCTCCTGAGCCATTCACTGAGGAGTCCCCAGAGCTTCACAGTTTCCACGGAGCTGGGAGTGGGGTGAGGGTTGTCAGACGGCCCTGGCAGCTAGCTGGGGCACGGCCCCTCCACGCTGTTCCATCTGGGTGCTTCCCCTTCATCTAGAGAGGGGGGCAGCGACCCTCTTGGACCTCAGGCAGCCTTTATGCTCTATGCATCCCCCAGGCCCTGGCGCTTCCCCTCCCCCACCCCAGCCCACCACAGGGATCAACCTCTTGACAACCATCGGCTCTGCCAGAGTGGAGGGAATTTATCCGCCTGGCTGGGCCTGCTCCCGGCCCCGGAGGACCATGGCGCCTTCAATTACTCCAGGTGCAAATTCATTTCATCCAGATTTGCAGGATGGCCGCGGAGGGCTGTGCTCTGGCTTTATTGCAAAATGCATTATTTTCCCTGCTCTCTCAAAAATATTTATCTATGCTAATTTAGTGCAGGAGCCAGCTAAGTTCTGCATGGGGAATTGCCCTATTAATTCTGCTGCCTGGAAATACTGCGCCTGGCTGCAGAGATGTTTCCGCTGCCTCTGGCTGCAGGGTGAGGCCGGGCCACCTCCTCCCTCAGATTGGACCCCCGGGGCCGGAATGGGAGCCGCTGCCTAGCCGGCTATTTGGAGAGGGGCTGGGGGCCTGTGTCTCCCACATACCTCCTTTATGGACTGAAAAAAAGAACCCTTTCCTTTGGGAAACAAGGTGGGGAGGGCCAAGACGATCAAGTTTACAGACCTGGGTTCCTTTCTGATACAGGTGCCACCCTTACCCGCTGGGTGGCTTTGAGCAAATGATGAACCTCTCTGAGGCTCAGTTTCTGCATCTATGAAATGAAACCGAAGGCCTTGCAGGAGGCTGCAAGGGTCACTCAGGTGACGCTCTCAAAGCCACAGGCACGGAGCAGGTGCATCAGAGATGAATTACTGGTGTTACTGGTTTGCACAGCCGAGCTGTCTAGAGACGGCTTTCACCGTCCGCCTGTGAGTTAGGTGCTCTGCTTCCTGTCTTGTGGATGAACAAACTGCCTGCCTGACACCCCAGCTGGGTTCTCAGCCTCCCCCAGCCCAGCAGACCTCCTGACGTGCAGCCCTGGTCCTACCCCATCAGGGATCACTGTGCAGGCGGCGGCGCGCAGGCTGGAGCCCCGGGGGTGGTCCTGGAGGCCCCTCTCCTTCCTCTCTCTCCCACACCCAGCCAGCCCCCCACAGCTTTCTTTTCGTGCCGTCTCCTGCCCAGGAGGCCGCAGTCACCCCGAGTTTCATTTTTGCTGCCCTCCAGCCCATCTTCCACACAGCTCTGATCCGCTGGAAATATAACCGGGATCACATCGTCCAGCCATGCAAAGCCTTTGGGGGCTTTCGCAGCACTTAGGGCGAAAGCCTCTCTGGCAGCGTCCCGGGGAGCTGCCCCGGGTCCCTTCTCCCAACTCCTGCTTTTGCTGCGGCCCTCACCTCCAGCTCTCCGTGCGCTGGGACCCCCCTCATTCGGGGCCGGGCTCCACCCATCAGGCCTCCCTGCCTCCTGGGCCAGGCCCCTTCTCTCTCCTTCCCCCGCGCAAACACCCGGCCCTGACGGCTTCCGTCTCCTCCCAGGTAGCAGCCTGACTGACACCCGTTTTCCCACCTCCTCTCCTCCTAACGAGGCTGGGTCGGGGTTCAGGTACCCGCCCTCCGGCGTGCTCCCAGTCCCGGGAGCGCAGACGGGTCTAAACCAGTCACCACGACCTGAATCCTCGCAGCGCTGATTGCTTTAGAAACCGCAGGAGACGGAGCCCAGCCAAGGAGATGTGAGGCTGCTTCAGGGAAGACTGTATCGTTCTGTGTCCTCCCTATCTTTTATTAAGGTATAACTTGCACAGAGTAAAATCACCCTTGCTAGGGGACAGTTTGGCGAGTTTTGAGAAAGGCATCAGCCACGGCACCACCACTACCATCAGGCTGTATCACGGGTGGGGGCACCTGCTCCAACCTCCCTGTACCCTCGGTCGGTGGCGTCCCCCCTCCTGCTCCGGCAACCGCCGAGCGGATTTCTTCTCTGAAAGCTGGGTACGTGGACTCCCGCAGGGCGCAGCCTGCAGGCCTGGCTCCTTGCACTTGGGATCCCGGGTTCAGCCTCGTCCTGCACACGTCGGGACTGCCTTCCATGTACTGCTGAGCAGGGCACCGTCGAGTGACTGCCGGGAGTTTGCTTATGCGTTTCCCAGTTGAGGGACATTTGGGCTGTCTCAGGTCTCAGTGATTAGGAATGGAGCGAGCTTCCATAACATTCCCATAGGGTTTGTGTGGGCCCCCCCGGAGGGGGTTGCGGGATCCCGCACTAGACAGATGTGCATTTAACTTTGTGAGACGCCACCAGACTCTTTTCCAGAGCCGCCGCCCTGCTGGCACGGGCCCAGCGATGTCTCAGTCTAGTTGCCGCAGTCTCATGCACCCTCGGTGTTGTGAGTTTTGTTTTGTTAAATTCCAGCAGCTCTGTAGCATGATCTCACTGTGGTTTTAACTTACATTTCCTTAAAGACAAATGATCCTGAGACTCTTTTGGGGTATTACTTGCCATCTTTTTTGATGAAATATCTGTTCGACTCTTGTGGCCATTTATAGAGTGGATTATTATTTTTCTTATTATTGAGTTTTGAGGGCTCTTTATATATTCTGGACACAGGCTCTTATCAGATACACGATTTCTCTCAGTGTTTGCATCCTCTTAACAGTATCTTTCAAAGAGTGGAAGTACTTAACGTTGATCAAGTCCATTCCTTTATGAAACCAACTGTGATTCCGGCATTGAACCTAAGGAGGCTCTGCTTAACCGCCAGTCAGAGAGATTTCAACGTTTTCTCTTAGAAGTTTTACTGTTTTAGGTTTGCATTTAGCCCTGTATTCCATTTTGAGTTAATTTTTTCATATGGTTCAAGATATGGATTGGAGGTGTTGTCCCTCTGCTTTCCTCTTTTTTTTTTTTTGGCCTGTGATGTATAACTGCTCCAGCTGCATTTGCCGAACAGACTATCCTTTCTCCGTTGAATTGCCTTTGCTCCTTTGTTAAAAATCAATTGACTATGAATGTGTGGGTCTATTTCCAGACTCTCTGTTCTGATCCATTGATCTGTGTGTCTGTCCTTTCTCCAGTACTACACTTCTTGATGATGGTAGCTTTATAATAAGTCTTTTTTTTTTTTTTTCTAAAGCAACCTTTTCTATAATAAGTCTTGAAGTAGCAAGAGTCTTCCAACTCTTCTCCTTTTTAAAAATTGCTTTAACTATTCTGGTTTCCTTGCCTTCCCATGTGAATTCTAGAATCAGCTTGCAGATTTCTACCAAAATCCCACTGGGATTTTGGTTGGCGTTGCCTTGTATGTATAGATCAGTTATGGGAGAATTGACGTTTTAACTATATACTCAGTCTTCCCATCCAGGAATATATATCTTTCCATTTTTTCAGGTCTTTGATTTCTTTCATCAGTGTTTTTCGTTTTCAGCATGCATGCAGATTTTGAACATGTTTTTGTAAGATTTACACATAAGCATTTCATAATTTTTAAAGCCATTGTAAATGGTACTTTTTAATACTGATTTTGAACTGTTCATTTCTAGCGCATAAAAATTTGATATCTGTATATTGGCCTTGTGTCCTATAATGTTGCAAAGCTCAATCATTAGTTCTAGCAATGCCCTTTTAGAGTCTTTAGAATTTTCTACAGTGATAATTCTATCATCTGCATTTTTTCAAACTGTATGCCTTTTATTCCTGCTTCTTGCTTTATTGCATTGGCTAGGAGCTCCAAGACAATGTTGAATAGAAGCAGTGAGAGTGGACATCCTTGCCTTGTTCTTGATCTAGGATGAAAGCATTCAGTCTTTTACCATTATGTATGATGTTAGTTGGAGGTTTTTCACAGATTCCCTTTTATCAGGCTGAGGAAGTGTTTAGTCATGCATGGATGTTTTACTGTTCTTAAAAGGAGTCAGAATGAGGAAACTCCTGTTTTCTTCTGAACATTTTTGTATCTGGTTATGATGTCTGGAACTGTGGCAGTCATCTGTCACCACGAGGAGAGCCAGTCTGAGGAGCAAAGCTATCCCACTGATGATGGACGAGTGGAGAGATGGAAAGAGCCAGGGTCCTTTCCATCACTGGTTCACTGAATTAACAAGTCCTGGATCCTCCCCTACCAACAGAATTCCTATTGTGTAGGAAAACAGGAAATCAAATAGTCTTACTGTTTAAGCCTTCACGTGTTGAGGTTTTGTTCCTTTTGGCCAAGAGCCACTTGCAGGTAGAGACTTTTTCTTTCCAGTGCTACATGCCCCATGCCTGGAATGGTGCCTGGAATATAGCAGGCACTTGTTAAATGTTTGCTGCGTAAGTCAGTAGGGCCCAGAGCCTGGGCACTCTCCTTCTGAGAGTCATTTGCCTCAATGTGGTGGGACAGCCCCAGGGAGAGAGCAAAGAACACTTCAGGATGTGGCATGTGTCCAGAGGATGACAGCTCCAAGCTCTGCAAAAGCAACCTCAGAAACTCAGCAGGGATGGACTGGGTTCAAAGTCAGGCCTTGGTCTCGACGTGTGAAAGTGGAAAAGTGCAGGGAAGGAACGTTACTGGACAGGGGAGGCCAGCCGCCCTGGGGGAGCCTCGCTCACACCCCCTTTCCAGGCCCAAAGCCCAGTCTCTGCCGTAGGAGTGACTTTTCCTTTCTCAAGCAGAAGTCTGGGAGGCTGGTTCTTCAGTCGTGAGCCCTGTTTCAGAAGATAAACTATACGGATTGCAACCGGGAGGAGAACACGTCGTGCTTGCAAAATTCCCATGAGAAGTTGCTCTCCACCTAGAAATGATGATCCTTTGCAAGTTGCTCTTTCAGTTGGAGAACATCTCAGGTGAGGTGATGGCGTTACGAATGCCGTCACCTCGCCCGCCCGCCTTCCCACCACTCCCGGCCCTAGGAGGTGACAGTCAGGGTTAGAACACCCCTCCACGCCTTGTAGAGCTGCCTGGGGGAGTCCGGCCCCACCCCCAAGGGAGCATGTGAACCACGCCCCTCACGGCTCCCTTGGCTCCCAGGGCTGGACTGTCTCTCGGACTCTCCCTGGTCTTGACGCCCTGGCAGGTTTGAGAAGCCGGTCGGTACCCCCCCATTTGGGGAGGAAGAGCACAGAGGTGGACGCCCTTCTCATCACATCCTTTCAAGGCTACAGGATGTGACCTCATCACCGACAGTGGTCTTGACCGCCCGGCTGAGGGTTTCTCCTTTACGAAGTTATTCTTTCTCCTCTTGTCCACACTGAGCTCTTTGAAAGGAAGGGCAAACGTAGTTTTATGCCCATTTTACGGAGGTGGAGACGGAGGCGTGGGCATGGAGTTTTTTGCCTGGTGGCCGAGCTGGCATTCAAACCAGACAGTTTGCTGGAGCCTCTCTGAAGATGGGCACACAGTGTGGCCTCTTGAAGGGACCAGAAAGCTTTACGTGGGCAGGGTGGGCACGGAGGGGAGGGGCCCAGGAAGCCCCTGCTTCACCGAGAAGCCTCATACACAGGCTGTTCTCGCCCACGACGTGATGCTGCCCAGTTATCTTCCTCCTGGGATCGGGCGACGCCTGTGCTTTCCTCCTACTTTGGTAACAGTTCCCGACTTCCCTTTGGGGGGTGCCCTCCCACGGAGAAGCTGGCTGTGCTGGGTCTCTCAGTTGGCCCCAGGCTCCTCCGTCTACAGGGGGGCCGGTCCTGCCCCCCCTCCGGGTTGTTGAAGGGCGCCAGCCACCTACTCTGCTCTCACGGACGGTGCTCTGCTTCTGGAAGGGCCGTAGGTAATACTGGTTTGGTCCCAAATGTTGCAGGTGTGGGGCTGGGGCAGGAGCCCTGTGAGCCATTTGCATCTTTGGGAAAATGGACACCTGAGAGACCAAGGCTGGGACCCCTTGCCTCCCAGGGTCTCACCGGAGCTGGGACACAGCAGAAGCGGGAAGATGAGCCCGAAGCCGCCTGCACCGGCACCATCAAAGGGGTGGCCGAGAACAGGCACGTGAAAAGATGATCAACGTCGCTAATTATCAGAGAAATGCAAATCCAAACTACAGTG
The DNA here is from genome assembly GCF_002837175.3 of Physeter macrocephalus. Taxonomy (NCBI): domain Eukaryota; kingdom Metazoa; phylum Chordata; class Mammalia; order Artiodactyla; family Physeteridae; genus Physeter; species Physeter macrocephalus. The sequence goes on from NC_041231.1 coordinate 4,793,557, forward strand.
AGGTACCACCTCACGCCAGTCAGAATGGCCATGATCAGAAAGTCTCCAAAAACAAACGCTGGAGAGGGTGTGGAGAAAAGGGAGCCCTCCTGCACTGTTGGCGGGAATGTAAACTGGTGCAGCCACTGTGGAGAACAGTATGCAGGTTCCTTAAAAAACTACAAATAGAGCTACCATACGATCCTGCAATCCCACCGCTGGGCATATATCCGGAGAAAACTCTGATCCAAAAAGATACACGCACCACTGTGTTCATAGCAGCACTATTCACAATAGCCAAGACATGGAACCAACCTAAATATCCCTCGACAGATGCACGGACAAAGAAGACGTGGTACAGGTACACAACAGAACACTACTCAGCCGTTCAAAAAGAATGAAATAATGCCATTTGCAGCAACATGGGTGCAGCTAGAGATTATCATACTAAGTGAAGTGAGTCAGAGAAGAAAGACAAATACGTACCATATGATATCCCATATATGTGGAATCTAGAATATGATACAAATGAATTTATTTACAAAACAGAAACAGATTCACAGACTTAGAAAACAGACTTGTGGTTGCCAAGGGGGAAAGGGAGGGGGGGGAGAGGCATAAATTAGGAGTTTAGGATTAGCAGAAACACACTACTATATGTAAAATAGATAAACAACAAAGTCCTACTGTAGAGCACAGGGAACCATATTCAATATCTTGTAATAAACCATAATGGACAAGAATATTAAAAAGAATATATATATGCATGTATGTATAACTGAATCCATTTCCTGTACATCTGAAACTACCAGGACACTGTAAATCAACTCTACTACACTTAAAGAAGAGACACGGCCAAGCATCCACTGTGACCGTGGCACAGAGGCTGGGAGGCTCGCTGCAGTGATGGGCTAGTGCGCTGGCCAGCCCGCTGGGCACGGCGCTGGGCACCCCCTGGGTTTTCATCCTGCCCCTACAACTGCCTGGTGACCCTGGGCAGGTTTCTCTGAGCTGCAGGGATGCATTTTTAAAGCAGGAATGAGAGTAAAAATGACCGCCTTCCAGGGCTCTGTGAGGATTCGGGGAGAGAGCGTACTTGATGGGAAGCGTGCACCTCTTCTAAAAGGTGGCACTGTCGGGTTCTGTATTAGCTGAAGAGCCAGGCAGCCAGCCATCACTACACACAGCTGACCTGTGCCAGCGCGACCCCTCAGGTTGAGGGGGTCCCCACCGAAAGCAAAAAGACCTCCTGTGGCCTCATGACGAGGCTCTCCAGATGACGGGGTCTTTTGAAGTATCGGGAACTGGTCAGGGACGCACGTCACCGTCCTCCTGGAGCCCGAGGGGGCTGGGGCCCTGTGGGTCTGGGAAGCACCGGCTCCCTGGCTCAGACGCACGGCAGGTGAGCGTGGCCCCAGGATCCGACCCAGGCAGCCTGTTCCCAGGGACCACGCCCTTTGGGACAGACACCCACACGACGGGGAGGGGAAGCGTCCTGCCCAGCCACGCAAGGCCAGCCTCCGGTACCCGGGACAGCGGGTCTCCCTCCTCCTCCAGGGACAGGCGACCAGACGTGAGCTGGCGCCACACGCCTCTGGGAGCTGCTCACTGGGCTTCCCTCCCCTGCGCCTCCACCGTCACTTCTCTGGGGATCTCGACGGCGCGTGAAGTGACAAGTCTTTGCGCTTAATTAAGACACACTGTCCCACCAATTGGCGAGCAGGAAGCGGCTGGGCTGTTTCACAAACAGAAACAATTCTTGTTCATTATCCCTCAACTGAGGCAACAAAGGGCTCTGGAAAACATCCATCAGAAACACATTCATGTTCCTCATCAGAGAGGACTGGGTTTAGGACCGCACAAAAGCAACAGCAAACGTTCCAATCAGGAGTCATGCAGACAGAGGGAAACAAAGGCCCAGAAGCACAACTCCTGCAGAATTAGCCCAATTACACAGTTGATGTGGTGGGAAAAAGTTTCCTGGCTTACGGCCACCTCTTCTCTCAGCCTCTTTTTACCCCTTCTACTTCCCTGGTACCAGATGAGGAGGGGCAAGAAAAGAACCTCCCAGACCCCCCGGAAACACGGCCAGAGTAGGGAAGGGATGGACCGACAGAAGGTCTTGGAGGCCGAACGCTGCAACCTGAATCCCAGATGTGGCCTGCCCATAACTGTCACCTCCCTCCTCCTGGTCACTCTGCTTCTCGTGATGCGACTTAGGGTGGAAGGCAGCTCTGTCTGGGTGTTGGTTCATGGTCAGCTCGTGGCTGGTCAAAGCCCCTGAGCTGTTTTTATAGATTTTTCTTTTTCAGGCTGGGGCTTCTCCATCCTATATTTACACAATTGAATTCTGGGGTGCAATTTACGAGTTTGCACTCGTCCGGCTGGTCCCAGCCTGTTTGTCTTGTCACTCATTGGAGCTGAGTGAAGGTGGCTGAGGAGACCAAAGCCCAGCCTGCTGGCCTGTCACCTCCGTTGGGGGCTGTTCGTCCTTTTACTTTTATTTCCCTTGCTGGTCAGGAAATGACTGGTCATTGTGCAAAACTTGGAAATCGCCAGAAAGTACAAAAAGCAGCGGTAAATAAATGAATCCCCTGGACCGGAGTCAATGTCTACGAACGTTTTGTGTGTCTCCATCCAGCCTTTCTTCCAGGCCCGTGTCCCATATGGATGTGACTTCTACTTTAACCTGTCTTTTTGTGCCAACGCTTTTTTCACATGATGAAAACTCCTCCTAATCACCTTAATGACTGCACAATATATTCCATCACAGGGATGTGCTGTAATTTATTTCCTGATTATCACTGGACATTCGCACTGTCTGCAATTTCTCACTGTTAGGAATGAGTCGGTCATGGCCACCTTTGTGCACAGAGCGCCCATGTTTCAGATTATTTCCTTAAAACAGACCTTAGAAATGAGGCTGCAGGGTCAAAGGCATGATTCTTTCAAGGCTATTGCTGCTTATCACCAAGTTCCTTTCCAGAAAGGCTACACCAGTTTACAGTTTCACCAGCATATTATTACAGTGGCTGTTCCAGTGTTCCAATGTTTGTTTTTTTTTTTTTTTTTTTTTAGCGGTACGCGGGCCTCTCACCGCTGTGGCCTCTCCCGTTGCGGAGCGCAGGCTCCGGACGCGCAGGCTCAGCGGCCACGGCCCACGGGCCCAGCCGCTCCGCGGCACGTGGGATCCTCCCGGACCGGGGCGCGAACCCACGTCCCCTGCATCGGCAGGCGGACTCTCAGCCACTGCGCCACCAGGGAAGCACCCCACAGTGGGATATTCTTCAGCCTTTAGAAAGAGGAGATCCTGCGACATGACGGCGTGGGTGGGCCTGGAGGGCACTGTGCTGTGTGACAGGAAGACAGGTACTGTGTGATCTCATTCATATGTGGAATCTAAAAAATCCACCCAACTCACAGAAGAAGAGATCCGACGTGTGGGTAGCAGAGGCAGGGGCTGGGGGAGGGGAACTGGAGGAAAGTGGTCAAAAGGTACGGACTCCCAGTTACGAGATAAGCGACTCCTGGGATGCGACGGACAGCACGGTGACCGCACGCCTCACGGCTGTATATGCTCTACAGGAAGGCTGTTCAGAGGGTAGATCCCGGGTTCTCATCACACGGAGAACTTTTTTTACTTTCTTTTTACTGTACACGAGATGATGGATGTTAACTGAACCTGCTGTGGCGATCACTGCACAGTATCTGTAAGTCAAACCATCGTGCGACATGCCTTCCACTCACACAGTGATGTACGTCAACTATTCCCAAAAAAACCGGGAAAAAAATTCCTGGCTCCCCCCCTCCCCCCACCTGCGTGACCCGGGCAAGTGATTTCACCTCCTTGTGCCTCAGTTTCCTGGTCTGTAAATGGGGATAAAAATCACGCCTACCTCACGGGGCCGTCGAAAGCATTAAACGGACGACCTGTGTACACGAGGTCTGCTCCAAGCCTGGCACACAGTAAGTGCTAACTTGTCCCGGCATCGAGCGCATTTAGTGACTTTACTAAAGGCTTGGGTCCTGCTGGGGAGCTGGTGGGCTCGCCCCCAGGGCGCCCTGCGCCTCCCCTCCCACAGTGACGCAGCTCCTGCCGGGCGCGTGGAGGGCCAGCCAGCGCTCTGCCCCCTCCTGCCCTTCTGAGCCCCAGAGCAGCCCCCAGGCCTGGCCTGGGGGGCTCCGGGAAGGGGAAGCACCACGCAGGCAGCGAGACCGCCCACGAGACCGGGTCCTGGCTCGACCAAGCAGAGAGAGGCGGTCCCGTCAGAGCCCCTGCTGCCTGAGCCGCCGGGGAGGGCACCGCCGTCCAGCCCCTCCCGAGGCCCCGGCGGCAGGGCCTGAACCAGGTGGGTCCGTCCAGGACACCAGGCACGCGGGGGACGGGTGCTCATGGGTGAGCCACCCCCGGGCCCCCCAGATGTTCCGGACACGGGCCACCCCTTCGCGACCCTGCCTTGAATCTCACTCCTTGCACGGTCTAAGCAGCAAGGACTTCCTGCAGGGGACCGAGGGACTGCACCCCTCCTGGAAGGGCAGGGCCCTTCAGGGACAGCCACACACCCAAGGCCGAGCTGCGCGCGCACAGGGCCCAGTCCTCCTGCCCTCCCGTGGAGGGAGGGGTCAACTGCCCGCGCTGACCACGCGCCCCGCCGACCCCACCAGCAGCCGCCTGTCCCGGCCACAAACACCGGGCGAGATGCGGGACCCAGGAGAGGCCCCGTGGTCCCCGCCGCGCAGGGCTTCCTGCTGCAGCGTGAGCAGCGCCGGCGGCCTCGCCGCTCTTCTTGTCCCGGGTCAGCCACGCTCACACCCAGAGCCCCGGCTGGAGGCGTCTGGCAGCGGGCTCCCCCCACCTCACCCACCAGGTGCTGGCTCCGCTGAGCCTCGCGTGGGGTCGCACCCGGGGGGGTGAGGTGGGGTTAGGCCCGGGGGGTCCACACCAGCATCTCTCCCTCTTTCTCCCATAAAGCGGTTCTCCCACGCCCGGGTCCTCTGGACTCTTCCCTTCAAGCGTCCATGCTTTTAAAAATATTTCTTCCAAGTAGAGACGGTGCCATCCCCAAGAGGAATTTTGGGATGAAAAGATTTTCCGTCTCATTACAGGTGTAATTGCTCTCTTATACTTTTGTTTGCAAGTAACAGAAACTCACACCGGCTGGCTTAAGCAAGGAAAGGAAGTTACTGGTCCATACGACTGAAAAGTGCAGGGCAGACATTAGGCACGGGGGATCTAGGAGCCCAGATGACGTCACCAGCTCTCTCTCGCCTCTGTTTCTCTGCTTTCCTCTGCACACGAACTGTCGCTGCTGCAGCAGAAACACCACAGACCGGGTGACTGACGCAGCAGGTGTTTATTTCTCACGGTCCTGGAGGCCGGGAGCGGAGGTCAGGGAGCTGGCTGGCAGACGGCCGTCTCTGCCCTGTCCTCCCCGGGCAGGGAGCAAGGAGGAGCCAGCTCTCGGGTCTCTTCTCGTTGTCGGGCGCTAACCCCATCACCAGGGTGACGCTCTCGTCGCCTGATTACGCCCCAGGAGCCCTGCCTCTCGATACCGTCACACGGGGGGTACGGTTCAACGTACGGCTCTTGGGGGACACAGGCATCCAGCCCACGACACACCACCGCCCCCCAGAGCGGCAGGAAATGGTCGCCAGCACATTTCCACCCGCGGGGCTGGCCATCCGCGGGAAGAGCAGCCTCCCTCCCGCGCGCTCTTTCCAGCGGCCAGAGCGGACTCTGCTCGGCAGGGCCTGGGCTGTGCGCCCGCCTCTGAAGGTCACGGCTCTGAGCTGGGCCCCATCTGACCGCCTGCACCGAGAACCCCAGAGGGGGCCACCCCCGCCGTCTCCTGTCTGTCCCCGGCCACCACCCTACTCCCTGCACTGGGGCCCTGCTCCTCCTCATGCACAGGTCGGGGGGGCCGCCCCGGGGTCCTCTGCAGCCTGGGGCCCCCTCCGCAGCATCACACAACAGCTGCAGAGGCGCCCGCAAGCAGGTCAGAGGCAGTGGCAGGGGCTGCGCTCACACGGGACGGCCCGAAGCTGGTCAGGAAGCGCCACGCAGAAGTTACCCACGTCTCTCCTCCCCGCAACCTACCCTTCCTCTCCAGGCTTCACGAGGCCGGCAGGATGCTCCTTCTAACATGTGGGCGTGACCTCATCCGGGCTCAAGTCCCCCTGTCGCCGCGGGCCAGCTGCTAGGCCTGAACCTCTGCTCCCAGTTCGCCTGTGGGGCACCGGCCGGTCGCTGGGCCTCTGCACGTCCTGCACCTGCTCCGGGGAGCCTGGCCCTCTAAGGCCCAGCAGAGCCTCCCCATCGGCCTCCTTGGTCGGCCCTTGCACAGTACGTGCTCCTGTCTGCTCTGGAATCACGTTTTCCTGGTCTGGCTGTCCCTCTCTCTCGATGGTGGTGTTCTGGTGACTAACGCTGGGTGACCAAACACCCTCAAATTAGTGTCTTACGACAATAGCAATCATTTTATTATCGCTCATGGGACGTGCCCAGCCAGCAGCCCTGGCTGGGTGCTTCTCGCGCGGTTGGTGTCAGGTGGAGAAGCCCGCGGAGCGGAGCGGGTGGAGTGGAGGCTGAGCCGCTGGCCCTGCCCGTTTCTCCTGTGTGACCTCGGGGCCTCCACGTGCGTCTCTGTGCCTGGGCTGGTTGGGCTTCCTCTCGGCATGGTGGCCTCTGGGACTGGACAGCCCGCTTGGTAGGTCAGGGCTCCAGCGGAGCCGCGCAAGGCTGCAGCGCCTTTTACGTTATGGCCTTGGAAGCCGCGTAGCATTATCTGCTGGTTAAAATGGCCGCAGAAAGCCCAAATCACAGTCCTTTCAGGAAGAGCATGTGGGGCAGGAGGTCTTGTGAGCCCCTCTTCTCAGGTGGGAGGGAGGGAGGGGGGGACCCGTCTCTGGGCCCCCAGCAGCGCCAAGCAGTGAGGCCCAGGCGTGCTCAGGGGATCCATCCTGCTTTTCCCTGAGGAAATCACAAGTTTCACCTCAACCAAGGGTAATTCTCGACCTTGTAGCACCTCCGGGCTGGTTCTCTGCAGCCCTGGAGAGCACAGCTGGCCCAGCAGCACTCTTGCTGCCCCCGAGATGCTGGGAGGAGGGCTGTGCGGCCCCGAGCACGGTGGGAGGGGGCACGGAGGACTTGGCCTTGCCCGGCGTGGACCTCGGCCGCGCTGCTTTCGAGCGGGGAGACCCTAACACCCGACTTAACCCGGGTCTCCGTTTCTGCACTTGCAACATGGAGATAACGATCCCCTTCCCCCGGCGTGCGGCCGGGATCGATGGCGAGGCTAGATGAGAGAGTGCTTGGCCCGGAGGAAGCGCGGCCACTGGACGGGCTCTCACCCGGCACCCAGCCCGACACAGGGTTTGATGAGAGCTGGCTGCTCCCTGGGCTCTTTAATCAATCGTCCGGGACCTACAGTCCCAGTGCCAGCAGACTAAACGGGGCCGCGGCAGGAAGTAGGCTGCCCACCGCTTTGGATGCGAACCTCCGAAGCGAGGATTTCCGCGGGTGAAACGGCTGAGCGGTTGGCTTTGGAGCGGCTGCGACCAGGGCGGCCCCGGGGGATTAGCCTCTGCACCCTCAGCAGAATCAGTGCAGCCAGAGGGTCCCCGGCCCTAAGCGACCCATGGGGGGGGAGGGGTGGCAGTGGGGAGGGTGCAGGCGGTTCTGCGTCACAGCGCGTGGGGCTGAGCCATCCCTGGCCGGGCATGAGGCCAGTGAGCTCCCTCCAGGTACCCCCGCCAGGTAACCCTTCAGGCATCCCCCCAGGGGACCCTCCAGGTGCCGTCCGCGCACCCCGGCTGCATGGTTCCTGAGGACGGAGGCATGTCCCACCTGCTGCCCTTCAGCTCTTGCCACTCTGGTCCTGACCCTCACTGCTCCCTGTCCCCTGTCCGCGACGCCCTCTCCTGGCTGTCACAGCAGGGCTGTCTGTGCTACAGCCTCTGGGGGTCAACTCTACCGTTTCCTCCTTGCCCGCCCCGGGGGGCGCCTCCCCGCCTTGTCCGCTCACCCGGTGGTCGCAGCGCCCTGCCCCTGCCCTCCCAGCCCTTGGAGGGGACGGTGTCCTTCCCTTGCTGCTGCGTGCCCTCACCCACTAATTGTCGGCTGCGGAGGTGTGCCCGGTCAGGGGCCGCAGGGAGCCCACAGCAGGCTCCTCGGGAGGGCCCCGGCCCAGGCCTGCGGCGGGAGCCCAGAGGGGGCGCCGGGCCGCTCGAGACCTGGAGCTGGAGTGGCCCCCAGGGCCGTCCCGAGTCGGGGATGTGACCAAGCCTCGACGCGCCCGCGCGGGTCAGTGACAGGACACGGGCCGAGAGGTGGCATCTGCGGCTGACACTCAGACAGCTGTGACAGCCCCAGAGCTGCGGCGACAAGAAAGGGGCCTTGGGGCACACCCCCGCGGCCACCACGGAAGGCGAGCACCTTGACCTCTAAGTGGGACACGGCGCTGCTACCCGGTGGGAGCTTAGCAAGCCTTGCGGCAAATCGACGACGAACAAGATCCAGGCCCCGTGCGGCTCCCCGCTCCTGAGACCCCTCTGCAGCCGCCCGTGGCCGGAGGCCCGCCCTGCAGGGAGCGACCGGCCCGTCGTGGAGCCGGGCCCTGGGCTGGGGGCCCGTCCTCGGAGCCCGGCCACCGGCCCTCCGCTCTGCGCTGCAAAGGAAGGGGCGAAGCCTCGGGCCCGCAGCCGCCGCCCCCACCCTGCCGCCCTCGCCTGCTGCCAGCCTGGCCCAGGCCTCTCCTCCGCTGAGCTGGGATTCGGACCCTGGCCTGCGGTCTGGGCTGGACCTCTGGTCTGGGGCCCATGAACCCGGGCGGGGCCGGGACCCCTCCCTCTGGCCCTGGCCGGCACTTAGCCCGGGCACCCCTCGGGGCGCCTTCCTTCTGGGCCCCTGGGGCCCCTGCTGGTGGCAGAGGGCAGCTTTCTTCAGTGTCTGCCTCCTCAGCGAGTGTCCAGACCCCAGGAGAACCCCCGTCTCTCCCCGTGCCCCCTGTGAGTCCCCAGCACATGAAGACGGCCATCACAGACATCCTCACGCAGGTACTGAGCGGGTACTCTGTGCCAGCTACGATCTCTGCGGGCCCTGCTGCGACCAGTGTCGGCCCTCCAGCCAGACAGCGGAGTCCTGGGGTGTCACAGCCGTGGGGAGGGGTGGAGCCTGAGACACCTCTTTAGGGTAACTCGCTGGGCTACGAGAGGAGGGGTGGGAGCTGCAGGGCAGGATGCCCAGGGCTGGGTGAGTCTCAGGGCAGGGAGGCCACGCTGCTGACAGGGTGCCTTCAATACCTGGGCCAGGTGGAGCCGGGTGGGAGGGGCAGCGACGCCCTGGACCAGTCCCCCTCCAAAGCCTCCTAAATCCCACTGGGGTCTGAAGAGGTCATGCAAGCGGTCTGTCACCCTGGCCTCCCCCACGTTCTGTGTCCCCCAACACTTTGATTTTCTCCCAGGTCCTCCTGGCTGCAGCTGGGCCTTTGCGCTGGCTGTGCCCTCCCCTCCCCTGCCCCCACCGGGGACCAGGCTTCCTGTCACCTGCTGCCCACGTGTGCCTGCCTCCCAGGGGGCAGGATACCGGGTGGTCAGTGCTGTGTGCCTGGTGCCTTCCGGAGCTCGTGGCGCTTGTGAACACTTGTGAACAGATGAGGCATCATTTGTGTGATGACTCGATTGAGCTGTGGGTCTGGGTCTGCCAGGCCCCTCCTGTGTCCCCAGCACCTAGCAAGGTCCTGGGCTCTGGGAGAACTCAATACACACGTGATGAGATCATATTTTGCTGTGTTAAAATTAGTTTTTTGTTCATCCTAATTCCTCTTTTTTTTTTTTTTTTTTTTTGTGGTATGCGGGCCTCCCGCTGTTGTGGCCTCTCCCGTTGGGGAGCACAGGCTCCGGACGCGCAGGCTCAGCGGCCGTGGCTCACGGGCCCAGCCGCTCCGCGGCACGTGGGATCCTCCCGGACCGGGGCGCGAACCCGGTTCCCCTGCATCGGCAGGCGGACGTGCAACCACTGCGCCACCAGGGAAGCCCCCTAATTCCTCTTTGACCTGTAGCTCTTCCCCTATTTAAACTGGACCATGAGGCGTCTGTCCCCACGTGGAGGGAAGTTACAGCAGCTGCACAAGAGTTATAGAGTCTTGGCTTTTTCACTTCAGGAGCCAATGCTTTTAATTGGCAAGAGCCTGGGATGCCAACTACTAAAAGCCCCGAGGATCTCAAAACTTGGAGATGGATTGGAAAGAACACGCGATGATCCAGTGACAGCTTCTCTTCCCCTAGGGGACGGTCTCCCGGGCCAGAGGTGTATCAGTTAGCTTTCACCACGTAACAAGCCATCCCCAAAACTCAGTGGCTTAAATCAGCAAATTTACTATTTCTCATTGTTCTGAGTTGGCTGGGTGGTCCTTCTGGTCTTTGCTGGCCCTGTTGGGATTGGATGGCCCATGGCAGCCTCACCCACACATCTGGGCCTCTGCTGAGAGGCTGGGGTGGGCGGGCCACGCTCCCATCCTCAGAGAGGCAAGCCAGATTCTCTCCATGGTGGGCTCGGGGCGGCCAGAGGGGCAAGCGCTTGCCAGCCCCTTCTCGCATCATGTCCTCTGGTGTCCCCCCGGCCAAAGCAGGTCACAGGACCGACCAAGCACAGGCTCAAGGGCCGAGGTGGGGCATGAAATCAGGTTGCAGGGGTGAGCACGCAGGGTAGACGTCCTCGTGTCCCGGAGAGGTGCGCTCGGCCCTGCCACCATCTCCTGGGCTGAGGGGGCAGCAGGAAGGAGAGGAGCCACAGAAGGACTTGGGGATCCGGAGAGATGGCCATCTTCGCAGCACTCGGGGAAGGCAGCACACGATCCCAGGATGGCGGCGCAGAGGGGGTCCAGGGAGAGTTCCAGAGCCCACGGGAGCAAGGACAAGGTGAGGGGGTTGCAGAGCCACCTGGGACCGCGGCCGGCAGACAGCCTTGTGGACACCCCTGTGGGCCGGCGACACAGGACGGACACTTCCCAGGCCCCAGCGCCTTGGCGCTCAAGGGGCAGGAATCCTGGACGGAGAGTGCCAGCCGAATGGATGGACGCTCCCGTGTGGAGGACACCTGACAGCCTGAAGGGGGCTGGTCCAGGCATCTTTGTTTTTTCCCACTGAGAAATGCAGTGACATATTTATTGATATGCTGCCAGATGTTTAAACAACTGAATAGTCCCGGCGCTCTATTTCCATAGCACAGAAGAGATAATTCAGAGGTGTTTTCTATCAGAGACAAAGCTTCTCTGCCTCAAGGTGACTCTCTTACCAATTTGAGGACGACCCTGATATGTTAGGGTCTTGCCTCACAGCACAATGATAATACGTCTATCGATATAGGATTCACGTACTATAAGATCCTCCCTTTAAAGCACAAGATTCCGTGCTTTTTGCATCCACCGCCAGTATCTAATCCCAGCACATTCTGCCGCCACCACAAAGAAGCCTGGCTGCCAGCAGTGACACCCCAGCCCCTCCCCAGCCCCTGGAGCCACCAGCCCACTCCCCACCTCCGTGGCTCCTCTTCCGGACACGTCGCGCGAGTGGGGCTCAGGCCACGCGACGCGCTGCCCCACAGTGGGCTCGGCCCGCGCTGCTCTCAGGGCTCCTCCGCGCCGCGGCGCGTGTCAGCACTTCCTCTCTCTTCACGGCTGAATGATAGTCCATTGTGTGGCCCTGCCACACTGCGGCCACCCGTTCGTCAGTGATGGACATCTGGGTCATTTCCACTGTTGCCACTTACAAGCTTTTCAGTGGATCTTTGCTTAGGTATTTTTTCTAATGCTTCAAGTTTGACACAGCATGTGATGTATGTATACTCTCCCTTTACAGAGATATCCTACCTATGCAGAGACACCCCGTGTAACAGATGGACACGCCTTTCGATCTATGGCATCTCTCTGCGGGATCTGGCCCTTGTTTGCCTCTCCCCACAGCCCCTCAGGTAACACGAATGCACAGCGTCGTGAGGAATTATCGCCACGGGATCCAGGGGGAGCGGGGGGGCCCCTGCCGCGCTGGACCTGCCTCCTCCGCCCGCTCCGGCTCCACGACGCTGTGAGTTCGGCGGTGTGGGGCCCGGCCCCCCCGAAGAGCAGGGAGAGCCCCGTGAGCGCCCCTCAGGCTGGGGCTTCCCGGGGGCCGCTGTATGCGCTTCCCACGCACCTCGGGCACGGGCACGGTGATGCCACTTTACAGACGGGGAGATGGAGACCAAGGCAGGCCCAGGCCAGCAAGAGGCAGGGCTGAGACTCACCCAGGACGGCCTCCCGCAGAGCCCCACAGCCGCCGGGCTCTGTGCGCAGCCTGTAAACGGCCCTTGGCCTTGACAGAGGACGACTAATTAACAACACCCCTCTCCTCTCCACCCCTCCCCTCCCGAAGGGAGGCAACTCCTGCTTAGTCTTCGGACGAGGAGACAACTTAACAACGGGCTAATAAAGAGCCTATAGCTTATAAGGCAAAACTCGCAGGACTCCCCTCGCTGGGAATCCGCTTTCCCAATTCACCCCCCTCCTCAGTGCAGGGGGAGGCTGAGGGGCATGTGTGGGGCAAGGAGCAGGGTCCAGTCGCCGCCCTCACGGAGACCTAGGAGCCTGGGAGCCGGCTGCCACCTGGACCAGACGGGTGGGAACAGCCCAGACGGGTGTGCCTGCCATAATCATCATCAAGATGAATCAGGGCAGCTCATCGAGGGCCCAGGTCTAGGACCCGGGCCCCTGGACTCGCAGGCCGGCGCTCAGAGGAGCGGACAGGAGGGCCTTCCTTTGGCCAGATTGGCTCAGCACTGATCCAGACCGAGGGTCGTGCTGGGGACCCAGAGAGCAGTGATTGCAGGCCTGGCCCCAAAGTTGGGGCTGTTTCTGGGGAGCCGGGCAGGCGGGCCAGGGAGGGTGCAGAGGGGCAGCTGCCCTTCCTCAGAGCCGGGGTGGGAGGGTGGGGGCAGTCTGTTCCCAGCCCGGCCCCACCCCGCCTCCAAGACCAGGAAGGACGGTCCCAAGGAGAGACGGGTCCAGGACAGGCGGGTGAAAACTGCCCGCCCCGGGGCTCTTCTGAATGTGGGGCTCTTGGGCTTCACCAAAGGTCATCTGAAAACTGGTCGCGTGCAACTGCCTCCACGTTTCCTGTAAAGCAGCGTCAGAGGCACTGTCCGTTCTGTGCTGCACGTGACAGTCGGCTGTTAATTTACTGAGAGGAAAAATGAAACGACCAGCAATGAGATTTCACGCCTTCTTCCCAGTTAGCACGGACCGTGCTGCTGAACAAAGAGCCAAGGAATGAGGGTTTTCATCCACCAAGCGCTGGCTGAGCAGCGTGGGCTGGGATTGGGCGGACGCCGAGGACACCGGGTGGGCTGGGCCGCCGACCTCGACCCCCAGGAGTTTCAGGCCGGCCCCCTCTTCACTCCGGCTGCCAGGCTGCCCCTCCGTAACCTTCAGGATGGAAACGTCACCCCTCCTCCTTTTGTCAGTCCTGATTTTCTATTTCTCTTTTAGTCTCACCCTACCCACATCCTTTATTATCCACTGTCGTAACGTATTTTTAATATGGGGATAAAAAAGAAAAAGCTACAGATGGCAGACTGGGTTACAGCCCCACCTCCTCCTGCTTCACATCCCTGGAAATGACGCAAGGAGCCTTTCTCTCTGTCTCATCTCCATCTTGCTCTCTCTCTGTCTCCTGAGTCTAGAACAGCTCTAGGAAACAGGGACAAAAGTGTCATAAGCAAAGCAGAGACCTTTGGACTGGAAGGCAGAGGGGGCTGGATTGAGGACCGACCCCCAGTGTGTGCCGGCCGAGGTGAAGGGATCCTGGGGTCCCCTCCACTCAAGGTGCGGACACAGGAGTGGGGCCTGAGGGCACGGCTGAGGTGCCTGGCTGCAGAACCGGGTCTCGGTAGCTGCCAGGAGCCCATTTCCCTCCCCACTGCAACACGGGTCAGGAGGGGAGGCAGCCGACGGCCGGGTGAGGGTCCCCGGATGACGGCGGGCCGGGGGAGACCCAGCAAGTCACCGCCCTGCACCGCGGATGCCACAGTGGACAGAAGCCACATCTCACAGGCAGCAGATCGGGTCCAAATTCGAGCTTCCATCCGAGATCACTGAAGGCGCCAGGGAAACCCTCACCTCACCAGGGAGCTCGGTATTCACGCCGGAGAACAGACGCCCAGCGAGAACAGGGAGCCGTCGAGGAGAAGAGCTTAGAAAATGACCCTGATCGCTTCACAGGCAGGGCGCAGCATACCAGGGCACGAAAAAGAGCCAACCGGAGACCCAGGAAACATAGTCATTGGGATGAGAGCCGTAGACGGGCTGGACGGCCAGCGGATGGGGCTGGAGGTGACCTTGGGGAGATGGAACTGAAGGACACGCATTGCACTGCTCTCGGTGGCGCCGAAGACGCAGCGGAAGACGCGGTTGCTGGACCAGCTCCGCTTCCTAAGCGCGTTCATGAGTGTCCCGACGGGACGTGCTGGGGGGTAAACTCACGACCGAGGCGTAGCTGGTTAGACGAGGAGTCGTGTCCTAACACGCTTAGAGGACTGAGTGTCGCCCGGGCCCGGGATCTGGGGCCAGAGGAAGTACCCGGATATGACTGTGGGTTGCCTCCCTCCGCGGAGAGGAGTGGAGTTTGGATTTACGTGGGCAGTTTGGGATCTCACACATGGCGAGAAGCACGTGTTCTGAGCAGCCAGGGGTGGGTGGCTCGAGCGGCCGCAGCTGTTTTCCATCCTCTCAGGGCGCTCGTGTCTCTCTCTTCAGTGGAAATAGCACCTCTCGCTGTGGGAGCTCTTCCCCCACTGCACGTGGTCCTGGTGAGCCTGCCAGTCGAGGTCCACCCCACCCCCCACCTGCTACACGCGCACGCACACATGCAGTCGGTGGGACAGGCCGGGACCCTGGCTGGAATGCTGACAACCCATCCCTTGGTGCATGAGGCACCCAGTAGTTGGGCTGCAACCCAAAGTGGGTCACCAACCATTCTCCCTGCAAATAGTATGCGCCCGGGAGAGACAGAAGCACTTGTCTTGCCGGGACTGTGGGTCTGGGGCAGCCCGCGGTTCTTTTCCCTGATACTTGTAAACTTCCTGTCTGGAGAACGGAGCCAGGCAGAGATAGGCAGAGATACGCACGGACAGGGACATGAAAAGGTGTTTGGGCATTAGTGGGGGCCCCGCAGCCACTGTGCTGAAGATGGAACCATCGCCGGCTGCCTGCTTAATGAGAAAAACCATTTTGAGCTGGGTGACCCTGTGACCCGTACCACCCTGACCTACGTAGGATCTTTGAAAATCGTGTTGTAGTTTGCATCATATTGTATCTGAATAGCTTTCTGGATTTTCTTCTTGAAAATTTTAGGTCGGTATTTATATCAGATGCAGAGACTTGTGGTTGACTCTTTTTCTCTCCAGTATTTACATATCATGTCTTTTATCTGTTTTGTTGCTGTGTCCGTGACCCCCAGGATAATGCTGAATTTGATACCAGGCATCTTTGATTTGTTTCCGTTGTTCATTCATTCATTATTTATGCAACATTCGCTCTGTGGCAGAAACCCCCCCCCAGGCCCTGGAAACACAGATGTGACCAGTGGACAAAGTCCGCCAGAAAGTTTTGAAGAGAAATAAGGGAGGAGTGAAAGTGTATATCAAAGGAACTGGACACAGCTCTACCCCAGAGAACAACAGAATCTTCCCTGAAGAACTTCTCAAAGAAAATACTTTTTGTCTTTCATCATGAAATCTGATCTTTGCTGTTTGCTTTCTGACAAATAACTCTATCAAAGGAGAGAAAGTTTCCTTTTCTACTTTGTTTATTGAAAGCTGCTTTTAAAAAACCAGGGATGGATGTTGAATATTATTAAATTCTTTTTTTAGTCCCAAGGACATAACCAAAGCTCTCCTCTGTTGGACAATTAATGTCACGAATAGCAGCACCAAGAGCACTCATACTGAACCAGCCTTGCATTCCTGTATTCTTGCCTTGTATTGGCACTTTATTCTCTTCCTGGCCTACTGGATCCATTCTGCTAATACTTTAGTCAGGATTTTTGTTTTCTTTTTATAAGTAAAAATTAGTTTCACTTGTGTGTTTTGTCAAGTGCTACGGAATGAGGTTGTTTAGGTCCCTGGACTTCTATACTCTGAAATAGTTTAGGTAACATGTGCCACCTGGTTCCCTCCCAGACTCGTTGGGCGTTCTGGACGACCTGGTATACACTTTCCTGCTTCACTCTTAGCTCTGAGCTTCTGCTGCAACTGAAATGGTTCTGTTTTTGGATTGTCTCTCTCACCCATATGGGCTGCCTCTGTTCTGCTTTCTGTTGCTTCTGACGTATGACACATCTCTCTTCCCTACACCAGGCAGATGGGTGTGTTACAAAATTGGCTGAGAATTTAAGAAGATGGAGGGGAGGTATGTCACAGTATCTCCCAGCAAATAACCCAAAGTAAACGAGAGACATCCCCTGTCCTGGAGACTCCTCTGGCCTCCCCTCAAAGGGCCCCCACCATGCTCCCCACAGACTGGCCACAGCTCTGTTTTCCAGCACCCCTTCCCTCAGGTTCCCACAACTCATTAGACAGGCAGATTCAGCTTCCCTCTCTTTTCACCCCAGATCTACCTTTGCAGAGTCAGAGACCCACTGTGGTTTTGCTAAACAGGGGCCACCGACTCTAGACCCTCAAATTTTTCCATCAAAGAAAGGGCACAGAGAAAAAACATTTATTTCCTCACTAGTTTTGCATTGCGCTGCATAACCTGGGAAGCAGAAGTGGCTGTAGTCACTTGATTTTGATTTAATAGTGGATCTAATAGTCAGCTTCTCCATCTCCTGGGCTAGTTCACCCCTCAATAAAGTCAGAGGCTGGCAGGTGGCAACAGGCCACCGCAGGGTGCAGTCTTCCTGTGATTTCCTGCTTGTCCTGGCTTCCCTGTTTCTCATCCACCCATCCTAACTTCCCTGGGCATTTGGTAGTCCCTCGCTGATCCTCACCAGCAGTGCTGCTGTGAACATCACTGTTTACTCCTTTGGGGGACAGAAGGATGCCTTCCAACTGGCTATAAACCTAGGAATGGAATTGCTTGGTCATTGGGAGAGCAGGTTGTTCAGCTTTAGTAGAAACTCCAAATCCATTTGCCAAGGTGGTTGTACCAATCTACTTCCCCGCCAGTAGAGCGGGTTCCAGTATTTTCAACACATGGTACAGTTCTGTCCTTTTCGTTATAACGATTCTGAAAGATGGGCAGCAGTAGCTTTCATTTGCATATATATATATATATATATATATATATTTTTTTTTTTTTTTTTTTTACTGTGTTTTTCCTTGGTGACGTTTTGCAGGTGAGGGCACTGAGTCTCAGGGAATCCAACTCGAGAACATTTTTGGACCCTGTTTTTTGTTCCAGGCTCTGGCTTGAATCTGGAGGTACAAAGATGAGTAAAATGTGGCTTTTGCAGCCATTTGGGGGGCAAGTGGCAGAGCCAAGAATGGAACTCAGGACCTACTCTAAACCCCACATTCTCTCCATTCAGATGACAGTGAAGAGGGGCAGAGGGGGACTTTCCTGAGTGGGGGAATCTCGAGTGTGTTTGCGGGCTCTGCGGTAGTGCCAGAGAGAGATCAAAGGGTGGTCACCACCTTAGGCTTCTTCTGTCCTGCTCCATGGTTCGAAACATGCAGCAAACGCCTTATGGGCCAAGGAAGCGGCTCCAGCTCCAGCCATCACACCCCCAATCCAATGAGAAGGAGGGAGGAAGAGCAAGGAAAGGCTCACCTTTCCAACCACAAGACACTTCTAAGGAAGTCACGCATTTCTGCCCACACCTACTTTGGTAGGACCTTTGTCATGTGGCCACTGTAGCTGCAGAGGAGACAGGGATGCCCACATGGCCGTGCACCCAGCTGTGAAGGACAGAGAACACATTAGAGGTCAAAGACAGTGTGCCCCAAGACCCAGTGCCTCTCCTGCGGTCTGCAGTCACTGCTCATTTAGTGGTGATCTGATGAACGCAGTCTCCCCCCGCAAGTGGAAGCCTTCCCAAGGGCGGGGAGTCCCGCGTTGCACCCTCAGACCCCCCAGCCCAGCATGGTGTCTGGCAGACAGTCGGGAAGATTTGTAAACAGGGGGTGAAACTCGTCTTGGACTCCCTGCTTTGTTCTCCTCTTCCAGCCCCTTCCCCACATGCTGCATCTTTCCTGATCTGCAGAGAAGGCTCTGGGGGCTTCCCTCGGGGGCTGCCTGCCTGCGGGCTGCTCTGGGATTGGGCGCGGAGGACAGGCCCCCTCCCTCGGGCTGCTCGGGATTATGAAAGGAGCCCGACGTGCAGCCGCTGGCAGAGGAGCTGACTGGTTCCCGCACAGAGGCCAGAGCACGGCACACGGGCAGCCTAATTGTCCGCACGTACGAGTGGTTCTCAGGCAGTTTGGCCCGTGAGTCACCTGGGACCTTGTTAAAAATACACAACTTCTGAGTCGGTAGGTTTGGGGTGATATATTTGGTTGCAAGCGACAGAAAGTCAACTAGCTCAGGCAAAAGGGGGACTGACTGTGAGGCCCGGGGGCCCCTCCTGCAAGGCTGGGGGGGTGGGTGCAGTCGACGAGGACCCTGAGCTGCGGGGGTGGGCTGCCCCGTGGCCCCCCCACCCAGGGCGCCACTCACTCTCCCCGGGGGCCCAGCACCACTGTCCCGGGCGGCTGTGTCCCAGCCCCTGTGGCCAGCGGCCATGCTGGGGTTGGGGGACAGGGCGTGGGCTCTGCTGGCGGCCGTCGCCTTCCTTAGGAGCAAGTGGGACGCGCACCCCCAGCCGATCTCAAGTGTGGCCCGGGCCGCTCCCCTCGGAGAAGCCCCAGTGCTCCTTGGGGGGCCCGGTCATCAGCACGAGCACTGCAGAGGGCGGGCGTCTGAGGAAACCTCTGTGAGGGACGGAGTCACCAGGCAACCGGGGCCAATACGTTCTGCTCCGATTCAGCACGGGGGCGGTGGGGGGATGGGGTGGGGTTCGCGGGGGAGCCAGGGCTCTGGCGGGGGCCAAGGGGGCAGGACGCCAGCAGCACCCCGGTCTGGTGCCCGGGGGGTGGTGCGTGCACCCGTAGGGATCACCTGGGACGCTTCCGAAAGTGCGCGTTCCGGCCCCCAGCCCCCCCTCCAGGGCTGAGCCCCAGGAGGGGGAGTCCAGGTCCTAACCTTGACCTTGGACCTCCCCTTCACACAGCCCGGTCCTGGGCCTCAGTCTGTGGGGCCTTTTCCCTGGTGGGGGGGCTTGCCTTTCTCTGCCTGCTCCAAGGTGCCCGGGGCAGGTGCAGCAGCGGGGCAGGCGGGGCTGGGAACAGCAGAACTGCCGTCCCCCACCCCACCCCGCTGCCAGCCGGGGTCCCAGGCCCTGCGCCCGGGCTGGGGCCTTCGGGCCCGGGGAACGGGGTCGGGCCTGCGTGGATGTGCGGACGGGGCTGCCCTGCTAAACTTCCGGGGAGCCGCCGGCTGCCCCCACGGGTGCCCCTCTGGCGGACCGGGCGCCTGCCCCGGGCAGGGCACCGTGGCCCAGGGTGCAAACCGGGCCACAGCCAATTCAGCTCTGGGATGCTTCACAGATGTGTAAGCAGCTCACTGCAGGGAGCCGCCCTCAGCAGGAAGCCCCTTCTCTTGTCACCTTAGCAAAGGTATATCGTAACCAACTGTTAAACCAGGCACCCCCATGCTCTCCTCATCTCCGGCCCAAGCACACTTCTCAAATCGTTTGAGCAAACGGTGAGCGGCGAGACCTGATTCTTTCGGTAACGGATGGAGTTCTGACCAAGATGTGAAACTCCAAGATGTGGTATCAAGACAGCCACACTTCCAGGTCCTTTAGAAACCTCGGCTGAGCGTGCATGCTGGGCCATGTGGCAGGCAGCCCCCAGCCCCGCTGTCCCTGCTCCCGCGGCCCCCCCTTGCTCCTCACGCTCCCTGCTGCCAGCCCCGGCGGGCATCAGAGCTCGTGAGCCACAGCCGGGCGTCCAGCTGCGTCTTTGCCAAGAAGGTGTGAGCTATTATCGTTGTCATTGCGTCACTGTTTTCAATCAGACGCCTCAGATGCAACCACGTGGCTATTTACCCATTTTACAGGTGAGGAAACTGAGGTCCAGGTGCCTAACGACTTGCCCATGATGGCCCAGCTGGTCAGTGGCAGAGCTGGTGTTTGGATCAAGGTCTGTCTGTCCTGCTCCCTTCGAGCGGGACACTGGCTGTGCCCTTGCTCTCTGCCCCCTGACCTCTGACCTCAGCATCTTTACTTCTCTAGCCCCTTCCCCCACCTTCCGGCTGACAGCACTCCTGTGGCCGGGCTCATGCCAGCTGTTGAGAGCCCAGGGGTCTCGGGCTTCCGTGAGGTGAAGGGGTCGGATGTAGGGTCAAGGGCACAGGGGCAGATGGCTGGCTGAGGCGCCCTGGCTCCCTCCCCATGCGGCTGTGAGTCAGCCCATGCCTTGACCCCAATCCGTGGCCCTGAGGGGGTTCCTGGGGCCCTCGTCAGAGCCCCTTGGAGACGGCGCCCCGCCGTGCACTTTGAGGGGTGCCTCTGGGACGCTCTTCCCTACCGTCTGCCAGGGTGTCTAGAATTCCACCCTGAGCATCTACAGCAAAACCACTCTCACTTTTAGGAAGGTGTAACGGGGCTAGGGAGGGACAGGTGACGCCATCATGACAGATATGCCCCTTCCAGGCCCCAGTCCACGTTGTGAAGAAGCTCTGACAAAGGCAAGCGGGGCAGCCAGTGTGTGGGAACCAGGGAGCTGCCAGGTTGAGCCGAGGACCCTGTTGGGGAGGGAGAGCAGGAACAGAGGGGGGAGGGGGAGAAGGGGGAGGGGGACAGGGAGAAGGGGGAGGGGGAGAAAGGGGGAGGGGGAGGAGGGAAGGCACAGCAGGCTGGGGCCGCCCCTGGGGGGTCCTCGCTGACTTAGGCCCAGGGCTCCTGGCTGCCTCCCTGGCCTCCTCCACTCACCCGTCACCCCGTCTCCTGTGTCTGCACTCCTCTTTGCTCTCCTTCCGTTCCCCACCCCACCCCAGCCCTGCACCTCCGTCCTGCTTTTCTGCCTCTTTTCCATCTCCCTGTGTGTCGGTCTTTTCTCTGTCTCTCTGGATGGGTCTCTTCCTACATGTCTCCCTCCGTCTGTCTCTCTTTGTGTCTGTCTGTCTCTGTCTTCATCATTCTGCCTTAAGCTCATTCTGGCGTCTCTGGTCCCCACGTCTCCCTGGTGTCTTTGTCTCTCTGTGTCGAGTCTTTCTCCTTGTCTTCTGGATGGGTCTCTTCCTACATGTCTCCCTCCGTCTGTCTCTCTTTGTGTCTGTCTGTCTGTCTCTGTCTTCATCATTCTGCCTTAAGCTCATTCTGGCGTCTCTGGTCCCCACGTCTCCCTGGTGTCTTTGTCTCTCTGTGTCGAGTCTTTCTCCTTGTCTCTCTGTCTGTCTCTGTCCATCTCTGTCTCCCTGTGTGTGTATCTTCCCCGGGGGTCTGTCTGTCCATCCATCCATGGGTCTCAGGCAACTGAAAACACCCCCCGTGTCCCATGTGATGTGCGGTTGTGAGATTCCCTTTGAATATTGCAGGAGCGAGTTGACGGTTGCCAAGGGAACAGGTCAGGAGAAATGGGGGGATGGGGGCCAGGAGCTAGGCAGGGGGTGTGGGTACGCTTTTCTGTTTTCATCTTCTTTGGTGCTTTCCTTTTCCGAAGCATAAAAAAATGGGCGACAATTTAAAATGATTTTTCAAGAATCAACACGACAGAAATAATGGGTCCTAACTGGGCTGGACTAAAAGGCAGGCAGGGAGGGTGCAGCTGCCCCTGTGCCCGGAGGGAGCTAATGGCCACATTAGGGCCTGGAGCCTTTCGCCAGCACTGGGCTGGCACTGCCCGCGGCAGCTTAGGCTGCTCAGCCCTCGGAGAGATCTCTGGACCCCCTTAGCCTCCAGCATCACAGCCGGGCACAGGGTGAGAGCCTTTGTGGCCACAGGCCAGGCCGGGGGCCAGGGGCCAGAGGTGGACAAGGGGGCCAAGCTCTGGCCATTCAAGACCCGGCAGGCAGCCCAGCTCTCCCCAGGCAGCACTGAAAAGCATCCCTCCATGCTCCCCTGCCCGGCGCGGATCTGGTTGTCATGGGGATTATCAGAGCCGGTGCCCACACAGCGCCCAGCACGCCAGCCGCTGCTGTCCAGCAGCTGGGCTCAGAGTCCTGTGAGTTTGGACTAGACTTGACCATCTACCAGCTTCTGGGGTTGTTGCTGTTGTGTGAACATCTGCTTTACACAAGCCAGACTGGCTCGTGAGGGACGCGGGTGAGAGGTTGGCAGTGATGGCGGCTACTTATCAGCTTCCACAGGCAGCATGACTACCCAGCAGGGACCCAGTGCCCACGCCCCACCCAAACCCCCTTGCGTTCCGCACTCTTCCAAGCTCTCTATGTGCCTTGGAGGAGGGTACTATTATCAATCCCGTTTTACAGATGAGGACACTGAGGAATTCAGCGGCTACAATACAGAAGGAAAGTGCAGGGAGTGGAGACCTCAGGAAGCCGGGGACACAGAGAGGGGGGCCCCTCCCACGGCGCCGGGGTTGGTGCAGGGGAGCAGGGAGGGCTCCCCAGGTGACCTGTGAGCCGAGGGGGATGGTGAGCGAGCAGCAGGGAGGGGAGGCCGCAGGCCGGTGTCCGGTGTGCAGGCGGGAAAGGCAGGCCTGGGGCCACGAGGACGCGGGAGCTGTGAGAGGTTGGGGGGGCGGGGCTTGAGCACGTACCCCTGTCCAACCCCGCTGGAGAGCTCGCCACGAGAGCGCTTTCTGGCCCGGCCCCAGCCATCTGCTCCCACAGAGGCCGCAGGAAGCCAGCCCAGTGCGGAGCCCGAGGAGGTGTGTACAAAGGCTTCTCCTGCCAGCCGTCCCCGACCTCTCCTCCTCTCCGCCACCCAGGGCCTGTCCTTGGCGCCTCTTTTTCCCGTTGTCATCCTGCCCACGCTTGGCCGGAGTGGCCGTGGTGGTGAAGGGGGTTCCGGGGAGCGGGATGGGGCGGGGACAGTGTCCCCGCCGTGTCTGGAGTCTCCGTCCGGCCAGGCGTGGTCTCTCCTTCCCCAGGTGGAAGCAGCTCTCCTTCAAGACCTGGCCCCCAACAGCTCCAAGGGCCAGAGAGGCTGCCGGGGGTCTCGGGCCTGTTTCCCACGGTGTGCAGGCTGGTTCAGAGGGGGGGCGGGTCACCGTCCCATTGGCCCAAAGGGACACGTGGTCACGGCCCCCCAGAGCCACCGTCTGGGGAAGGGGGGAGCCGGGCCTGGAGACGAGAGTGGGTGAGGGACTGCGGACAGGGGCTGAGCCCTCGGTGGAGCTGCAGCCGGGAGGGGAGGGGGTGGCGTGGGCCGCGTGTGGCCCGGCCCGGGGGGGGGGACTTGGGAGGGGGACAGGAGGAGCTGACCACTTCCTGACGCCCTTTGGCAACTGGGCCTGGGCCGCAGGGTCCTGGGTGGGAGCCTAGGTGTGGAGTCTGTGCGGGCCAGTGACAGCAACTGTTGAGTCTCTGTCCCCCACGACCAGGCCCCTTCCAACACGAGCTGGTTGCAGCCTGTAAGAACCACGTTTCCTTGCTGCTGTATTTGCTGGTTGGACCTCTGGGCCTTGCCGACCCTGGAGGGACTGGCCCTCTGGAGACGAGCCAATCCAGAGACAGAAGAGGACTCCCCTGCCCACGCACCTGCTCTATGCAGACCAGCCGATCCTGGACCCACCCTCCACCTCATCACCCGGGCCGGTACCAGACCACGCCCCAGAGCCCAGCAACTTATCACACCAGCCGGTCCATATGCCCACTCACCCTGCCTCACTGTTTCTTTCTGAGGAACCAGAGCAAAGGCTCCCGCCCACGTCTGCTGCCTCCTGGGCTCCCTGGTGCTTCCCCGCGTGGCCCTGTGCCGTGCCCTCCCCACCCCGTTTCTAGGGGTCGGCGACCAACTCAGTCTTTCCAGCTGCAGCCCTCCCCTCATCTGCTGGCCTGCATTGTACACGCGCCCCTGCACACCCACCGCCCTCCTTTTCCGCCCGCTCTGTGCCCCGGGGGCCTGCCCCGTGGACGGACACTCCTCGGCCTCTGCAGGCGGCGGACACCAGCGGGAGACCAAAGGGTGGGAGGCGAGGTGGGGGCTTTCTTCCCCGTGCCCCCGTCCTCGGGCTGGGTGGGGGGTGCCCTGGTTTCCCCTGCGAAGCCACAGCTCTGGCTGGTGCCCCTCCGCCACACGGTCCTCCTTGGATGCTGGAACTGGCTTTCTCCACCTGCACCTCGGCTCTGGCTCGGGGAGGGCTTCCGCTGCTGGTCTGAGCGCGTCACCACTGCCGCTCGGTGTGACCCTGCCCACAGCTGGCCAGTGGGCCTTGTGAGCGCTCCTCGGCTGCCCCATGGGAGCGGCTCTCTCCTGGGGGACAGGGCCTGGGGCTGGGCGGCCAGAGGCCAGCATGTCTCTCCTCTCCTCCCTGGAGGCTTCTCATTGATGTTTCCTTTAAACTATCACAAGACAAACCACAAAAATGCTAAATGATGCAGATCAGACGGGAGAAAAGAGAGGCCCTCCTCCCCCCTCACCTTCCCCAGCTAGGTTTTTTCTCTTTAGAGACGCATATCACTGGGACACATATAATGCACTGTTTCCCCAAATGTATTCATCCTGCTGCCACCTCCGCGATTTTTGCCGTATCTGCATACCACCTGTACGATTATGTATCTAATGATTTTCTTTCACTCAGCTTACTTTCTGAAAAAGTCAGGTGTATAGACTTCCCATAATTGCAGACGTAATTTACATACCATAAGAGGCACCCCCTTCAAGGGTGCGGTTCCATGAATTTTGAGGAATGGTGTGGCCCTGTGACGACGCCATGACCGAGATACAGATTAGAGCCCTCGCCCCAAACAGCCCTGTGCTTCTCCGTCCGCCCTCCATCTCATCTGCGTCCCTAACGCTGCTGGCTGCTGATCTGAACCCTGTTCCTATGATTTTGCCGTTTCCAGAAGGTCATACGAACGGGGCCACCCAGCACGTGGCCTTCTGTCTTTGGTACCTTCCTCTTAGCATGATGCTACCATTTTTTGAACAACCTAAAACCAAACCCACAGTTTATTCATCGCGCTGTCCATTGTTTGTGTTTTCTATACTGTGTTTCATGTAGCGATTCAACAGATCATCAGTCTCAGTCTTATTTTACGTGTCTGTTAGAAAGTCGGGTTTGTTGAAGTTGCATTTCCACACAGTAGAATTCACCCTTTCTAGCGTGCGGTCCTAGGAGTTTTGACAGGCGCCTACATTCGTGTAACCAGCATCACAAGACGTGGAACGGTGCCATCACCCCACACCCCAACCCCCCTCCCGCTCCGCCCCATGCTGCATCCCCGCTGATCACTTCCCCACCCCCACCCCTGCCTTTTCCAGAATTTCCTGCGAGGGGATCATACGATGTAGCCTTTTGAGTCCAGCATCTTTCACCGAGCGTGTATTTGAGACTCTCCCACACCGTGGCCTGTATTAGTGTTCGCTGAGCCCTGCTCTAGTGCACGCGTGTGCCTCGAGTTCTCAGACCGGTCACCAGTCGATGGGCACTGGCCTGCTTCCAGCGTGGGCCTGTTCATCAAAACGCTGCTACAAATATTTGTACATAGGCCTTTGGCCACATGTGCTCATTTCTGTCACCTAGGAGTGGAGTTGCTGGGTAGCAACTTTATAAGAAACCGGCAGACTCTTTCCCAGTGAGGCCGTGCTATTCTGCATTCCTGCCGGCAACACGTGAGTGTCCCAGTTGCTCTGGGTCCCTGTCCACACTTGCTATTGAAAGCTTTGAGACTGTAGCCGAAGTGGTAGACCTGAAGCCCCTGCTCGTCGTGATTCTAATTTGCATTTCCCTAATGACTAATAATGATGCATGTCGTTTCAGATGCTTATTTGCCATCTGTATCCTTTCTTTGATGGAGTATCTGTTTAAATCTTTTGCCCATTTTAGGGGGGTTGTTTGTCTTATTATTACTGAGTGCAAGAGTTCGTTTTATATTCTGGATATCAGTCTTTTGTCAGATATATGTTTGGCAAATATTGTTTTTCCCAGTCCTTGGCTGCTTTTTAATTCTCTTAACAGTGTCTTTCGAAAAGCAACAGTATTTAATTTTGATGAACTCCTCAATGCATTTTTTTTAAATTGGAGTATAATTGCTTTACAATGTTGTGTTAGTTTCTGCTGTACAGTGAAGTGAATCAGCTACATGTATACATATATCCCCTCCCTCTTGGACCTCCCTCCCCCCACAATCCAACTAGGTCGTCACAGAACACCGAGCTGCGCTCCCTGTGCTTTATAGCAGGTGCCCACTAGCTATCTATCTTACACATGATAGTGTATTTATGTCAAACCTAATCTCCCAATTCGTCCCACCCTCCCCTTCCCCCACCATGTCCACACATCCATCCTCTATGTCTGCTCAATGCATTTTTAAAACTTAAAAACGTGGTTTTACAGCTCTAAATGGGATACCCATATTACTTGCCATCACTTGATGTATTAGAAATGCTTTTGGCAGAAAGTAACAGCAAATCTAATGTTCAAGGGCTTCAGGAACTATCTTCATAAACATGTGATTATCTCGTAGAACCAGAAAACTTGAAAAGGCAGCCCTCTAAGATCCCAGGCGCTTCCGCCTCTGTAGCGTGGTGACTTTTTGCCCCCAGTCTTGCTGTCTCATATCCCCATCGAGCTGCCTGGTGCTGGGCATCAGGCCCACAGTCCAGAGCAGGAGGACGCAAGGGGCAGACAGAGCAGGGCTGGGACTAGGACAAAGCAAAAGAGGGGCCCACGTTTCAGGAGGCATTTGCTCTCAGATGCTGCACGCGCCTTTGTGTGGCTGAGAGCCAGTGCCCCCTTAAATCTGGCACTGTGGGCACCCCTCTTGCCTTGCCCTAGACCTGAGCCTGGCACAGAGCTGGAAATTCTCCTGCCCTTCTTCTCTCATGTGCTATAATATCTGTCCAAGAAGCTCCCTTGGCAGACGTTGGCTTATGTCTCATGGTTGGAACTCAGGCCTATCTCATGGTCATTCCTGATGGCAAGGAAGCCTGTGAGGGGGGTATCCCTGAGAGCTGCACGGACAAGTGCAGAAAGCATTCTTCTATGTGGAAGTGAAGAACATTTTTTACGTGTTTAGGATGTGAACAAGTTGTATGCACCAAAAGAATAGGACCTGAGATGCCGTTCTGAAACCAGGAAGCTTTGCTAACTTACCAGTCCTGTTTGGCTTCAAATGCATTTGAGTTTGTGAACTTTACTAAAAGCCATGGACATATGGAATTACCAAGGACACAGAATCGCCAAAACAACCTTGAAAAAGAACAAAGTTGGAGGACTGCACTTCTCCATTTCAAAGCTTACTACAAAGCTACAGTAATGACGACTGCGTGGTACTGGGGTAGATTCATAGACGAAAGGACTAGAACTGAGAGCCCAGAAATGAATTTGGTCAACTGGTTTCCAACAGGTGCCAAGACTACTCAATGCAGAAAGAATGTCTCTTCAACTAGTGGGGCCAGGGCAGCTGAATCTCTGCATATGAACGAATGAATCTGGATCCCTTCCTCGCACCATATACAAAACTGAACTCCAACCGGACAAGGACCTAAATGTAAGAGCTAAAACTATAAAACTCTCAGAAAAACACATAGGGGAAAGTCTGTGTAACTTGGATTAGGCAATGGCTTCTTAGCTATGACACTGAAACCACAAGCAACCAAAGGAAAACAGATAAATTTGACTTCATAAAAAGTAAAGACTTTTATGCATCAAAGGACACTATCAAGAAAGTGAAAAGACAACCCACAAAATGGAGAAAAATATTTTCAAATCATATATCTGATAGGGGTCTAGTATCCAGAATATATAAAGAACTCTAACAACTCAACAATAAAAAGATGAATAACTCAATTAAGAAATGGACAAAGAATTTGAATAGACATTTCTGCAAAGAAGATATAAATTGGCCAATAAGCACCTGAAAAGATGCTCAACATCTTTAGTTATTAAGGAAATGCAAATCAAAACCACAAGGAGACATGACTCCTCACCCATCAGGAGAACTATAATAAGAAAAAAAGAGGGGGAAATAACAAAAGTTGGTAAAGATATGGAGAGATCAGAACCCTGGTACATTCCTGGTGGGAATGTAAAATGGCACAACCACTATGGAAAACAGTTTGGTAGTTCCTCATAAAGTTAAACACGGAATTAGCATTTGGCCCAGCAATTCCATTCTTAGGTATACACCTGAGAAAACTGAAAACATATTCACACAAAATTTGTTTATACAGCATTATCCATATTAGCCACTAAGTGGAAACAACCCAAGCGTCCATCAGCTGATGATGGATGAACTGCGTTCTATTCGTACAATGGAATATTATTTGACCATAAGAAGGAATGAAGTACAGGTTCACGCAAAATATGGGTGAACCTCACAAAGTGAAAGGAGCAAGTCACATGTTATATGATCCCAATGATACGAAATTCCTGGAATAGGTACATCCACAGAGATGGAACTAGAGTAGAAGTGACCAGGTGATGGACGGAGAGGAAATTGGGACTAAGTGCTAACAGGTATGGCGTTTCTTGTGGGGTGATGAAAACATTCTGGGATTAGATGGTGGTAATGGTGGCCCAACATGAATATACTGAGTGATACACTGAGAACCACTGAGGTGTCCGTTTCTAACTGGTGAATTTTATGTTGTGATTATATCGCAATTAAAAAATAATAAGGGGACTCCCCTGGTGGCACAGTGGATAGGACTCCACGCTCCCAATGCAGGGGGCCTGGGTTCGATCCCTGGTCAGGGAACTAGATCCCACATGCGTGCCGCCACTAAGGGTTAGCATGTCACAACTAAGGAGCCTGTGAGCCGCAACTAAGACCCGGCGCAACCAAATAAATAAATAAATATTTAAAAAAATTATACAAGAGTCCTGCACCTGCGGCACCCGCGGCACCTGCCACAGAGAGCTGCCTCGGCTCAGGGCAGAATCCCTGGCCACCAGCACAAATACCACCTGGGGAGGCTCCGAGCCAGCTCGGGGCAGGTGCGGAACTTGGAGACACCTGGGGTGCCGGCGTCCGGGCCGCCACCGCCCCAAGAGGCAGACAGCCTGCCGTCTCCTCCTCTGTTTGTGCAGCCTGGCTTCATTAGCAGGGAGGTGATGAGCTAATTCCTTCCAAACAAATGTTTGGGATGTGAAGTTTCCTTTGACAATGAGCAGTGGCAGACGGTGAGAAATCTGCTCGCACCTTCGGGGGGTGGAGGAGGGGCCACCCTGCATGCCTGCCAGCACCGAGGCTCTGTCTGCCGCGGCCAGGGCCTTCCTGGCAACACAAGCGGGGACACAGAAAAGCAGGTGATGCTGGCCCATCTGCGCTGGGCTCAACGTCTGGTGGTCGGCTGGCCCCCCACGAGCTTGGAGCAGACAGCCCTGGCTTCCCACACCCTGTGAGTGACCTGGGCAGGGCAGAGACCCACACTGCACCTCAGCGTCAGAGCTCGGTGAACAGGATGTGCACTGAGGAGAGCCCTGAGCATCAACGCGAGGAGGGAGACAACAGGAGCAGGCAGAAGGGGATGCCAAGTTGAGTGCAGGCGCCACGACAGCCTCGGCGAGCCCAGGGGGCCTGGAGCTGGAGGGGCCCGCAGAGCTGCCCCGAACCGGGGAGGTGGCCAGGCCTTAATTCACCTGCAGGGCGCTCCTCCTGGGGCAGTGGCATCTGCAGCCGGGGGCAACCCCTGAGGAGGCCGATGGCGAGGTCTCTCTGCCCCAGCGCTGCGCCCCGCCGAGGGGTCTGGGCAGCGAGTCACGGTGCCACCGCTCTCATCTCGAAAATCAGGGACTGAGCTTGGAAGACCCCAGGGAGGTGCTAAAGATGCCCCGCATGCCTCACAACCTGCCCTGGGAGGGATGCCGATGGGGTGAGCAGGTGGGGAGAGGCAGGGAGGGAGCGCGCCCTGCACAGAGGGCCACCACTCGGGCCGCAGGCTGAGCCTCTGCCGGGTCCTCAGTTGTCAACTGGGAAATCATTACAGTTGTGACGATGCCATCAAGAAAGTAACAGGGCGTTTGGGGAGAGGACGTGGGGCAGGCAGGCCCGCTGTGGTCAGGGAAGGTATGCTGGGGGAGGTGGCTTCAAAGAAAGTCAGCTGTGAAGGGCGGAGGCCGTGCCCCGGGGGGGCGGGGCACTCAGCTGCGTGTGCGGTAGGACCCTCGGGGGTGACTGGGACTGTGTTAGGGGGAGTCGGGGCCGTGGAGCAAGCGGGGGTGGGGGCGGAGTGGTGCCTAAGGGCCAGACGGTGCCGGGGCCACACACAACAACAACGTCAGCCGCGCATCTCCGCAGGCAGCGAGGGCATCTCCAGCGGTTCTGACGGCTGCACGTCGTACCACGCCAGGGACGTGCTTACCCGACCAGGGTGGATTATCCAGTCCCCTCTCGACACTGGACGTCGGAGCTGTGCGTGTGCACCTTTTACTATTCCAAACGAGGCTGCAATGGACATTCTTGCATCTGTGAGTAAGTGTGCATGTAGATGCATTCCCAGAATCTGAACTGCCAGGTAATGCGATGTGACGATCACAGTTCCTTTAGTTGTTACCGAGTGTCCTTCCAGCAGAGTCTCGGGCACACTCCCACCATCACCGACTCCTTACCAGCAGTGGGCTGTCAATCTTTTCCATTTTTCCAAGAGGAGGTCAATATAATGTCATATTCTTGATTTAATTTGCATTTCTCTCCTTGATAGTGAAATCGGGCTTCTTTTCACTGTCGTCTTTAGGGGGAGGGGAAACATCTGGATTTCTTGACTGTGATAGTTTGCCTGCTCATCTACTTTGCCCATTTTTCTATTGTGTCGTAATTTTTCCTCAATGATTGGTGAGAGCATTTTACATATTGGAGAAATTTAACCTTTGCTTCCGGATGGCAAGTAATTGTTCTTTTATTTGCCTTTTTTTTTTTTTTTTTTTGCCTTTTGCCAGGTGTCTTTTGTCTTCTTATAAGGTATTTTACTGAACCGAAGTCTTGTCCTCTTACCCGCGTGAATCTGTCAGCCTGTCCATCCTAGCTTCAGAAAGGATTCCCACATCAACCCCCCAAATCACCCACATCTTCTGCTATTACGTTTTTAGACTCATTTTTGACATTTGCATTTTGATGCTTCTGGATTTTTTTTTTTAGTACAAGAAATGAAGTAGATTCAGTTTTATTTTTTCCAAATGGTTACACATTTATCCCTGTACCATTTATTAAACAATCCATCATTTCCTCAATTTTCATGCCATTTTTATTAGCTACTAAATACTCATATATTCATGGGTCTATTTCTGGATTCTCTTTTCTCTTCCATTGATGTATCTGTTCATATTTTGAATACTTTTGTCAAGTTCAATTGAGTTTTTTGTCAAAAAATTCAATTAGAATTTTGATGTACAGAGGATTGGCATCTTTACAACTTTTAGTCTTCCTCTTTAATAAAAAGGTGTGACTCCCCAATTATCGTATCTTATTTTATGTCTTTCAGTCGAGCTTCACAGTTTTCTGCGTGGAATCCCTTCACCTTCGTTAATTTTTTTAGGCATTTCACATTTTCAGTTGCTGTTCAGGATGAGTTATTTCCCTTCATTATAGTTTTAGGTGTTTTATATAAAAGAAAGTTATTGATTTTGATATGCTAATTTTATAACTAACCACCTTAGCGAATTCACTTCCTGTTTCCAATATTTTTGTGTCTTCAGTTGATGATACCACCATTTTCAATGATAAACTTTTCTCCTCCTTTCCAATCCATATGCACTTTATTTTGCTCACTTACTTACTTGCAGTGACGTTTCAGAAGAAGGGGACTAAGTGGCTCCTTGCTCCAGGATCCTGGTGGCTGGCCCAGCCGGGGGGGATGGTGGGAGGCCAGCCAGGCGACTCCTCAGCGGAGGGGAGGTGGGCTTCCTGGGGGCTGTTCCTGGCACTTTTCTCCCCTCTCCTTCCAGCAGTGGTTCAGGTCATTGCTTGAGGTACTTAGATCTGGGTCTGAGCTGTCTGACACGGAAGCTCATAGCCACTGCCTAAATCGAAATCTAAGTTAATTATAGCGAAATAGAATTAAAATCCAGTGCCTCGGTTGCATTAGCCACGTTCCAGGGGCTCGTAGCCACGTGTGGGTCATGGCCACTGCACTGGACGGGGCGGACATGGGCGTTTCCATTGTGGCAGAATGTTCTGGCAGGCACGGCTGCAGACCCTGTCTACACCCCAACTACACAGTGCTCCCTCCAGGATTTCTGTATTATGCATCTGGACTGGGGGAGACGGTCTCTTGGAGTTCTTAGAAGTACATCCACGACCCCCCAGCAGTGCCCTCGCCTTCAGCCATCAGGCTGGAAAGTGCGAGTGAGCTGTGGTTTGTTCGTGTCTTCTGGGACCCCTGCCTCCCCATCTCCACACCCTCTCCTCCCCCAGGAGGAAGGTGGGTTCCCCACAGCGGCACTTCCTGTCCTGAGTGGTCCCCGTAGGGCCCTGACACTGTCCCCAGGTGGTGGTATCTACCCCCCTCCTCGGTAGCACAGCGCTTCCCCGGGTAGCTGCCCTGGACCCCACTCCTCTTACCGTGACTTTGACCTGCTTCTGGCGGGAGCACAGCCGCGGTGCTCCCGTGGGAAGGAGCAGCGACTCCCGCATCGGCACGGCAGCCGTGACTGTCATCGGGGGAGCCCAGGTAGATTCTTCCTGGTCCCCCAAATCTCCCCTCGTCTCACTAGTGCCCATCTGTCAGAACTCGTAGGTCTTCTCCATTCTTTTTATGATTTCAGGAAGAAAATGCCTCAGTTCTTCTGCCTGGACTATCTGGATGCATATCAAAACCACATTTGACTTGAACGCAGCTACCAGGCTCTAAGCTTGCTAAGGCTGACGCCCCTTCTCTGCGGCTTCCTTGAGAGGCGCAGTCGAGGTCTGCATCTTAGCGTCTCCTCAGGGAGGGGGACGCGGCCTCGTCCCTGGGCCACAAGCTCAGCACCCGCAGGCGTGGGCCTGACCTGAGGCAGAGGAGGAAAGCCGGCCGGGGCCGCGGGGCGGCGCGGGCTCCGGAAGGGCTGGGACACGGCAGAGAAGGCGGGACTGGAAAGAGGCCGGACACGGGGATGTGAGCTGGGGCGCCCACGGCGGAAACAGTGTGGGCGTTCCCCAAAACACTAAAGAGGGAACGGCCATCCGCCACAGCAGTGCCACTCCTGGGTACGGCACTGCTCTGAAGGAAACAGGATCACCAGCTCAAGAGACACGGGCACCCTGTGTTCACTGCAGCGCTGTTCACAACAGCCAAGACACGGAGACCCCTCAGTGCCCGCTGACGGGTGAACGGATGAAGACGGGGCACGTTTACACGGCGGGACAGTACTCCGCCGGAAGAAAGAGGAGACCTTGCCATCTGTGACAGCGTGGGTGGACCTGGAGGGCACCGTGCTGAGCGCGGTAAGTCACACAGAGGAAGACACATGCCGTGTGACGTCACTTACACATGGACCCTAGAAGGCGGAACTCTTAGGTCCAGAGTACGACTGCTGGTTGCCAGAGGTGGGGGCAGGGGTGGGTGACACGGGCGAGGGGTTAACGGAAAAAGAGGCGTACGGAGTATGCCAGGCACGCTGACGCGCGGGAGCGGAGGCAGGGTGTGCGCTAAGACTGCAATCGAAAATCAGCTGCTCGGCTGGGCCTCCCCAGCAGGGCGAGGGCGCCGTGCGGGGCTCTGCTGACACAAGCATGGGAGACGGAGGTCCCGGGGCGGGGGCGGGCCCGGTGTCTTCAAGGACAGCGAGGGGGCTGCGAGCCAGGCTGCAGAGACAGCAGGCGGGGAGGCCTGAGCGGCCAACTGCGGGGAGCGAGATGGGGGGCGGGGGCTCCGGGGGGCGGTCCCCTCGCCTGCCCCCGGCCGGCCCACCCCCGACCTGACCCCGCGCCTGCCCCCGGCCGCCCAACCCCTGACCCCGCGCCTGCCCCCGGCCGCCCAACCCCTGACCCCGCGCCTGCCCCCGGCCGCCCAACCCCTGACCCCGCGCCTGCCCCCGGCCGCCCAACCCCTGACCCCGCGCCTGCCCCCGGCCGCCCAACCCCTGACCCCGCGCCTGCCCCCGGCCGCCCAACCCCTGACCCCGCGCCTGCCCCCGGCCGCCCAACCCCTGACCCCGCGCCTGCCCCCAACTCCCACTACTGGACTTTTCTTTATCTTTTTAGTCCGTGTTCTCTCTTTGGTCTCACAACACTGCATGATCATCCGTTTATTTTTAAACTTTCTCTGTCATTTTGTTTTAGATGTTTTGGCTTAAAAATAGTATTATCAAGACTTCCCTGGCGGTCCAGTGGTTAAGAATCCACCTTCCAATGCAGGGGACGCGGGTTCGATCCCTGGTCGGGGAACTAAGATCCCACGTGCCGCGGAGCAACTAAGCCCACGTGCTCTGGAGCCTGCGAGCCACAACGAAAGATCCCACGTGCCCCAACGAAGATCCCGTGTGCCACAACAAAGACCCGATACAGCCAAAATAAAAGTAAATAAATAAATATTTTTAAAATAGTCTATAAAAAAATAGCATCATCCTTGGATTATATTTTTGACCCTTCTCTCTTAATGAGAGGTTTAACCTATTTATGCTAAATAGTCATAACCCTCGCTCTTACTTCTGGTGTTGTCGTCTGCATTTTAGCTTTGTTTATTTGCTTTCTGTCTTCTTGCCATTTTAACTTCACTTTCTTTGATTTTCCCTCTGGTGATTGGGAAGGTATACACCTTATCTTTAATTCTGCTGGTTTACCTTTATTTTAAAATGGACATGTGTTGTAAAATGAACATCAAGCATAAATGTATAATGATTGATTCCCCATCTGTGTAGAAAGAAGTTAGACTATTTTGCCTTCTTCCTCCCCAGGGTTTTTATAGGTATAATCTAGGATTTTCGATTCAATTTTCATTTTGAATTTGTTCATTTATTTTACCATTATGCATCTTCTTTTTCAAGAATAATTGTTCACACTTAGAATTTCTTTCTTTCCTAACTTCCCCATTCCTGACTCTTGATTAGGTAGACTTTTTCCCCAGTGAGTCTTCAGAAAGACTGTCACTTATGAACTCACACTTTTCTGGAATAATCTTTCTGCTGCCCTCACGCTTATGAACCATGATTCGGCTGGACGTTGACATATTTTTTAAAATTCACCTTTAATTGTTTAAATCGCAATTAGAAGTGACGCAGTTTAAGGATCATCTCTGCACGGCTTGCTGCAGAAATAGCAGCCCACCCTGTGTCTCGCCACCCCCTTTCCGGAGGAAAACACTCAGTTTTCACGAAGAACGAAAGAGAAATCGGGAGGAATGTTCCGGGCTAAAGCAGACAAAGAGACAATCATGTGCAACCCTGATTAGACCTTGGGTCAAAGAACAATAGATGAAGGAACTTTGGGGGACAACCAGGAGATCTGAATATGTGCCGTATACTAGTTAATACTAGTGTTTCAGGGTTGAATTTCTTGAGCGTGATTCTGGTTCTGGGGTTTCTAGTTTAGCCTCCGATCCTGAAGTCTGAACAGCTTTTATTTACTTTGTATATATTAAGGGCTGAACTGTGTCCCCTCCCCAAGTTCATATGTTGAAGCCCAGCACTTCAGAATGTCACTGTTTGGAGATTGGGCTTTGAAGAGGTGATTAACTTAAAATAAGTTAATCAGTGTGGACCCTAATCCAGTCTGGTTGGTGCCCTTATAAGAGGAGATCGGGACACAGACACGCACACAGGGTGGCCCGTGTGAGGACACAGGGAGACCATCTACACGCCAAGGAGAGAGGGCTCGGGAGGAACCAGCCCTGCTGACACCTGGATCTCCGACATCCAGCCTCCAGGACGGAGAGAAATAAACGTCTGTTGCTTAAGCCGCCACGTCCGTGCTACTTGTCACGCCGGCCTGAGCTGACTGAGACATTTTTACCTTTCTATCTTTTTAGCATTTTCTATTTTTCCGGCTTTATTGAGATAATTGACATATGACTTGTGTAGGTTTAAGGTGTACAGAGCTGATCTGACACATTTACACATTGTGAAATGATCACCGCCAAGCCCCAGCTAACACCTCCATCCTGACGCCGCCATCCCTCACATAGTTACACTTCTTTTTGTGTGGTAAGAACATTTAAGGTGTACTCTCTTAGCAACTTTCAAGGGCATAATAGGGTGTTGTTAGCTGGGATCACCATGCTGTACAGCCGCTCCCCAGCGCTCGTTCCTCTTCTAGCTGGAAGTCTGTGCCCTTTGACCCACACCCCCCCGACCCCGGCCCCGGCCCCGGGGAGCCACCGTTCGACACCTGTACACCCTCGAGCAGTCACACGTCCAGTTACACCCAGCTCCACGTGGTCGGCCCCCCTCCCCGTTCTGCCCAACCCTCCGCTGCTCTCTGTCTTCCCGAGTTCAGCTTTTTTAGATTCTGCACGTAAGTGAGCTCATACAGTGTTTGTCTGTCTCTGGCTTATCTCACCTGGCATAATGCCCTTAAGGTCCACCCAAGTTGTCACAGATGGCAGGGTTTCCCTCTTTCCCGTGGCTGAATGATATTTCATTTAATATATTTTTAACAATTGACACTTGTGTCCCTGGGTCGTTGAGGGGTGCAATTCAAAGGGCTGGTGACGAAGACGCCAGCTCTGACCAGCCTCAGGAGATTAGACACGTCACATTCCAGCAAGCGTCCAGGCCCAGGCAGCATGGGAAAACGCCCCTCCCCCGGATGGGGGGCGCACGCGGTCCACCCTCCGGGGGCATCTCCTCCCCGCCATTTGGATGGGCGCTCTGATCAGACGACACCTGGTGTCCGGCGTTGAAAGGCGGCTCTGTCCCCAAGGGGCCCTTTTGCGGGTTTCGCCCGCGTGACCCATGTCTGGTCCAGGAGGAGCACTCATCCTGTCTCCCTCCCTCTCCGTGTCTGAGTGGCCGCAGGCCCGGGAGAGTGGATGTCGCTCCACAGCCCTGGCGAGGCGCCCCCGAAAGAGGGTCTCCCTGGGGTGCGAACTCAGGCCCTCGGGTCCCAGACGCCCTGCTCTCGACATTCTGCCCCAGGCCTGCAGCCACAGCCACCTGCCTTCACGGTCCTCAGACCCGCGCCCCACTCCGGCGCACCCACAGCTTCTCCCCGGGGCCCCGCTCACTAAGCTAGAGAGGGCGCACACTGTCCCCGTCACTCCGTCACCCCCCGGCACGCCAGCCGCCCTCCCCACACCCTCTTCAGAAACCGTCTCTCTCCACTGTCGCCCCTGCAAACTTTTTTTAAAAAAATCTTTATTGACTGATTGATTTCGCCCCTGCAAACTTGACTCTGACTCTAGTTTTGAGCCACCTTCTTTGTGAATTACCTTCAGGGAGCAGCGTCTATCGGATCTGGACACATCTATTAAAAGTCCTCGTTTCCCATCCAGATGCACTGAAATTTATTTTAAATGGGAACATTACATCATAGATTGCTTGAGCTAGATATAGTTTGGTTAAATATATCTAGAAATAAATACACTAGAGTTTTACAATAGGAGATCAAACTGTTTGAATTTAAAATGCTTGTCCAAAAGGGAAAGGCCAGTCTCTTCAGTAAATGGTGTTCGGAAAACTGGACAGTCACATGCAAGAGAATGAAACTCGACCCCTACGTTACACCACACCCAGACACTAACTCACAGTGGATTAAAGGCTTGAATGTAAGACCTGAAACCATACGACTCCTAGAAGAGAACATAAGCAGGAAGCCCCTTGACATCGGTCTTGGTGATGATCTTTTGAATCTGACACTAACAGCAGTGAAGGCAACAAAAGCAGAAACAAACAAGTGGGACTACATCAAACTAAAAAGCTTCTGTACAGCAAAGGAAACCATCAACAAAATGAAAAGACCACCTACCTAACGGGAGAAAATATTTGCAAATCAGATATCTAATAAGGGGCTAACATCCAAACAATATAAAGAACTCATACAACTAAATAGCAAAAAACCAAACAACCTGATTAAAAAATGGGCAGAGGATCTGAATAGATGTTTCTCCCAAAGGAAACATACAGATGGCCAACAGGTACATGAAAAGATGCTCAACATCGCTAATCATCAGGGAGATGCAAATGAAAACCCTAATGAGGTATCACCTGAAACCTGTCAGAATGGCTGTTATAAAAAAAGACAACAAATAACAAGCGTTGGTGAGGATGTAGAGAAAAGGCAACCCTTGTGCACTGTTGATGGGAATGTCAATTGAAGCAGCCACGATGGAAAACAGTATGGAAGTTCCTCAAATAATTAAAAATAGAACTACTATATGACCCAGCAATTCCACTTCTGGGTATTTATCCAAAGAAAATGAAAACACTAACTCAAAAATATATCTGCACCCCCATCTTCATTGCAGCATTATTTACAACACCCAAGACATGGAAACAACCTAAGTGCCCACTGCCTAATGAAAGGATAAAAAAATTGTGGTACATATATACAAGGGAATATTATTCAGACATAAAAAAGAATGAAATCTTGCCATGTGAGACAACATGAATGGACCTTGAGGGCATTACGTCAAGTGAAGTAAGCCAGACAGAGAAAGACAAATATCATATGATCTCACTTATATGTGGAACATAAAAAGAAAAAGAAAAACAAAACAACCTTCCCAAGCTTTAGATACAGAGAACAGATTGGTGGTTGCCAAAGACAGGGGGTGGGGGTAGGAGAAATGGGTGAAGGAGGGCAAAAGGTAAAAAGAAAAAATAAAATAAAGATAGAATTTTTAAAAAGTAAAATGCTTGGCCATCTACCACCGAAATCACTGCCAGCGTCACCAATGGTGACATCCTTTGGGAACAATGGGGTTTGCAGACCACTGATGTGAGGCTTTGTGTAAACGTGCACCTGCTGGTACCTGGCTGGCTGGGAGCAGAGGGCTCAATTGCTCAATGCAATTAAGCAAGAAGGATGTTGAGACTTCTCTAGCAGGCTGTGAAGGAGGGTGGGGGACACCCAGAACGGAAAGGAGCTGAGATAGGGAGCAAGGGTGGGAGAGGGGGAGGGTTGAGCAGGGCCGGGGCATCTCATCACCCTTCCCCCTTCACCACTGTCACCCTTCTCTCCTAGTTCCTCTGGGGGAGGAAGGCATGTATCAGTTAGCTACTGCTGTGAAACAAGTCACGCCACATCCCAGTGGCTTGAAACAACACACATTTCTCACGAGTCCCTGGATTGGCTGGGCAGCTCTGCAGATCTCGGGTGGGCTTACTCTTTCATCTGGGGCTGTGGGGCTCCAAGGGCAGCTCTGCTGATCTAGGCAGGGATCTCACACGTTGAGGGTTGGCTGGGTACAGGCTGCCCTAGGATGCCTGGAACCTCTCTCCTGGGTCCTCCAGCAGGTTACCCGAACTTGTTCACGTAGCAGTTCAGGCTCCAAAAGTTGGAGTGGAGGCTGAGTCCCCACCTCAGAACTGCACCCTGCTCTGTGGGCACAGCAAGTCACCAGCCAGCCCAGGTCGCTGGGGGAATGGACCCCACGTCTTGATGGGAAGAGCTGCAAAGCCACAGTGCAAAGGGCATGGACACAGGGAGGATGAAGAGTTGGGGCCAGGTTCACATCGAGCCACCGCATCTTGTAACTGGTGGATGGGAACTCTGGGGAAAACCTATAGCTGCCGCTGGCTGGGGCCAGAGGTCACTGCTTTGCCCCGTGGGGCCCTCCGTCCACGCAGCCCTTGGGGAGGGAGGCACTGCTCAACCCAGTGGAGGGCGGGCCTGGTGCAGCCGTGAAGGGTGCAGAGGTGAGAAGCCTCTCCCGCAGGACGGCCAGCGTGGGGGGCCGGCAGCCCGGGCCTTCTGGCGCATGGCTGGGGGAGAGCCATGCCAACACAGGCTGCCAGTGGGGAAGAGAGCCAGAAGAAGGTGGGAATTCATCCCCGGCCTCGAGACGTCCTGGGCCAGGAATGAGGGACTGGGGCCCAGATGGTGTTTTTCATCTTGTGTTCCAGCTGGCGCCGGAGGGCCCGGGAGGGGAGGGAGCACATGGGAACCAAGTTCTGTCTCAGCAGATGCCGTGGAAGAACCCGGCTTCGGCTGCCTGGACCGAGGCTCCAGTGGGTTCAGGGCTGGGACCTGACGTTAACCATCCTAATGTAGCGCGTTCGTCCAGGACTTAACCGCTTAGAAATCACGCTCGCGGACGTGCGGGTCCGTGTCTCACTCTCCAGGAGCTGGGGTTGAGGCGGGGGGATGTTTACCCCGTTTCATGGGTGGAGTCAGGGAGGAGACGGGCCCTGCCTGGATCCTTGGCCGGTGAAGCATCCGGCCCGGGTCTGGATCCCAAATCAGCGCTCGCTCACCTTCCGCACGCTGCCGTGAGAATGGCTTGGAGCAACGTTTTTCCACTTCTTTGTGACCCATGGAAATAAAGCATTGACATCGAGACTCAGGACGTATATGTGCATTATGGGGGGTGTGTGTGTGTGTGTGTGTGTGTGTGTGTGTGTGTGTGTGTGTGTGGAAAAGACAGGAGGCAGATGTGCCTGGATTCCCAGAAGGAAACCACAGGAAAGACAACCCACCCCGTGCCTGGGATGTGTAGGTGGGGAGCTGTCCACGGAATCCCCGGACGCCCCCTGTGCCCACCTTCTGCCCCGACCCGGGGTGGAGGTGGGGACGGAGCCGCTGAGCCCAGCAGGGACGCTGCCAGCCTCCCGGTTCCCCCACCGCCTCCCCACTCTCGTCTCTGGTCCCAGTCGGGTCCCACCTGCTGGGCCGCCTCCCCACCCCCTGCCCCGCCCGTGGGGACAGGACCCAGGCTGCCGGGCCACAGTGTCGCACTCCCCCGGGCTTAGCTGGACCCCCATGGCTGGGCGAGTCCCCCCAGATCCGACCTCCGGGTGTAGGTGTATTGTCTGTGCCCACCGGCATCTGACCCGGGGCTGACTGTGTGCCCACAGATACCCAGTATGCTGTGGCCACTGAAGTGCTGGCCCCAAGAGGGGAAGGAAGCGTGGGCGTTTCCAGAGCTGCCACGTGGATGCTGATGAAGCCACTGCCTATGCCCCCCTGCTCAGGGGCCCTCACTCACACCCCCCGTGGCTGTCCTCCCACCTGGTGGCCTCCTGCCACGTGGATGCGGATGAAGCCACTGCCTATCCCCCCGGCTCAGGGGCCCTCACTCACACCCCCCGTGGCTGTCCTCCCACCTGGTGGTCTCCTGCCACGTGGCTGCAGAGCAAGTGCCGGGCTGGGGAGCCTGGCGGGGGGCTCTCTCCACCACTGCCCTGGCCATGGCGGGGTGCAAGGCGGGGGGGTCTGGGTCCGGTGCCTTCCACGCGGCTGCTCCCTGCACCCTCCCAGCATGCAGACAGACCCTCTTTGTCAGAGAAGGAAACAGGCCACATGACCTGCCCGTCCTCAGCGCATCAGCTGAGCTCAGCTCCCTATGACGCCGCTGGGGTCCCCCAAAGTGTGATGGCGCTCGAGACATGGCGTGGAAAGGAGCCCCGGGCCCAGCACCCAGCACCGTCAAGTTCCGCGGTGAGAAGTTACTTCCCTACAAATTATCTTTCTAGTCTTCTAATGGCTTCAAGGAGAAAGACTTGATTTGGCGCTACAATGTTTTAACACCTTTGTAATACCTGCTAATCTCTCTTCTTTTAACTGAGAGGGAGTAGGCCTGGGGCCCAGCGTCTTGCCAGGCAGCGGCATCGAATTAGGGTTTAATAACATTATTCTGAGGTCGTTGTGTTTTCTTGTACTCGTACTATGGAAAATGAGACTTTTTCTCCGTTTATGAGGTGGTATAACGTTTCCTGTTACGTATACACTAAATATAAGTGAAGGAAATAGAAAAATAAAAGAAGATTTAGGTATGAATTAAAAGTAAGCAATTTCTGAGAAAACAAGTTTGAGAAAGTCTGAAATCAGAGCGAAGGGACGAGCTGAAGGGGGATTTGGCAGCGGGGCCGCAAGTGGGAGGACGTGGGTGCTGCAGGCCCGCATCCACCTCCTCACGGGAGGAGGACCGTAGGTGGGCGCCCCGACCACGCCCAGGGCGCCAGCCTGCCCCCGCACCTGCCCCCTTCCCTGAACGGCACCCCTGGAGTGGACACGCCCGGCCGGAGGGTGGGGACCTGGCGGTTGATGGCTTTCTGGGACCTCTGAGCCGCACCTGTGGTTGGGGGTCACCTGCCGTGGCCGGGGGATGGGCGGGCCGAAGCCCAGCTCTGGGGAACGGTCCATTGTCTCTGAATCCTGGAGGCAGGCTGTGGTCCTGGCACACTGCCCAGCCTGCCTAGTCCACTCCTCAGTTAGAATCCTGGAAAACGTGGTCCTAAATATGGACCCTGTCCAGACTCCTCCACTGCACCCTTACCCTGCCTTATGCCCGGGTCAATCAGGACTCTTTTGGGTGCTTAGAGCAAAGTGCTGGGATGGCCGATCTAACCAGCATGGAGTGAGCCCGGTCACTCACCAAAATAACCACCCCTTCCATCCCTGCTGTGTTCCTGTCTGGGTGTCCACTCCCCTCCAGGAAGTCCTGGACGGGCGTGGGTCTTAATGAGCCTAAGCCAATCACAGTCACTCCATTCCCCTAGCCAGTGACTGGCTTAGGAAGACGCGGGTGGCCCGGTTCTGGCCACTGAGACGTGAGGTTGCCTCTGTGATGCCCGGCATCTTGGCAGCCATCCTAGGCTCAGGAGGAACATTAGCCTGAGGGGACTGTGCTGAGAACAAGGAGAAAGACAGAAGGCTCCGGGTCCTCGGACTTCTCACTGGGCGGGATAATCAAGTCTTTAATCCAAGACACACTGGTCGGGTTTTCTGCTCCTTGCAGCCAAAAAGCAGCCCAGGGGATACACACAGGGTGGGTGCTGGGCAGGGGTCGGGGGAGCCGCAGCCTCAGGAACCAGATGCCAACGCCCGTTCCCTCTGTCTGCTCTTCTATAGCCTGAGGGCGTGAGGGTGGGTGTAGGAAGCTTGTTTGGTCAGGGGAGGCCTGGGAACCATTCTCTCTCCTGGGATCCCAGTAACCGTTGAGATCAGGGCCAGCGCCTGCCCAGGACGTGGCCCCAGGGGTCAGCGGGCTCCGGCACAGCTGGGAAGCTTGGGCGCCCCCATCGGGTACCCCTACCATACTCTCTCACCCCGTGACTTCTCTGCCATGAGGGCAAGAGCAGGACACCCCCAGACCTGGACGTTTCCTTTATGGCACCTATTTTTAATAGTGGTTTTATGGCACAAGGTTTTTCTAGTTCCTTGCAGGTTACTACTCATCAATCTTTTTCTTTTTATCTTATTCTGTTTATTCATTTTTAACCGTGTTGGGTCTTCATCGCTGCGTGCGGGCTTTCTCTAGCTGCGGCGAGCGGGGGCTACTCCTCGTTGCCGTGTGCAGGCTTCTCATCGCGGTGGCTTCTC
Source organism: Physeter macrocephalus (assembly GCF_002837175.3). Lineage (NCBI taxonomy): Eukaryota > Metazoa > Chordata > Mammalia > Artiodactyla > Physeteridae > Physeter > Physeter macrocephalus. Next base: position 4,837,077 of record NC_041231.1, read on the forward strand.
CTGTTGCGGAGCACGGGCTCTAGGTGCGCGGGCCTCAGTATCTGTGTCGCACGGGTTCAGCAGTTGTGGCTCGTGGGCTCTAGAGCGCAGGCTCAGTGGTTGTGGCGCACGGGCTTAGTCGCTCCGCGGCACGTGGGATCTTCCCAGACCAGGGCTCGAACCCGTGTCCCCCGCATCGGCAGGCGGGTTCCTAACCACTGAACCACCAGGGAAGCCCACTACTCGTCAATTTTTGAGTGTTAAAAACAATTGTTTTCTCCCCCTTTGTTTTTACTATTTTTTTATCTGTTTCACTAGGCATTGGGGTAGAAAATCCTGAGACCCTGCTCCACGTTAGCATTTTCACCCCAATTTCAGCTCCACGGCCCCTCCTGAGCAAGCCACCCTCTCACAACCCCTAGGAATGCTGCCCGGTCCAGCAAAGCAGGGGGACAGTCTACCACCCCTTTGCGGCCCGCAGGGGACGAAGGCAATGTGTCATTACACAATAGACCACCTGCCACGTTCCCTGTGCCATGGACCGCTAGCTCTGACTAATGGAACAATTTTCTACGTGTTCTTACTTATTGTGAAGCAAAATAGGACTCCGTTAGCGTAGCTCAGCGTGAGCTCTTACTGTAAAAAAAGGGGAGCCTAGTTACGAAAAAATGGGTCAGAGCCGTGGAGCAGACCAGATGAAGGTTTTCAGCCAGACCGACTGGGGTCCGAGTTCTGGGCCTCTGTTTTACTCCATATTTCACTAGCCACGTCTGAAATTGTACAACAGCTTCTTATTTAACTAGGGGACAGAAAATGGGCAAGTCACACCATCTCTCAGAGGCTCGGCGCCCTTCTCTACCAAATGGGGATGACAGTCATGACAGAACGCCCGCTGTCACTGTGAGGATTAAAAAAGATCACGCAGGTGAGGGCCTGACACGAGGTGTGGCTTTTCTCGGTCAGAGTCGGGAATGGTTGTCACGCTTTAGAGCAAGACTTAAAGAAATGCAACGCTCAGGTACACTGAGGCGCAAAACCCATGAATTTACGCTGCTTGTCGATAATCATCGCTTGATTCCGTCCCAGTTTTCTCAGACCTGAGCTAAAGGAACATAATGAGAAGCCCGCAGCCCCCAGGTCTGGGTCAGAGTCTGAGCTCCAAGCCAGCAGCTGCGAACCCCCTTCACCTCCAGTTCTACGTGTTCAAGCCCAGCACCTCCTCCCCTCCCCCGGGCTCCCTCTCCACCAGCCCTACCCTCATCCCCCCGCTGTCCACCCTGGACGACGCATGTGGACGCCCCTTTCCTCTCCGGCCTCTGCAGCGACGCCCACGCCCGGTCCGGGAGTCTCCACCGTCTCTAGAACCGGGGCTTTGCTCCCCGCCGGGCTGGAGAGGAGGGTCCATGTCTGTTCTCTCCAGCTCAGCGCCAGACACGCTGTAGGCGCTTAATCAATGCCTACTGGTAAGTACACTGCAGGCCGGCAAGACGCCTAATCTGAAAGGTTCCCCTCACTCTCCACCCTCTCACCTGTGCTCATCACGCCATGTTTACCACCTGTGTGTCGACTGCCCGTTTGGGACCCAGGAAGCGTTTGCTCCCTGCTCCGTACCCACCGGCTGTAAGATTCACGGCACACAGTAGGCCTTCAGTAAATAAGGTCCCCACAGTCCACCACGATGGGACTCTGATTACTCCTCATAAGCTGGATTCCTCCAGGGAGCCCCACGCACTCCCTGTGCACATGCACACACTTCACTAAGTGGGATGAAGTGGGGCCCGAGAAAGAGGGGGAGGGGACAGGGCAGCAGAGACGGCAGAGGCAGAACGCACCAGAACCGCACCAGTTAACCGAGTCTAGTGACAGCCACCAGCAGCCGGCCCGATACCTTTCTACCTGTCTGCTGGCTAATCAAAGTCTGCCTTCTCTAATGCTGCTCATCTTCCCTCACTTCGATCCCAAACAGCGAGCACACGCCGGGGGGGCAAAGAGAATGCAATTAACAGCCCGGCGGCTTCATTTCAAAGCTGTCACCCTCCAGTTTGCCCTAACGCTGCAGATTTTTTATCCTCTGGGCTATTTCTCTCCTCACCTTTCCTTTCTGCAATTCCTGTTTGAAACAATAAGCAGGGCAAGAATTTATAAAAAGAAACTGTGGGATTACACCAGGGATTCCCAAACTTTTGGAAGTCATGGAACCTTTCCTTTAAAGAACTCATGGCAAATGGAAACTTTATAGTTATATTTAGAGGAAGCAGATATTCACTGGGCACTTTCCACTCACAGCAGTCCTATCCGGTTCAGAGAGGTAAAGATAGTTGCTAAAGGTCACACAGCCAATAGGTAGTGCTGGGGTTTGAACCCAAGTGCTGGCTCCAGGCACAGGGCCCAGGCCTCCACGCAAGAGATGGCTGCCTAGGCCGGGGGCCTGTTTGCCAGACTCCAGCGGTCTCACATGTGGCAGACGGGTGGCCGAGATGGGGCAGGCGGGACTTCCAGACCCAGGCACCCTCCCTGGCCAGACCAGAGGGACCCTGCCTGTCCCTTTCAGATCTGACCCACAGGGTCAGGCCTTAACCACGAGTGGCTGGGCAGAGCTTGTCCCCAGAAAGGCTGAGAGGCAGCACTTGGTTCTCACTTGCTGGGCGGGACTCCCAGCCTCCCACCCAAATTCCACGGCTGCTCTGGGGGCTGGTGGGTAGGGGTCAGTCTGGGGGTGGCAGAGAATGGAGCCCAGAGTAATTCCAGGTGTTTTAGTAAACGGGATAAAGTTGGGACAGCGGGAGAGAGGGAGGGGTGAACTGGAGCTCAAAACCCAGGCAAGTGGCTCAGCTGAGATGGACGGGGGTCGGGGGGTGGGAAAACTCGGGGCACTAGGACCGGAACCAAGTGTGGACCCCTTAGAGAGGCCGCAGCGTGGCCGCCCTCCCTGGCCCTGCAGCCTCGCTTCTCTGTGGCTGTCCCCCAACAGCCAGGGCGACTCCAGGGCTGGTTGGGGAACTCAGCCCAGGTCCTTCTGGGAAAGCTACCAACAAAGGTGAAGCTGTAGGCCAGCCCTCCAGGACCACGTGTGCAGCCCCCTCACCCGGCCGGAGGGCTGGGGCTCAGCCCGCGACAGGACACACAGCACGGTAGGGGTGCTGGGGCCACACGGCCCTGACATCGGGCCCTCTGTCGGCAGAAGGTCCCTCCGTCGCTCTGGAGAGGCCTCCGACCTTCAGCCTGGGAGGGTCCACGCGTGGGGGTGAGGGGTGGCGAGACGAGACCCGAGCCCAGCTATGGGGCAGAAGACGCCCCAGCCCGGGTGTCAGCTGAAACGCGGACGCAGCAGCCCTCGCTCCTGCAGCAGCTACAGTTTTCTCTGCGAGCCTGGGGGCTGGCAGGATGCGGCTTGAAGGACCCTGAAGGAACGTGGGAGGTCACTGGGGCCCTGAGAGGACCGTCCCCCACGGGCAAGGGTGCAGAGATGCTCACTGGGGCCAGGACGGGTGGGAAAGAGGTGCCCCTCCCCCAAGGCAGACTCCGGCCATTCGTTCTCATCACACAAGAAATACCGCGAACTCTCTTTTAAAACAATGAAAAGATGCCAGGACGGGTTTCCCTCCTCTGTTAGAGCATGCTTCCAGGTTGATCGGTGTAGATCCAGATCCAGTTTTCAAGTGAGCACACAAATTCCACTGCAGGATCACGGACCGTCCTAGCCACTGCGCGGGCGACCAACACATGGCTGCTCCAGCGTCCTGGGACGTGCCCGCTTCCACCCCTCCCCCACAAGTGGAGTAGCTGTGTCCCGAGGCGCACGTGGTTCTCAGGGCTCCCGCGCGGCCGTTTCCTTCAGCTTCAGCCAGTTTCGCCAGCTGTGGGTGAATAAGATGGTATCTCGAGTTGATTCAATTTGCATTTCCCTGATGGCCGGTCAGGTCTAGCATCTTCTCTCTGTCAGTTGGCCCATCTATTTCCTCTTCATTGAACTCATATCCTTCAGCCATTTCCTGTTTGGTTGCTTATCTTTTCCTATTACTGTGATGTGCTGGACACTCAGGATAGACTTCTCCGGGGAGAGCAGCATGCTGGAGGCAGCTGTGGGAGGCGGCAGGCTCGTCTCTAACCGGAAGCTCTGTGGCCTTTTCTTCCCAGTTGCACTGAGATATAATTGCCATGCAGCCCTGTATGAGTTTAAGGTGTATATGGCATAATGATTTGACTTACATACATTGTGAAATCATTACCAGAATAAGTTTAGTTAACATCTATCACCTTATATAGATACAAGGGAGAAGAAAAAAACGGTTTTTCCCTTGTGACGAGAACTCTTAGGACTGACTCTCCTAACAAGTTTCCTATAGATCGTACAGCCGTGGTAACTACAGCCACCATGCTGTACATCACTTCCCAGGACTTTAACGGGACGCCTCTGGCGTTTCTGATTGACAGCTGACACATGGGTACAGTGCAAGTTAGGGTGCTGCTGGAGGAGGGTGAGTACGTGGGGGCCACAGGAAGTCCTCACGGGAGGACCAGTCATTCCTGTTTTGGATCCACCTGTTCCTCCCACGGGGAGGAACATCAGTTCTCACGCTGCCCTGTGGGGAGCTCAGCACCAACACCCAGAAGCACCCAAGGCCAGGGACACCGTGTCTTCACACCAGGAGCAGGGGCGCCCAGGCCCTCTGGGGGCAGAGTTGGGGGGCGGGGGTGCTGAAGTCACAGAGGTGCTTCCTCCCCCCGTGAGAGGAAGCCCAGCCTGGAGGAGACGCCCTGCCTGAGCACAGGAAGGCTGTGCCCCTTCCAAGGGGTTAGCCTCTTCTGCTCATGCCGCTTCCTCCTGGGACCAGACTCCAGCCTCGGACTCAGACGCGGAGGCAAAAATGTGCTTGCAGGTTATCTGGTGGGGACAGCAGCTGGTGGGGACGGGGAGGAGGGGGCGG
>NC_041231.1:4842347-4867056 GCF_002837175.3 Physeter macrocephalus
GAACTCCCAGGGCTCCAGGGCTGGAAGGGGCTTCAGACTTGTCCCATACTGAGGTGAGAGGGCTGGGCCTTTTCACCCCCACATTTGGGAAGGTGCGGGGGTCTTCGCAGAGGCAGCTCCTGCAGGGGCTCAGGTCTCTGCCAGGTGGGGACTGAGAGCCTGGGTCCCACCTCACTCGGCACAGCTGGGTCTCAGGTCTCGGGTGCTGGTGGAGCCCCCCGGCCCAGCCCTGCTGCCCCTCTCGCCCCACAGCCCCCGCTTCCCCCCCTGTTTCCCACTTGGCTCGAGGCAGCCAGGCCTCAAAGCCGCAGGGCTCTCTGTGCCGGGGATTCACGGAGCTGACAGGCGTGTCCCGTCAGCGCCCGCATGGTACACCTGGAGCCACAGTTCAGACTAGCAGGAAGCTGGGCTTGGAGACCGGGGCGAGGGCAGACCCGAAGGAAGGGCATTTGCAGCTGCCTGTCCAACGGCATGCCCCGCAGATCTCAGCTGTGCCGGCCGCCACACAGCCACCTGCAGTGAGTGCTCTCTCTGTATCTGTGCGCACCCACATCTACACCTCTCTCGCTATCTACCAGTGGTCCCATTCCTCTGGTGGAATCCTGGCTAACACAGACGGACGATCAGGAAAAACGCACCTCGGAGAGGGGACTGTAAGCCCATGGTGCTCCAGCTGGTACAGGTAACTTTCCAGGACGTGTCTGGGCACGGTCACCTGGACACCTACCGCCTGTGGCTTCAGCCAAGTTGGCCAAGGTCCTCAGTCTGGACGGCACGGTGAGAACAACAGTCGTCCAGAGCACAGGTGACCAGCCCGTGATGAGCAAAGACACAGTGCAGAAGAGAAGACGGAGACGGACGCTTGTCCTGAACACGGCTGGTCAAGGGGACGGTCACCAGAAAGCGGTCGGTGCCCACGGTTTCCCAGGACCTGCGTGGCCAGTCCGCAGTCACGAGGACAAAGCCAGAGGGGGTTTACTGTCCAAGACGCCATGGTCAGGAACGTGGGCCTTGAGGGCAAAGCCAGCGTGGACAGTGTGCACAGGACATCCCTGGCCCGGAACACGTCTCGGGCACACAGAGCCAATGCCAACAGTGCCAGCAGCTGTGCAGGGTCCTTACCGGCCCTGGATCCTCGTCCTTGAGATGAGCGCCACGTGCACTTCTGCTGGACGCAGGCTGCGGTTTATTCTTCCTATTTATCAAGAAGCTACGTTTGTTCATCAAAACCTAGTCACTTGCTGTACCTAGCCAGGATCCTGGAGTGCGCGCTTGGTTAATTTAAGCAAGCAGAGCTTTGACGAAGTAATTCTGTTGTCCTCTGGGATTGGCCAGCTTATGCCAAGCCTCACTCTTTCCGTTGAAATGGAGTTAATTTCTGCTGACATTGCTTCTCAGCAGACAAACACCTTCCCCATCACGGAGGGCTTATGCTTCTGCAGCTCTATTATTCCTTAATTTACACACCCGGGCAGCACAGTATCAGTGCCCTCCAGATGGAGACTCCTGGCAAGGTGGAAGGAGGTGGAAGGGGCGCCGCACCTGCTCAGCCCCACACACCTGGCCAGGATCAGCCCTCAGCTACCAGTCATCCAGTAACTGGCACAGCCCCAGGCCCTGTGCACCTCGCTGTGTGCTCAGCACAGCAAGAGGGTGCCAGGAGGAAGGACTGTGACTCCCGCCTTCAGAGACCTCAGTGACACTTACACACGACACTCAGAAACAATACGGGGCAAAGCGGACTCAGGCTTTGGCCCTGGTCCATGATGTGAGAGGATGGACCCACCTTCTGATGGGACCCGAGAAAGGAAGAGAATGGCCCTTGCTATGAGCAGCCCCCGACGCTTCGGGTGAACTTCAGGGAGGGGCTGCAAAGTGGGCAGGGGTGGATAGACTGAGGGAAGGGGCCCAGAGGGGCAGGAAGACACTCAATGTACTTCAGAGAGAAGGTCAGGCGAGGGGCAAAGGCCAGGGCTGGGGTCAAAGCCAGGATGATTAAGCCAGCATCTGAGGCATAAAGCGGGTCAAAGGTAAGGTCAAGGCTAGAGGGAGGGTCCTTGGTCCCATAACCGGGGCCATGGCCAGCACCATGGAGAGCTCCAGCAGCGGCTGGGGCAGCCAGTGGGCATAAATATTCAGGTCCCACTTGCGCAAGAGGATAGGTATAAGCCCGTATTCTTTAATTCAGCCTTGGCTGGAAAATGAAACTGAAGCAGCAGCTAGGGGCTTCGCCTAGCAGTTAATGAAGAACCTTGAAAAAAATGGGAATCTGTTGACTCAGGTGCTTTGAGAAGACACGCAGTAAGTTGGCCACTACATCTTGTTAGATGGCTGGGAGCGCTGGGGAATATTTGCGTACCAATTACCAGGAAATTTAGGTTCAGTCTATACTTATCTTATGTCTTGCCGTCAGAAAGTTGAGCTTCTGTCTACATCTGTTTGCTAAGAAGATCTATTTTCCTGTAATATTGAAATTTTGTCATAATAGTTTCAAAAAGTGTTGACTTGTAACCCTGAGATTAAACATGTTTATTAGAAAAAGCTACATTTGTTAAAATGTTTGTACAAGGAAAGCATTCATGCAAAGTTTTGCATTTACCTTGACGATAATTAACCCACTGCTTCCCTCACTAACCCTTCAAACCACAGTCGGCTCAGATGTATAAGACAACGCTGAGTTCCTTACTACTGGGAGCAGAGCAGAATGCACATTTCCACGTAAAATGTATTTGCAAGGACAGCTAAATGACTCTTAACATATGGACTTTTAAACCCAACGCATAATCTTTGTTCATGGAGGGGCAGGGGTGCCCGGCTCCGGGCTCAGGAATCCCACGTCTGACCCTGCCCCAGACAGAGGCTGCAGCCTCTTGCCGTCTGCGACCCAGCTCGGGCGTGAAGCCCCTGTCGCCAGAGCCCAGGCCCCTGTGGACCACGCGCTTTCTATCTTACTCACGTGTACTGAGTTGTGTCTGCATCTGCCACCTGTAAGTTTCAGGTTTTGCTTTCGAGCTGAGCTAGGCTCTTAAAGCAGAGGGCACTTGAGCACCTCCGCGCGCTTGGGGTGCGAGGGGGCGGGCTGCCGTTTGACGTGGACCCACAAGTCCCATTTTTAACTCCTGCTTGGTTAACGAGCTGGGTACTAGTCAAGACCTTCACAACGCTCAGCACAAAACAGGACTTACTGGTTGTGTGACAAACTGGTGAACAAGTGGATGAATGGATGAATTTTAAAAAGCAGGTACGTCTGGGCTGTGAAAATGAACCAAGGAAGCGTGAACCGCACCGGCGCCGGGGAGCCGCGAAGGGGGCGGCTCTCACGCACACCCCGCCACCAGAGCCCACAGACCAGCAGGAACAAAGAAAGGACGTGTCCCCCTGACCCAGCAACGAGCTGGCACCGCAGCCCTCCCCCCACCTTCGGGGGCCATTATGGGGACCTCTGATCTCCCCAGATGTGCTCTTCTCGGAACTCACCTTGAAGACCACGGCTGCAAAACAAAACAAACTGAATAAGATGCCCATTGCAACCGGCACCTTGACGACTGCAAGGATGTTCAGGACCCTCAGACTGCCTCGTTACGGCACGCTGCTCCCAACTTGAGCGAGGCAAACCAACACACGAGACACAGGACACAAAGGCACAGGGGCCCGCGCCACCCCATCACCAAACCCCACCTCCTCCCCTGCTGCACCTGCTTTGGGAACCCCCTTCCTCACCCCAACCCTCTCCCGAACTTCCCTTTTCCCTTAACCTCTCCCTGCTCACTCCTCCCCCAAACCTGCGGGAACCTGCCCCTCTCCATCAGACCCTCTGAGGGTCCTAACGCTAAGCGCCTCATTTCCCATCTCCCTGACACGAAGGCCAAACTAGGAGCCGTAGTCAAAGCTGCTCCTCGAGTTCCTGAAGATGCTCACAGGCTCACCGAGGAACTTAGCACAGTCATCCAGGCTGACCAGCCGCGCTTCCCAGACTTAGACCGGCTAGTTCACGCTCGGTGATGAAGGCCGCGCCAACACGTTAGCTGCGAAAACAGCCAATTGGAAAGATCCTGAAAAATCTCTAGAACTGCAAGCGGGACCAAGCCCCGCCCTGTTACAGGATCAGGCTTCGCAAATCCCTAACTGACCTCACATGGCAACCCTTAGGCTGTCCCAAAAGCTGCTGTGACTGAAACAAGACTGAAGGCGGCGCTCAGAAATCCAGGGGGTCTGTGTACGGCTACGACGGTCGACTCCTGATGGTTCAAAGGAAGAACTGCTGTCTCCCAGGGATGTGGAATCCACTCGGGAGGCCTTCAACTCTACGTTCATTAATGGGCCAAACCAGGACATTCTCTCCTGGTTAAGAGAACCAGACTAGAACGGGAAACTACGTCAGCGCTCTACCCACCACTAGCGAACAGCCTCCGCCTCAGGGCACTCAGACGGTTCCAGGCGTGGGGTCTCCGATAAACCTCAGCAAGTCATGAAAAAAGATACCGGATCCACTACGCTTGGTGCTCCTCCAACAGAAGTGGACGAGCCATGCCTTTCCGTCCAGACCGGGGGTGACAAAGGGAAGGGGCAGGTGGACAACGCTATTTAAAGTGCTGCATGTTGGGAATTCTCACACCAGTGTGCAGGCTTCCATGATGCTTTTCCGAGCAATGAATGCTCAGCAGGCGATATCAGATGAATATCATGTAGCATGAGACGGGACGATGCTGGACCTGGCGTTGGTGTCACGTTCCCAAAAGACAGTCAAGACAAACCGTCCACACTGCTCCCTCCCAGGCGCTCCGTTTGCCCGATGGGCCGCTCGAGCTTTGGCCAGTGGATTTCGCAGAGCTGCCCCCATCTTGTGGGCATAAATACGTCTTGGTGATGATCTGCGTGTTTTCTCACTGGACGGCAGCTTTTCCACGTAGACAGGCCGCTGCCTCCCCCGTGGCTAAGGTCCTAGAGGAAAGGATCGTTCCTACCTGGGGAGCCCCTCGTGAACTTGACAGTGATCAGGGAACCTGCCCTCCTGGTCAAGAGCTACAAGCCTGTGCCGTTCGGCCAGTTCTGCCACATTTTCACTGTGGCTATCCATCCCCAGGATGAGGTGAATGTACCAACAGCATCATCAAAACCCAAAGGGCAGCATTTGTAGAGACCCTTCAAATACCCTGGTTCCCACTCCTTGGGAACCCGCACACTCTGTAGCCCCTGCCTCTTCTGATCACAGTTGATAAAAGGAGATATACTTTAATATTGTAAGGGCCTAATTGCATCCATTGGCAGCAACCATACCTCATACCTTAGTGGAACAATGTTTCCACAGTGCGTTCCCAGGAGCTGAAGACCCGAAGCATCGCACCTTATAACCCAGAGATTTCGTCTATTGGAAATCCTCCAAAAAATCCTCCTCTTACCTCCAGAAAGACTCTCTTCAGCCCCATCGGAGAGGCCCCCATCAGGTACTGCTGACCAGCCCTTGTGCCGCTAAATTCCAAGGAACACGCTCTTGGATCCATGTGTCACATCTAAAGAAATCACCAAACCCTGACTGGACCTGAATACCAAATGGAAATTTTACTTACAACTAAAGGTAAAGATTTCCAGGAATTGAAGCAGATGATAGCTGAAGGAGACAGCTTTCCCAAGATGACTGGACCAGAACTGTGCATCTTTTCCCCACCATTAATTCTCACCTTATTTTCTCCCTTTCTTTCTTAGAAAGACAATGCTCTTATCTGTATTTCCCAATCTACTGCCAAAGGGAGAAACCCTTTTGATTACTGGATTTGCCACCAGAAACCCTGATCTGTCCATGACAGCGGTGACTCTCTAGTCGTATCTTAAGTACGCTTGCCGTAACAAAAGAACCTCTCTCTGTGCGGACTTTGGGGACAACGTCCACAGAACGATGGTTTCTCCCTGAATGTTCTCCAAATGCCACTGACCCTTGGCTCCAAAGGGCAAAGCAACAAATCCCAGTGAAAGGCACTGTTAATGATCAAACCCTAGCAAGGGGTTTGCAAGAAACCGTAGCAAGAATCTTATGTGCGCCACCTGGATTTATCTTTGTCTGAGGTGAGCGGGGCTCCCCATGAGGACTTGAGTGCTTGGAGAGCTGGCAAATGGGAGAGATACTTAACTGTCCCTGTTAGTATCCATGGTAAATCTGAGGCTTCCCATCAGTCTTCCCCACTAAACCTTCACAAGTGTCTTGAACACATGACTCTGAGTTTGCCTCCATAGAGAGAGCCTTTCCCCTTGATTTGGAATAAGTGCCAATGAGCATATGATCAGAAACTTACCCCTAATATCAAGAGAGCTGGCCAATTCCACAGCCAAGGCAACAGCAGCCCAACAACAATCGTTTGATTCATTGGCTAACGTAGTTCTAGACACTTGCATAGCTGAACAAGCAGGCAAATGCCAACTGTTGCAGCTATATAAACACCTCTGGAGAACTAAACAATCACACTCGATCAAGGAACAAGCATACTGGTTATTCGTTCAGTCAGCTACCTTTCGGTCTAGGGTCATGGTTTAGAACCGCCATACACTGTGAATTTGTCAATACTACATTTTTATAAAAATATTTATTAATTTATTTGGTTGCACCAGGTCTTAGTTGTGGCAGGTGGGCTCCTTAGCCGCAGCAGGCGGGCTCCTGAGTTGCAACTCGCTGGCTCCTTAGTTGCGGCACACGTGCTCCTCAGCTGTGGCATGCGAAATCTTAGTTGTGGCATGCATGTGGGATCCAGTTCCCTGACCAGGGATCGAACCCCAGCCCCCCACATTGGGAGCGCGGAGTCCCAACCACTGCACCACCAGGGAAGTCCCTGTCATGTTACTTTTAATTCTGCTTTGCATAATTATTTGAAAACTTTGAACTTGATGCCTGTCAACACCCTGCAGAAATGATGTCCTGAATAGAAAGATGTTGGCTTAACACTTTGAGATGATTGCTGATGCTGATAACCTTCACAAGATACGATCCTAAGAGTGATAATTCTTGAGACTTCCCCCTTCTAGCTTCCGTGTTACTCAAAGGTGGCCTCACAAGATTTATGATCACTATGCACTTTCACCTCTGATGTGGGACATGACATCCAGGAAAGGTTCTTTTTGGCACCGAGGGACAAAAGCCAATTCTGCTAAAATTGGATAACCTGACCCTTGATCAGTGATGCTTTCAAGGAAAGATCTTGAGCAAAAGGGAGAAATGTGAAAACGAACCAAGGACACCTAAACCAAACTGGAGCTGGAGAGCGACGGGGGTGCTCCCTCATGCACACATCCCTCACCACAGCTCACACCCCCAGCAGGCAGAAAGAAAGAACGTTTCCTTCTGACCCAGCAACAAGCTGCCCACCACTTGCAGCCAATGAAAAACTGCCATATCCCTCCCCAACTTCTTCCAAGACCTAATACAAGCTCACCTTCCCCACAGGGCAAGTCTCCTTAGACTTGCCTGTTGTTTGCCATAGTTTGCTTGTCCCGAATTGCAATTCCTCTGCTATTCCTATATAAACTCATTTTGCCTAGCTAGAGACCTCATTATTTCATCTTCAAGGTTGACAGGAATTTAGGCCTCCTGGGAGAGCAAAATGCCTTAAATTCAAGAGATGAATCACTAGCATCCGGGGCAGGAGGAAGGCAATCTGTTGGGAACCAATTTAACCAAAATCTTACATAGCCTCACTGGGCGCCAGAGGCTGCCTAACACATAACTCTGCCCAGACCTGGACAATGTGACAGGAGGAGAGGGGAGTCTGTCCAACCGACCCTGCAGGTCTCTGCTTGCCCTTGAGGGCAGGAGAGGCAGCCCGACTGCCTAGACAATCTCCAGTGTGGGGATCTACAATTAGACAAATTTGCATTGCACTTAGGAGCTGTGTGGCCCTGACGCAACCCCTAGAGTTGTTTCCTCAGCTGTGAAATAGGGATAAGTGAGGGTGCAGCCTCATCAGGGCATGAGGTGATTTGACATTCTGCACCCACTCGGCACTGAGAAGGTGCCTATGCAGCCATGAGCTTTGTGGAGCAAGTGACACCACCAGCTACCCTCCAGTAGGAGCAGTGGCCCCGGTTGTCAACTTACGGCGTGGCGTGGGTGGCACGGTCACCTCCAAAGACGCGACTCACAGGCACGGCATGAACGATGCTTCACTCAGAGAAGAGAGTGGCAGGACTAGCTATGGCAGCGGGTGCTGGTCTCCCAGGACCAGCAGGCTTGGCCCAGAGCCCCAGCCGCGCAGGGCGATGGTCTGCATGCAGCCCTCTTATGCTGCAGGCAAAGGACCCGGTCCCTCCACGCTGGGAACAGATGCAGTGATGGGGCTGGACAGGGGCCACATGACACACATATGAGCCCGACAGGGAAAGATATTCCCAAACTAAGAGGTGTGCCCAGGCTCCCCTCCACAGAAGGACTGTTCCAGGTCCGGCACGATCTCTTCCCACCTACAAGCTGGGTGTGACTGCCTTTCCCAACAAGCAGCAGTACGGCCAGTAAGGTGGAGGTGGCCACTGTTTCTCCTGGACAGTCTGCACCTCCTTCCCACCTGCCTCGTTAGGAAGGGCTAACGAGGCAGGACGGACGGATGCCGACGCAGACCTTAGCCCAGAGCCAGGCCCAGCCACCTTGGTGCTTCCTTCATCTCGTTTGCTTGTTTTGTTTCTCAGTGTTTATTATTTTCTGATTACAGAATTAATATATGTTCCTGGTGAAAAAACAAAAAGAATAAAAATCCCTGAACATGCAGAAAAGTGGAAAGAGCAAAATTAAAATCATTCACAAGCCCATTACTGTTGTTAATATTCTGGAGTATTTCCTTGCAGCCTTTCTTTCTAGGAATATACATACACATATTATAAACAACTTGGAATTACATCATTTGTAAGGTTTTTAACATACATTTTTATTTAACATTTCCCCCACCCTTTGCTACATATTCTCTGAAAGCACATTTTGAATGCCTCGACGATATTTCGTATTAGGGGTGTGACTCGTTTTTTTCACTCTAGTGATGTAATTCTCGCAGATGTGATGTTCTGAGTCGCATGTTTATGTAGACAAACAACGGTAGCATTTTGCATTTATCTATTTCTCTACTTAATTCCACTTCACGCCCCTTCCTCAGATGGCAGTAATTTTGATCTAGTCTTTTCCAGGGAAATTCAGTCACTTGAGATTTAAAACGAGATCATTTGCACTTCTTCCCCTTTTTCTCTTCTCCTGGGTTGACTGCTAAGTTTCATTATTTTCTGTTTCTCAAGAGCAAAACCCTAAACGCCTCAGGACATGAAGCCAGTGTGGGAACCTCGCAGGAGAAGCTCTCAGAGGCACCAAGAGGGCCAAGACCGCACTCCCTGGGGGGCAGGGGGTGCACCTGCTTCTCCCCTGGCTGCTTTCAAAATTCCTGAAGCCCCTCCCCCAACCCCCTGGCCAGTGACATCAGACTCTGGATTGGCTCGGCCTCAGAAGTTTTAAAACCTCCCCAGGTGGGCTTGAACACCAGCTGAGGACCTTTTGCTCTGCAGACCCAAAGGCAATGACCCAGGAGCGGCTCAGACTCTGCACTGTGAGGAGACCCCCAGGTGGTTTATAGGGAAAGCGATCCAAGGGGTAAAAACCACTTTTACAGCCCTTGACCCCGTCTGTATTGATGATGGAGGAGGGACAATATGCTGAATGGGATGACTTGGGGGGTCCATGCTGTGAGCCCCACTGGCCAAGGGGGGGCCGGCTGTTGGCCTGTGACCTGAGAAAGCGACTGGAGGGACCAGCACACAGGACAAGTGAGAGGTGGCCCGAGCGGCTAGGCTGAGGGGCTCGGGTCAGGGGAATGTGCGGGCGTGGGGGACGGACGGATGAGCGTTTCCCGTGGGCTGGAAGGACGTCTCCCAGCTGCCCGGAGGCCCGAGGGGACCCTGCGGATAGAGCTGGAGGTGGGTCCCCGGATGCCTGGGGGCTGAAGCCCCCTGAGGGGGCTTCTCTGAGGAGCCCATGAAAGCACCCGTCGGAGGAAGGGTTGGCTTGAAACATCTGGAAAGTTCCAGAAACCAGAGAACAACCACGTCCCAGTCAAGGAAAGGCCTTCCTGCTACCCCTTCTCTGCTCCAACCCTGGAGTCGGCCAAGGTTGACAGGATGGTGGAGGAGCAAAAGAATGAAGGGACCGGAGCCGGGTTCCAACCTGGTCTGACCGCGTCCACAGAGCGGACGTTCGGGTCCTGGGGCGGAAACACGGTTTGTGGTTCACAGTGGCCAGAGGACCCCGTGCGGCCATCACAGCTATTAACAACCATCGCTACCCCTGTTGTCTGCGGGGACAGAGCGGGGACAGGGCCTGCCGGGGGCGGGGCGCAGGGCGAGAGGAAAGTCCTGGCATTCATAGGCTGAGGGGTGGGGCACAGAATTCCCAGGCCTTAGGAATTAGGTTAGGAGAAACCACATCTGTGAGGGCGGAGCGGAGACTCAGGCCTGGTTATGCGCCAACTCCTAGCCTGACCACACAGGGCAGTAAGGGGGGTGGTGACAAAAATGCAGCAAATTACCCTCTTGTGCTGTCCATGGGGTAAAGTAAAAGGGATCTACAATAGCATTACACAAATATTCATATATAACACCTGGAAAGATCTACATTAAAATATTAATAGAGAAATCTTTGGGTTATGGAACTGTGGGTAATGTTTATTTTAACTAACATATATTAGAGTTTTTACATAGAATATGTATTACTTTAATAAAAACAACAAGAAAATTTTTAGAAGTCTTTTTTCTGTACTGGCATAAGGTAAATTATCATTTCTATTTACTTCTCGTTCTTTTATAGTTTCCCCTGAACATTGAAATCTTTCATCCGTCTATAATTTACTTTGGTGCAAGTTGAGGATCTGCCTGTGTTTTTTCAGAATATTTAGCCAAAGTCCCAGCAGCATTCCCTGAAAAACCCAGCCTTGTTCTCTGGCGTCTTAGCCTTTCTTTCTCTTTTCTTGCTCCCCAATTCCATGTCACCTGTACCATAAATACAGTTACAATGCCTGCAAGGGTCAGTTTTGGGGGCACTCCTCCTTTTCCACTTCTCTGCTCAGCTGTTCTGGCGGCAGTCTGGCACCTTCTCATTTTGCATTGTTATCTGGAAGCATGAGATCACGCTCCTTATCGCTCTATGTGTGTTCTTCCACACAAACTCTGGAGTTACCCTGTCCATTTTGAATCATACGTTACAGTGATTTAAGAAGAATTTGCATATTTGAACCAGTTAGGCTTCCATTCAGGGACCTGGATGTTTCTACACACGTTTGCCTTCTTTAACGTCTGTCATCATCTTAACGTTTGTTTTCCCTTTGACCAGTACCTGCAGTCTTCTAAGAAACATCCTTGACCAAAGAAAAATTAATCAATCTAGTTAAAGTTTGTTTAAAAAGTAATAAAATGGGGCTTCCCTGGTGGCGCAGTGGTTAAGAGTCCGCCCGCCGATGCAGGGGACACGGGTTCGTGGCCCAGTCTGGGAAGATCCCACGTGCCGCGGACCGGCTAGGTCCGTGAGCCATGGCCGCTGAACCTGTGCGTCCGGAGCCCGTGCTCCGCGACGGGAGAGGCCACAACAGTGAGAGGCCTGTGTACCGCAAAAAAAAAAAAAAAAAAAAAAAAAAAAAGTATCAAAATGGAAGTGCTACATATTTAAACAGAGACAACTAAAGCTGTTCTCAGAGGAACAGTCAAAGCCTTAATTCTTTTAATGTAAATAAGAAAAACTGAAACTTAGAATCCAATGGTAGATAAGAAAAATGGAAACTAAAGCAGTAAAGAAAATAGGAGGAAGGAAATAATAGCACTAGAAGTGGAATTAAAAACAGAAAACCAAATCGTACCAACGTTTTCTTAGGTCAGTCTCCCACAGCAATAGAAATAAAAACAAAAATAAACAAATGGGACCTAATCAAACTTACAAGCTTTGTACAGCAAAGGAAACCATAAAAAAAAAGAAAAGAAAACCTACAGAATGGGAGAAAATATTTGCAAATGATGCAACTGACAAGGGCTCATACAACTCAACAACAAAGAAAACCAAACAACCCAATCGAAAAATGGGCAGAACGGGACTTCCCTGGTAGTCCAGTGGTTAAGAATCTGCCTTACAATGCAGGGGACGTGGGTTCGATCCCTGGTCAGGGAACCAAGATCCCACATGCCGCGGGGCACCTAAGACTGCACACCACAACTACTGAGCCCGCGTGCCACAACTAGATAGCCCATGTGCCACAACTACAGAGTCCACGCGCTCTGGAACCCATGTGCCACAACCACAGAGTCCATGGGCTCCGGAGCCCGTGCCACAACTAGAGAGAAGCTTGCATGCTACAACTAGAGAGAAGCCCGCGTGCCACAACAAAGAGCCTGCACGCTGCAACGAAAGATCCCGTGTGCCACAACTAAGACCCAACATAGCCAAAAATAAATATAAATAAATAAAATTTTAAAAAATGGGCAGAACAACTTAATAGACATTTCTCCAAAGAAGACATACAGATGGCTAGTAGGCAAGTGAAAAGCTGCTCATCATTGCTAATTATTAGAGAAATGCAAATCAAAACTACAACGAGGTAAGACCTCACACCGGTCAGAATGACCATCATTAAAAAGTCTACAAAAAAACAAATGATGGAGAGGGTTTGGAGAAAAGGAAACCCTTGCACACTGTTGGTGGGAAGGTAAGCTGGTGCACCCACTATGGAAAACAGTATGGAGGTTCCTCAGAAAACTAAAAAGAGAGTTACCATATGATCCAGCAATCCCACTACTGGGAATATACCTGGCAAAACTATAATTCAAAAACATATATGTACCCTAATGTTCATAGCAGCACTATTCACAATAGCCAAGATATGGAAACAACCTAAATGTTCATTGACAGATGAAGGGATAAAGGAGATGTGGTATATGTATACACTGGAATATTGCTCAGCCATTAAAAAAGAACGAAATAATGCCACTTGCAGCAACATGGATGCAACTAGAGATTATCATACTAAGGGAAATAAGTCAGAAATAGAAAGACAAATACCATATGACATCACTTATATGTGGAATCTAAAATATGATACAAATGAATCTATCTATGAAACAGAAACAGACTCACAGACACAGAGAACAAACTGGTGGTTGCCAAGGGGGAGGGGGGAGGGAGAGGGATGGAGTGGGAGTGTGGGGTTGGTAGATGCAAACTATTACATCTGGATGGATAAACAACAAGGTCCTAATGTACAGCACAGAGAACTATATCCAATCTCCTGGGATAAACCATAATGGGAAAGAATATAAAAAAAGAATGTCTATCTGCGTGTAACTGAGTCACTTTGCTGTACAGCAGAGATTGGCACAGAACTGTAAAAGAAAACAAAACAACAACAACAACAGAAAACCAGGAGAACTGATGAATGAATCCAAAATCCAGTTATTTATCCCCCAGCTACAACAGACTTATGTGTTTCTTCTTCCAGTCCTACCAATTTCTGCTCCTGTGTTTTGAAGTTCTCTTGTTGGGTGCATATACATTTAGGATTGTTAATGTCTTCCTGGAGAGTTGTGCAGAATGTCCCTTTTTCTACTAATAGTATTCCTATTCTGTTTTTTGAAGCCTATGTTGTCACATGTTAATCTGGCCCCTCTAGGTTTCGATTAGCATTTTATGGTATACCTTTTTCCTTTCATCCTCTCTATGTCATTATATTTAATGCAGATTTCTCATAGACGACACTTAGTTGGGCAAGATCTAGTTATTTAAACGTACCAGAAAAATAATCCAAACCTCTGGCCAAACCAAAGCGAAAGAAAACAAAAAATTAAAAATAAATTAACAGAAGAGTATATTTGTGCAATTTGGGAAAACCTGGTTTTAGGGAGAGTTTCCCCCTCCCGGTAGGTGAAAAGGAGGTAGAGCCTAGAGACTTACAGATTCACAATGACAAAATTATTTTTCCTGCAAGGATTTTAAAAACAAGGGCACTTTAATATAAGTATGAGTGTGTAGTTGTAAATACCTACATATCGCTGGTAAAGTTATTTCTTCGATGGCTTTTTCTCAGAAGTTATATCCTTCCTTTTGCCCTCAGCACCCTCATCACAGAACAGAATCCCTTACTTACTGTTGTCCTGTTTTATCACTCACTGTTGTAATTTTTAAATTTCACATTGTCTTTTAAATTTAATTAAAAGGCCTTTATCACACAAAGCAGTCATATTGCTTCTCTACTCCCTGCTTCGTTATCTCAAGATTTCTTGATCTTTCTAAACCGCACTTTCTAAAATTTCAGTATCTCCTGGGACTTCCCTGGTGGTCCATTGGTTAAGACTCCACGCTCCCAATGCAGGGGGCCCAGGTTTGATCCCTGGTCGGGGAACTAGATCCTGCACACATCAACAAAAGGAGCCCACAGGCCCCAGCGAAGATCCTGTGTGCCACAACTAAAGACCTGGTGCAGCCAAATAAATAAATATTAAAAAAAAATAAAATAAGATGTCAATATCTCCCATTAGAACATAAGCTCCACGAAAGCAAGGATTCCTATTGGTGTTGTTCACTGGTGTGTTCCAAATGCCTAGAACAACTTGGTAGGTAGTTGGTGCTCCATTAATATTTGTTCATGATAAACCAATGAGCTGCCCAGGATGAGAAGTTAAGTTGTGATATAATAAATACATCTGGTCTTTACCCCAGTTCTTGGCAAGGGGCTTCGCAAGCCCTTGAGTGACAGGAGCGTCTTCGTTTGCTAATGAGGTGATTGCTGATGGGCCCCTAGAATGCGCCAGGGTCAGGGCTGGTCACCAGGAAGGTGCAGCCCGTGACCAGAGGCTGGAGCTTTGATCTGCCCAGCCCTTGGGAGGGGAGGGGGACTGAGATGGGATCAAGCCTGTGGCCAATGATGGAATCAACCACGCCTCCCCAAGGGAACCCTGATAAAAACTCTGCAAATGAGGCCCTGTGGGTCTTCCTGGTTGGCAAACGCAGTGTGGGCTGGGAGGGCGACAGATCTGAAACCCTGAAAGACTGGAAGATTTCTTTTAAAAAATATGAATAATCAAAACTGACTCAAGAAAAGGCAGAAAGATGGAATACACTCGGAACTGTGAAAGAAGATGAAAAATTCATAGAAAAGAAAAATGACCTCCAATGACAGCTCTGATGTTTTGGCAGGTTAGGTTTTAAACTTTTTTTTCCCAAACGTGGAGAGAATGGGCGGATTCTTGGCTGTGTGAACCTGCCGTGAAATCTCTCACTGAGGTTGGCTCCAGGAACCATTTCTTTCCGTGTTTGGTTTGGATTCATCGCCTCTGTCGCCAACTCCATTGGTTTGCTTTCTGTCCCAGGCTCACGGCTCCACATGGGGTCTTTTTTTTTTTTTTTTTTGGCTACCTTGGGTCTTTGTTGCTGTGCGCGGACTTTCTCTAGTTGCGGCGAGCCGGGGCCCCTCTCTGTTGGGGTGCGCGGGCTTCTCATTGCGGTGGCTTCTCTTGTTGCGGAGCACGGGCTCTAGGAGCACGGGCTTCAGTAGATGTGGCATGTGGGCTCAGTAGTTGTGGCTCGCAGGCTCTAGAGCACAGGCTCGGTAGTTGTGGTGCAAGGGCTTAGTTGCTCCACGGCAGGTGGGGTGTTCCCGGACCAGGGCTCGAACCCGTGTCTCCCGCATTGGCAGGCGGACTCTTAACCACTGCGCCACCGGGGAAGCCCCTCCACGTGGGGTCTTATTCTTCAGGAGGCGGCCCTCCAACCCCGGCTTAGAGCACACACATTTCATAATGGAATCCTTATGAACCAGTTTCTTTTAAAAATGTGTAACACACAAGGAGTGCGTTATCATTATGAGAAAATAAGGGAAAAACATGAAAGTGCTTGGTTCTCGAGATCTGCTGGATAGTATTCTGCTGGTGGTTAACAATACGGTATTGTGGGCTTAAACATTTAAGAGGGTAGATCTCATCTTAAGTGTTCTTACCACACACAGAAAAAGATATTAAACTTTGTGAAAGCATTGAAAAAATTTTAAAAGAACCTTTATTGAATTCACATACTCAAGGAAATAACTTTATTTTGAGAATGTTTTTACTTGGAGGAAATAAAGAGATATGGGCTTAGAAATCTAGATAAAGCTTGATTTTTTTTTTAAAGATGAAAAAGAGGGCAGTGGAGAAAGTCCTTGGAGATGGTGTCCTTCCTTCTGAGGAGCGTCCCTTCTTGCGGGGGCAGGAGGAGCCCGCAGGCAGGACCATGTCCTGCAACAGGGTCCTCGGATCCGCACGCTTTCTGTGGCAAAGGGCGCCTGCAGAGACCACAGAGCCGTGTGCACAGACTTTCTTTCTTTCTCTCATAATTGTGCTGTATCTCAACAGTCTGTCTCTCGTTTTGCTTGCTTTTCCTTTCGGTGTATCCAAAAAGTCATGGGAAATTGTGTTTATTGATATCGACAACTAAGGTAAGAAGAATATTTTGATTAGATGTTAGCCTGGGTTCTTATGTATGCCTCAAGAGAAAAGATTAAAAGGGACAGAACGTCAACACACGGCTCCTCTTGCCCTCAGCCCGGAGGAGTTTCCGAGGTCTTGGTCTCCAACCCGCCACGTGAGAACCCACCCTCCAGCGGCGCAGGCTCAGAGTCTGGGAAGCATCCGCATGGGATTAGAATGGGACGAGAACATGGCTCCCGGTGGGCTCAGCCGAGGCCCGGGCTGCTGCCGCGAGGACCTCCTCAGGCCAGGTGCACGGTCCTCTGTGGCCAAGACGCACGGTCCCTCTGACGTCTGCTTCCCTTTCTCCCACTTTATCTGGGTGTGGTGTGCCCTAAAGACATTCCCCAGTGTCCCTTGCAGGGCAGTGGTCGTGCGACACCGTAAGACATAAGCGCAGCGAAAGGAGGCTGGTTCCACTGGCCTGTCCGTTTTCTCCTTTTCCTGTTTGGAACACGGAACAAAGCGAGGGTCCCGGTGACTGTCCTGAGTGCGTGACAAGGTGGGTCACGGAGGGAGGCACCAGGCCGGCCCCGGACTCCTGTCCTTGGATTGTGATGTATTCAGGCCATGGTTCGGGGAGCTCCAGTGGTCTCGCCAAGGCCGCAGAAGGAAGCGGTGGGGGGCCTGGAGAGCTGGGCGGACCCTGCCCTCTCCCCGCGCCAGGTGAGGCCTCGGGATGGGGCAGGCAGGGAGGGGAGAGAGAGGGCACACCGGCCGAGGGCCTGATGGAGCAGAAGCTTTAACCCAGACGAGAGCCTGGAGTTTCGGTACCAGACCTTCTCTATGAGACTCAGCCTGAAACTCCACCGAGGGGCAGGACTGGGGCGAGAGGGGGAAGCTGCTTTCTACCTGCCCCGTCGAGTCCCACGAGCGTGCTTAGAGACAGAATTTGAGACGTGAAAGGGAGGACGGGGTGTGCAGCCCCCTGGCTGGGTCTGCCTCTGGGTGTCCTGGCACTTCTGTTCCACTGCAAGCCGAGGAAGCAGAGAGCTCGGCTGGCAGAGAGGGATGGCATCGCAACGGTGGAGACCGCCAGGTAGGAGACGAGCGTGAAGAATGAGATACCACCTGCTTCTCAGAGGCACCACTTTTGGGCGGGGTCTTTCCGACTGGGCTCCGGGACGGCGACGACTCTTCTGCCGTCTTGGAGACGCGCTCCCTTCCTCCAAAGACCGTGCGTGTCGCGTCGGCGCAGGAGTTAACACCAAACCCGGCCCCTCGTCGACGTCCATCACCTCCAGGTGTACCGGGGCTGGTGGTTCAACAGAGCAGAAGGTGATCTGCTTAGACGCAGAGGGCGTGGCGCTCCCCATGGCCGAAGATGGCGCATCCTTCCTTCAGGCCAGGTGGGACGGGACCCAAGAGTCTCCGTGAACACTGGGGTTGTGTGCACTAGGGGACCAGGGTCTTCCTCCGTGGCCGATGCCCCCTGGCCGTGGAAACTCGAGCTGCTAGACTGAAGCATGAGCTGGCTCTTGGGCGCCGGCTCAGCAGGAGGCCTGCTGGCCACGCCCTCAGGGTAGGCAGGGCAGGGAGGTGTGAAAGCAGCCTGCAGGCACAGCTTGTCCGGGCAGGCGTGTCTGATGTCCCTCTTGTCGCTGGACTTTGGGAGGAGATCCAGTCATGAGCCTCCTCAGAAGGACGCCACCCAAAGACTGCCTGCCAGGCAGACGTGTCCCCACCAAAGGGACCGGGGACGGGCTGAGAGCAAGAGGGGAGGGCCTCGCCCACGTCCGGGGCGAAGCACTGGGGAGGCCCTGTGGGGTGTCCCTGAAGGTCCCACAAGGGAGCTGCCTGCGAGGGCCAGGAGAGGATCACAAGCAGCCAGAACCACGGAGGGGGTGACGGAGCAAAGGGATGACAGCAGACTGTGTCCTCCTCTGTCGCAGGGCCCATCCGGGGCCAAGTGTCGTGCCAGAGCGGGTGGGGAAGGGAACAGCTTTACGCTGGATGTGAGATTAGGTTTTGATTTCGACTGGCTGGCTTTTTTTCACGCTTGAAGATGAGACTTCCCTCATTCCTGAAAGTGACCAGATGTGGCCAGGGGGTGGGGGAGTGACAACGCTGCTCCCCGCGTGCAGCTGGTGGAGTCATGTCCACGACAGCCTGGCAGGTGCGTCACTTCTCACACATCAGGTGAGACCCTATGTAGTGTTTTGGAGCTTGCGTTTAACTCGACACTATGTTGTGAACATTTTTCCATATAAAAATTTCTACAACTTCATTGTCAATGCCTGATTGAGTAATTTATTTAATGACCTAGGAGAAATTGGGTATTCGGAAGGATTCTTCTTTATGCAGCCTTAGAAACTCAATCTTAAATCAGCAGCCATCACACTGAAGTCTAATAGAAATTAGGAATAAAATGTGGCTATTGGTCTCCATCATTTTTTTTTTTTTTTTTTTGTGCTAGGCGGGCCTCTCACTGTCGTGGCCTCTCCCGTTGCGGAGCACAGGCTCCGGACGCGCAGGCCCAGCGGCCATGGCTCACGGGCCCAGCCGCTCCGCGGCACGTGGGATCCTCCCGGACCGGGGCACGAACCCGTGTCCCCTGCATCGGCAGGCGGATTCTCAACCACTGCGCCACCAGGGAAGCCCCATGGTCTCCATCATTTTTATTGAACATTTTCCTGCAGTTTCTAGCTACTTCAATTACACATGAACCATAAATAAGAGGTATGAGTCTTACACATGAAGAAACAAAATAATTATTTGCCAACAATATGTTTATATATACTTATGTTTCCCAAGAGTTTAAAAAAATAAATGGAATTAATTAAGAGGCTTCAGTTCAAACACCAGATAACTACTCAAGTGCGTGCATCTTCTACGCACCATAAGTAACTTACTAGGAGGCACCATCAAAAGAGACCCCACTCACGAGAGGGACAGAAAGTATTAAAATTTTTGAAAATAACATTTCCCCAAAATTTGAAGAATGTTATTAAAATTTACTATATTTTTCAGGAAAAAAAAGACCACAGGAGAAATTTATTTCTGCATAAGAACACCTAACATTTTTTCAAGCATATGAATAGACGCTCCCCATCGCTTGTCATTAGGGAATTCTAAATTAAAAC
Source organism: Physeter macrocephalus (assembly GCF_002837175.3). Taxonomy (NCBI): domain Eukaryota; kingdom Metazoa; phylum Chordata; class Mammalia; order Artiodactyla; family Physeteridae; genus Physeter; species Physeter macrocephalus. The sequence continues at coordinate 4,861,919 of NC_041231.1, forward strand.
AACGATGAGACACCACTCCACACCTATTTGAAGAGTTAAAACCTGGAACACGGACGACACCCAATGCTGGAGAGGATGTGAAGCAACGGGAACTCCCATTCAGGGCTGAGTGCGAAATGGTGCAGACGCTTCAGACGACAGTTCAGCAACTTTTGACAAAGCTAAACATAGTTGCTACTGTGTGATCCAGCAATCCCATTCCTGGGTATCCACCCAAAGTATTTAAAAGCTTGTATCTACACAGAAACTTGCTCATGAATGCTTACAGCAGCTTTATTCATAACGGACCAAGCCTGGAAGCAACCGAGACGCCCTTCAGTAGGCGATGGATAAACGAACTGTGGTACCGCCACGAAATGGGATATTGTTCAGCAATAAAAAGAAATCAGCTCTCAAATCATGAAAACACATGGATGAATGTCTTAAATACTTAAGTGCATATCGCTAAGTGAAAGAAGCCAGGCTGAAAAGGTTACAAACTGTATGATTCCAACTACATGACATTCTGGAAATGGCAAAACCATGGAAACAGTGGAAAGATCAGTGCTTGCCAGGGGCTGGGGGGAGGGAGGGATGAAGAAGTGGAGCACAGAGGGTTTTTAGGGCAGCGAAGCTATTCTCTATGATGCTGTGACGGTGGATACATGACATTATACATTTGTTAAAATCCAGAGAATGTACAACGCAGAGTAAACCCAAACGTGAACTATGGACTTTAGTTAATTATATCACTATTCATTCATCAGTTACGACAAACCTACCATGCTAATGCATGCTGTTAATAATGGGGGGACATGTGGGGGTCTGGGGGGGGTATTTGAGAACCCTGTACTTTCTGCTCAAGTTTTCTTTAAACCTAAAACTTCTCTGCAAATAAAGTCTATTAATTAAAAGAAAAAAAATAAAGAAATGAGCTATCAAGGCACACAGGGACATGGAAGAACCTTAAACACCCATTGCTAAATGAAAGAAGCCAATCTGAAAAGGCTACACACCGCATGATTCCAATTATATGACAGTGTAGAAAAGGCAAACGTACAGAGACAATTAAAATATCAGGAGTTGGCGGGGGGGGGACTGAATTGGTGAAACAGATGTTTCTAGTGTGGTGGAGTGATTCTGTATGATAGCGTAATGGTGGGTACATGAAAATACAGAGTTGTTAAAACTCATAGAACCCTACAGCATAAAAAATGCCCTTAATGTGTTTAAATTTCAAAGTCATTTAGGATGTAGAGGGATCCCAACATGGAATGCAGCACGTGACAAAACAATTTAACCGTGCTACAAATGTATGAAACAAGCCCATCAAAGGGGATGGAGAACAAGGTGCTGCCTAAGTAACTTTGGAAATGAGTGGAAACTGAACAACTGCTGGCAAAAGAAGCTTCACATAAGCAGAGACTCTAGTCGACAACGTTGTTTCCCGTGGGTACAGGAGGACGATTCTGAGGCACCGCCCTGTGCGCTAGCGCTCACGAGGAAGTACACGGATGTGGGTGCACACACGTGGGTGGTGGGAGCTTACAGAGAAGCAAAGGGAGGAGACCAGGGTGACCTACGTGGTTGAGTTGAGACATCAGTACAAACTCGTGTTTACCTTGATATACATGTATATGGTTAGATATAGAAACACAGGAAGATAGATGATAGACAGGTGTATATACACAGGTGTGTATACACACACATTATTTCCTAGCTCTGTCAGCTGAGTGGGGTCACTGTCAGCAATATCAGCTGAAGCAATGACACCCCAGTAGCAACACGCACATCCAAAGTCCAGACCTTGCGGTCTAACACCATCTCCAATAAAAGGAACCAGGGCTCGTTGGAGAAATGGCTGTTTCTAGGACAGAGCAGGAACTCTGGAAGGTGAGGCTAGACCAAGGAAGTGCTCAAAAGCAAAATGATGGGAGCGCTGTAAAAGGACACAGGAACCAGCCCAAAGTGCAAAGGAAATACCCATGAGTCCATCCTGATATAAAGAAATGATTGGCCAAATAAACACACAGGGAGAAGAGACGAATCTCCCACACAGAAGAATTCCAAATAATTTACGCAGACACGCAGACACTCAGCCCTCGAGCAGGCGGAGCATACTCCCCACCCCTAAGAGTGGGCTGCGCCTAGTGACCCCTTCCAAGCAGGGCAGTGAAGAAAGGGGGAAAGGCGTAACTATATATTGGAGAAAGCGGACACCCATGACCTCGGCCAGGTGATCGACGTCAACATCGACGGTGAAGTCCTGTTGGAACGCACCCTGGATGGGACGTGCTAAATCCCTGACCAGTCCTCCTCAGGACCGTCAAGGTCATCAAAAACAAGGGAATCTGAGAGATTGTCCCAGCCGAGAGGACTCTGAGGAGACGTGAGGACGAGACGTAACATGGGATCCTGCGACAGAAAAAGGTCATTATATAAAAACTAGGGAAATCCAAACCAAGTATGGACTTTAGTTAACAATAAGGTATCAGCGTTGGTTCATTCATTGTAACTGATTTCCAATAACTGGAACTAAGGTAAGGTGTTAGTAAGTCACGGGGAACCTGTGCGGGGTGCGGGGACATCCTCTGTACTACCTTCGCAATTTTTCCGTAAATCTAAAACTGTTCTAAAGTTAAAAGTTTATGACGACCTAGATGGGTGCGATGGGGGTGGTGGTGGAAGGGAGGTCCAAGAGGGAGGGGGTACAGGTATACATATAGCTGTGTGCGGGGTGCGGGGACATCCTCTGTACTACCTTCGCAATTTTTCCGTAAATCTAAAACTGTTCTAAAGTTAAAAGTTTATGACGACCTAGATGGGTGCGATGGGGGTGGTGGTGGAAGGGAGGTCCAAGAGGGAGGGGGTACAGGTATACATATAGCTGATTCACTTCACTGTACAGCAGAAACTAACACAACATTGTAAAGCAATTATATTCCAATTAAAAAAATACGTATGGACTCTTCTTCAACCAATTTACTAATTTTAGTGTAATTCAAAATCTTCAGTAGTATGTTTTTTCCAAAATGAAAAATTGATCCCAGAGGAACATGGATGAAAGAGGAGGAATAGCCAAGTACATTTTGGGGAAGGTAAGAAGGGGGTGAACTTCTATAACTGATATCAAAACCCACAAAGCCACAATCTTAAAAGAACATGGTTCTGATGCAAAAACAGATTGACGAAATGGAACCTGACCCAGAAACAGACCTGAGAGCTTATAAATATGTAACCTGTACAAAGGTGGCCTCTGATGGACTGGAAAAGAAAAGTTTGCCGTATTTGCCTATTTGCACCAGGCATACGGTTGCACAAAAAGCATCCTGTTTTATTTAATGTCTGATTTGACCTCAGGCGCAGAAGGGCGAGTTGACACAGTCCTCAGATCACAGCTGCTCTGACCACCCAACTCGCCTTCCCTTCAGCCTTGACTATGTCTCCCTCCTTCCCTCCCCGAGCAGCGCCCAAGCTAACATGTTTTGCTTTATGGGTTTAGAAATACAAGTACTTTTGAAAAATAGGTAGTATTGCTTTTTGTATGTTTTCTCCACGTACATAAATGGTAATGTCCACCAGGTCTAATGTACTTCTTCCCTTTTCCACAGCAGCGTATGTCCTAGGATCTGTCCACACTCTGCGCCCGAGGCTTCGGACCAGTGGTCCCCCGCACACGCCCGCCGTCCGCATCTGTCCTCTTCCCCAGCAGGGAGCCCGTGGGTTGCCTCAACCTTCCCAGGCCATCAGTCACGCTGGAATGAAGGAACCTTCTTGTTCATGCCTGTCGTTCAGCGTGACCTTCACCAGGACTGACCCTCGGGAGGGCAGCTTGCTGAGCCACAGGGCCCCGAACGCTCCGCTCCGCGAAGGACAACCAGCTCGCTCTCCAGAATAACCGGACCGGCTCCCATCCCAGCTGGCCGTGCGCGCGCGTTCCCTTGCCTACGTTCTCTCCGACGCCGGACGTGATGGTTTCATCTGATAACTGGAAGGGCTGAGTGTCAGCACCTCTTGCGCTGTGCTCTAGACCCCCGCTTCAGTGGGGAGCCCCCCTCCCATATCTCTGGCTCAGCGTTCTGTTGAATTTCCCACCTCTTCCTCAAGGATTGCCAGACTCCATACACGTTCCAGATCAGCCCCTTGGCTGAGCGCCGTCTCCCTGCCTAGGGATCGGTCGGCAGCCTCTGGTTTACTCAAAACAACGTGGGAGCCTAGAGTCGCGGCCACAGCAGCCCTCCTCCCCTCTCTCCCGGCGAGGGGAGCTGCTGCCCGACCTCCCCGCCCACTCACCCCCCTCAGCGTGAGCCACACTCAGCGGCTCTGGGGGTGCTCTCCGTTCTCGGCGTTTGTTGGACACATCCACTGACCTCCCTCTGGCTTTGGTGGCACCTCCAACACTATCTTGGGGGCAGTGGCCCCATGCTAATTTGACGCCTTTTCTAGAGCCAGAAGACAGCGTGTCACGTGCCAATGTTACAGGGAAAAAATTGGGGAGAAGAACATTTAAGTATTCTTTATATGTGAGTATTGAAAGTGTATTAAAGTGTTTTTAAGGGAAAACATATAATTATTGTGTTTGCCACATGTAGCAGCTGAAAGCTGCTCTGCTTGTTTTCTCCAAGCCCTCGTCATTTCCGTGGGTGGTGGCAGACCAAATTACCACTCAGCAGCCCTCGCCTGATGCCTGCAACATTAAACAGAACCCAGGGTCACAGCAACAACTCGCGTGCTTTTGTCCCACGGGCTGTGGAAGTGACAGATTTAAATCTGGATGGTTATGGAATAACCTCAGCTCTGTGCCCTGGGTGTCCTGCAGCTCATTACTTTTGTGGAAAAAACCTTCCACCAGGAATTGGAGCTTGTGTCTTTCTTGCGAGGGTTTCCATGGCCGTGCTTCATCCGACTCTCGGTGGGGGTGGACCCAGACATCAGCGCTGCTCAGAACTCTTCAGGTGATGCCAAGGACAGCCAAGGCTGAGGACCAGCATCAACTCAGACCACTGGTTTTCACACCCGGCAGCACTCTGCACCACCCGAGAGACGACAAAAGATTCCTGGGGGCTTCCCTGGTGGCGCAGTGGTTGAGAGTCCGCCTGCCGATGCAGGGGATACGTGTTCGTGCCCCGGTCCGGGAGGATCCCACATGCCGCGGAGCG
>NC_041231.1:4869302-4906008 GCF_002837175.3 Physeter macrocephalus
TGGCTCACGGGCCCAGCCGCTCCGCGGCACGTGGGATCCTCCCGGACCGGGGCACGAACCCGTGTCCCCTGCATCGGCAGGCGGATTCTCAACCACTGCGCCACCAGGGAAGCCCCATGGTCTCCATCATTTTTATTGAACATTTTCCTGCAGTTTCTAGCTACTTCAATTACACATGAACCATAAATAAGAGGTATGAGTCTTACACATGAAGAAACAAAATAATTATTTGCCAACAATATGTTTATATATACTTATGTTTCCCAAGAGTTTAAAAAAATAAATGGAATTAATTAAGAGGCTTCAGTTCAAACACCAGATAACTACTCAAGTGCGTGCATCTTCTACGCACCATAAGTAACTTACTAGGAGGCACCATCAAAAGAGACCCCACTCACGAGAGGGACAGAAAGTATTAAAATTTTTGAAAATAACATTTCCCCAAAATTTGAAGAATGTTATTAAAATTTACTATATTTTTCAGGAAAAAAAAGACCACAGGAGAAATTTATTTCTGCATAAGAACACCTAACATTTTTTCAAGCATATGAATAGACGCTCCCCATCGCTTGTCATTAGGGAATTCTAAATTAAAACAACGATGAGACACCACTCCACACCTATTTGAAGAGTTAAAACCTGGAACACGGACGACACCCAATGCTGGAGAGGATGTGAAGCAACGGGAACTCCCATTCAGGGCTGAGTGCGAAATGGTGCAGACGCTTCAGACGACAGTTCAGCAACTTTTGACAAAGCTAAACATAGTTGCTACTGTGTGATCCAGCAATCCCATTCCTGGGTATCCACCCAAAGTATTTAAAAGCTTGTATCTACACAGAAACTTGCTCATGAATGCTTACAGCAGCTTTATTCATAACGGACCAAGCCTGGAAGCAACCGAGACGCCCTTCAGTAGGCGATGGATAAACGAACTGTGGTACCGCCACGAAATGGGATATTGTTCAGCAATAAAAAGAAATCAGCTCTCAAATCATGAAAACACATGGATGAATGTCTTAAATACTTAAGTGCATATCGCTAAGTGAAAGAAGCCAGGCTGAAAAGGTTACAAACTGTATGATTCCAACTACATGACATTCTGGAAATGGCAAAACCATGGAAACAGTGGAAAGATCAGTGCTTGCCAGGGGCTGGGGGGAGGGAGGGATGAAGAAGTGGAGCACAGAGGGTTTTTAGGGCAGCGAAGCTATTCTCTATGATGCTGTGACGGTGGATACATGACATTATACATTTGTTAAAATCCAGAGAATGTACAACGCAGAGTAAACCCAAACGTGAACTATGGACTTTAGTTAATTATATCACTATTCATTCATCAGTTACGACAAACCTACCATGCTAATGCATGCTGTTAATAATGGGGGGACATGTGGGGGTCTGGGGGGGGTATTTGAGAACCCTGTACTTTCTGCTCAAGTTTTCTTTAAACCTAAAACTTCTCTGCAAATAAAGTCTATTAATTAAAAGAAAAAAAATAAAGAAATGAGCTATCAAGGCACACAGGGACATGGAAGAACCTTAAACACCCATTGCTAAATGAAAGAAGCCAATCTGAAAAGGCTACACACCGCATGATTCCAATTATATGACAGTGTAGAAAAGGCAAACGTACAGAGACAATTAAAATATCAGGAGTTGGCGGGGGGGGGACTGAATTGGTGAAACAGATGTTTCTAGTGTGGTGGAGTGATTCTGTATGATAGCGTAATGGTGGGTACATGAAAATACAGAGTTGTTAAAACTCATAGAACCCTACAGCATAAAAAATGCCCTTAATGTGTTTAAATTTCAAAGTCATTTAGGATGTAGAGGGATCCCAACATGGAATGCAGCACGTGACAAAACAATTTAACCGTGCTACAAATGTATGAAACAAGCCCATCAAAGGGGATGGAGAACAAGGTGCTGCCTAAGTAACTTTGGAAATGAGTGGAAACTGAACAACTGCTGGCAAAAGAAGCTTCACATAAGCAGAGACTCTAGTCGACAACGTTGTTTCCCGTGGGTACAGGAGGACGATTCTGAGGCACCGCCCTGTGCGCTAGCGCTCACGAGGAAGTACACGGATGTGGGTGCACACACGTGGGTGGTGGGAGCTTACAGAGAAGCAAAGGGAGGAGACCAGGGTGACCTACGTGGTTGAGTTGAGACATCAGTACAAACTCGTGTTTACCTTGATATACATGTATATGGTTAGATATAGAAACACAGGAAGATAGATGATAGACAGGTGTATATACACAGGTGTGTATACACACACATTATTTCCTAGCTCTGTCAGCTGAGTGGGGTCACTGTCAGCAATATCAGCTGAAGCAATGACACCCCAGTAGCAACACGCACATCCAAAGTCCAGACCTTGCGGTCTAACACCATCTCCAATAAAAGGAACCAGGGCTCGTTGGAGAAATGGCTGTTTCTAGGACAGAGCAGGAACTCTGGAAGGTGAGGCTAGACCAAGGAAGTGCTCAAAAGCAAAATGATGGGAGCGCTGTAAAAGGACACAGGAACCAGCCCAAAGTGCAAAGGAAATACCCATGAGTCCATCCTGATATAAAGAAATGATTGGCCAAATAAACACACAGGGAGAAGAGACGAATCTCCCACACAGAAGAATTCCAAATAATTTACGCAGACACGCAGACACTCAGCCCTCGAGCAGGCGGAGCATACTCCCCACCCCTAAGAGTGGGCTGCGCCTAGTGACCCCTTCCAAGCAGGGCAGTGAAGAAAGGGGGAAAGGCGTAACTATATATTGGAGAAAGCGGACACCCATGACCTCGGCCAGGTGATCGACGTCAACATCGACGGTGAAGTCCTGTTGGAACGCACCCTGGATGGGACGTGCTAAATCCCTGACCAGTCCTCCTCAGGACCGTCAAGGTCATCAAAAACAAGGGAATCTGAGAGATTGTCCCAGCCGAGAGGACTCTGAGGAGACGTGAGGACGAGACGTAACATGGGATCCTGCGACAGAAAAAGGTCATTATATAAAAACTAGGGAAATCCAAACCAAGTATGGACTTTAGTTAACAATAAGGTATCAGCGTTGGTTCATTCATTGTAACTGATTTCCAATAACTGGAACTAAGGTAAGGTGTTAGTAAGTCACGGGGAACCTGTGCGGGGTGCGGGGACATCCTCTGTACTACCTTCGCAATTTTTCCGTAAATCTAAAACTGTTCTAAAGTTAAAAGTTTATGACGACCTAGATGGGTGCGATGGGGGTGGTGGTGGAAGGGAGGTCCAAGAGGGAGGGGGTACAGGTATACATATAGCTGATTTACTTCACTGTACAGCAGAAACTAACACAACATTGTAAAGCAATTATATTCCAATTAAAAAAATACGTATGGACTCTTCTTCAACCAATTTACTAATTTTAGTGTAATTCAAAATCTTCAGTAGTATGTTTTTTCCAAAATGAAAAATTGATCCCAGAGGAACATGGATGAAAGAGGAGGAATAGCCAAGTACATTTTGGGGAAGGTAAGAAGGGGGTGAACTTCTATAACTGATATCAAAACCCACAAAGCCACAATCTTAAAAGAACATGGTTCTGATGCAAAAACAGATTGACGAAATGGAACCTGACCCAGAAACAGACCTGAGAGCTTATAAATATGTAACCTGTACAAAGGTGGCCTCTGATGGACTGGAAAAGAAAAGTTTGCCGTATTTGCCTATTTGCACCAGGCATACGGTTGCACAAAAAGCACCCTGTTTTATTTAATGTCTGATTTGACCTCAGGCGCAGAAGGGCGAGTTGACACAGTCCTCAGATCACAGCTGCTCTGACCACCCAACTCGCCTTCCCTTCAGCCTTGACTATGTCTCCCTCCTTCCCTCCCCGAGCAGCGCCCAAGCTAACATGTTTTGCTTTATGGGTTTAGAAATACAAGTACTTTTGAAAAATAGGTAGTATTGCTTTTTGTATGTTTTCTCCACGTACATAAATGGTAATGTCCACCAGGTCTAATGTACTTCTTCCCTTTTCCACAGCAGCGTATGTCCTAGGATCTGTCCACACTCTGCGCCCGAGGCTTCGGACCAGTGGTCCCCCGCACACGCCCGCCGTCCGCATCTGTCCTCTTCCCCAGCAGGGAGCCCGTGGGTTGCCTCAACCTTCCCAGGCCATCAGTCACGCTGGAATGAAGGAACCTTCTTGTTCATGCCTGTCGTTCAGCGTGACCTTCACCAGGACTGACCCTCGGGAGGGCAGCTTGCTGAGCCACAGGGCCCCGAACGCTCCGCTCCGCGAAGGACAACCAGCTCGCTCTCCAGAATAACCGGACCGGCTCCCATCCCAGCTGGCCGTGCGCGCGCGTTCCCTTGCCTACGTTCTCTCCGACGCCGGACGTGATGGTTTCATCTGATAACTGGAAGGGCTGAGTGTCAGCACCTCTTGCGCTGTGCTCTAGACCCCCGCTTCAGTGGGGAGCCCCCCTCCCATATCTCTGGCTCAGCGTTCTGTTGAATTTCCCACCTCTTCCTCAAGGATTGCCAGACTCCATACACGTTCCAGATCAGCCCCTTGGCTGAGCGCCGTCTCCCTGCCTAGGGATCGGTCGGCAGCCTCTGGTTTACTCAAAACAACGTGGGAGCCTAGAGTCGCGGCCACAGCAGCCCTCCTCCCCTCTCTCCCGGCGAGGGGAGCTGCTGCCCGACCTCCCCGCCCACTCACCCCCCTCAGCGTGAGCCACACTCAGCGGCTCTGGGGGTGCTCTCCGTTCTCGGCGTTTGTTGGACACATCCACTGACCTCCCTCTGGCTTTGGTGGCACCTCCAACACTATCTTGGGGGCAGTGGCCCCATGCTAATTTGACGCCTTTTCTAGAGCCAGAAGACAGCGTGTCACGTGCCAATGTTACAGGGAAAAAATTGGGGAGAAGAACATTTAAGTATTCTTTATATGTGAGTATTGAAAGTGTATTAAAGTGTTTTTAAGGGAAAACATATAATTATTGTGTTTGCCACATGTAGCAGCTGAAAGCTGCTCTGCTTGTTTTCTCCAAGCCCTCGTCATTTCCGTGGGTGGTGGCAGACCAAATTACCACTCAGCAGCCCTCGCCTGATGCCTGCAACATTAAACAGAACCCAGGGTCACAGCAACAACTCGCGTGCTTTTGTCCCACGGGCTGTGGAAGTGACAGATTTAAATCTGGATGGTTATGGAATAACCTCAGCTCTGTGCCCTGGGTGTCCTGCAGCTCATTACTTTTGTGGAAAAAACCTTCCACCAGGAATTGGAGCTTGTGTCTTTCTTGCGAGGGTTTCCATGGCCGTGCTTCATCCGACTCTCGGTGGGGGTGGACCCAGACATCAGCGCTGCTCAGAACTCTTCAGGTGATGCCAAGGACAGCCAAGGCTGAGGACCAGCATCAACTCAGACCACTGGTTTTCACACCCGGCAGCACTCTGCACCACCCGAGAGACGACAAAAGATTCCTGGGGGCTTCCCTGGTGGCGCAGTGGTTGAGAGTCCGCCTGCCGATGCAGGGGATACGTGTTCGTGCCCCGGTCCGGGAGGATCCCACATGCCGCGGAGCGCGTATTTGCCTATTTGCACCAGGCATACGGTTGCACAAAAAGCACCCTGTTTTATTTAATGTCTGATTTGACCTCAGGCGCAGAAGGGCGAGTTGACACAGTCCTCAGATCACAGCTGCTCTGACCACCCAACTCGCCTTCCCTTCAGCCTTGACTATGTCTCCCTCCTTCCCTCCCCGAGCAGCGCCCAAGCTAACATGTTTTGCTTTATGGGTTTAGAAATACAAGTACTTTTGAAAAATAGGTAGTATTGCTTTTTGTATGTTTTCTCCACGTACATAAATGGTAATGTCCACCAGGTCTAATGTACTTCTTCCCTTTTCCACAGCAGCGTATGTCCTAGGATCTGTCCACACTCTGCGCCCGAGGCTTCGGACCAGTGGTCCCCCGCACACGCCCGCCGTCCGCATCTGTCCTCTTCCCCAGCAGGGAGCCCGTGGGTTGCCTCAACCTTCCCAGGCCATCAGTCACGCTGGAATGAAGGAACCTTCTTGTTCATGCCTGTCGTTCAGCGTGACCTTCACCAGGACTGACCCTCGGGAGGGCAGCTTGCTGAGCCACAGGGCCCCGAACGCTCCGCTCCGCGAAGGACAACCAGCTCGCTCTCCAGAATAACCGGACCGGCTCCCATCCCAGCTGGCCGTGCGCGCGCGTTCCCTTGCCTACGTTCTCTCCGACGCCGGACGTGATGGTTTCATCTGATAACTGGAAGGGCTGAGTGTCAGCACCTCTTGCGCTGTGCTCTAGACCCCCGCTTCAGTGGGGAGCCCCCCTCCCATATCTCTGGCTCAGCGTTCTGTTGAATTTCCCACCTCTTCCTCAAGGATTGCCAGACTCCATACACGTTCCAGATCAGCCCCTTGGCTGAGCGCCGTCTCCCTGCCTAGGGATCGGTCGGCAGCCTCTGGTTTACTCAAAACAACGTGGGAGCCTAGAGTCGCGGCCACAGCAGCCCTCCTCCCCTCTCTCCCGGCGAGGGGAGCTGCTGCCCGACCTCCCCGCCCACTCACCCCCCTCAGCGTGAGCCACACTCAGCGGCTCTGGGGGTGCTCTCCGTTCTCGGCGTTTGTTGGACACATCCACTGACCTCCCTCTGGCTTTGGTGGCACCTCCAACACTATCTTGGGGGCAGTGGCCCCATGCTAATTTGACGCCTTTTCTAGAGCCAGAAGACAGCGTGTCACGTGCCAAAGTTACAGGGAAAAAATTGGGGAGAAGAACATTTAAGTATTCTTTATATGTGAGTATTGAAAGTGTATTAAAGTGTTTTTAAGGGAAAACATATAACTATTGTGTTTGCCACATGTAGCAGCTGAAAGCTGCTCTGCTTGTTTTCTCCAAGCCCTCGTCATTTCCGTGGGTGGTGGCAGACCAAATTACCACTCAGCAGCCCTCGCCTGATGCCTGCAACATTAAACAGAACCCAGGGTCACAGCAACAACTCGCGTGCTTTTGTCCCACGGGCTGTGGAAGTGACAGATTTAAATCTGGATGGTTATGGAATAACCTCAGCTCTGTGCCCTGGGTGTCCTGCAGCTCATTACTTTTGTGGAAAAAACCTTCCACCAGGAATTGGAGCTTGTGTCTTTCTTGCGAGGGTTTCCATGGCCGTGCTTCATCCGACTCTCGGTGGGGGTGGACCCAGACATCAGCGCTGCTCAGAACTCTTCAGGTGATGCCAAGGACAGCCAAGGCTGAGGACCAGCATCAACTCAGACCACTGGTTTTCACACCCGGCAGCACTCTGCACCACCCGAGAGACGACAAAAGATTCCTGGGGGCTTCCCTGGTGGCGCAGTGGTTGAGAGTCCGCCTGCCGATGCAGGGGATACGTGTTCGTGCCCCGGTCCGGGAGGATCCCACATGCCGCGGAGCGGCTGGGCCCGTGAGCCATGGCCGCCGAGCCTGCGCGTCCGGAGCCTGCGCTCCGCGACGGGAGAGGCCACGGCAGTGAGAGGCCCGCGTACCGCAAAAAAAAAAAAAAAGATTCCTGGTCCCGTGTCCAGAGGTTCTGATTTAGTTGGTGTGGATCACAGCCTGCGCGCCAGGACGTGTAAGTGCTTCTCAGGTGATTCAAATGCACAGCAAGGTTTAAGGATCCTGCCTTCAGAAGACTCAGCCGTCACACACCTGCTGCAATCACTGTGCCCGTTAGTTCACAATCCTATCAGGTTCCTAAGCGCCCCGTCCTCCAATAGCCAGTTATTCTTTGGGGCTGGAGGCTTACTTGGATTTTTCCATATGCTTTCCTTACCTTGACTTCTTTTCTCTGCTGCGGCCAAGAAGAAGCCTTTGTCAGTCCATGAGCTGTTTTTAGAGAATGTTGCCTTTGTGCTTTTTGTCTCTGCTTTTTGGTTTTGGCAGTTTCACTCACGTAACGTTTGGGTGTAAATCAATTTTCTTCCCGCCTGCCATTTCTGATTCTTCTCTCTGAGCGTTCAAGTCTTTGCTCCATCCCAGAGAGCTGTCGGCTGTGCTCCTTGGAGGTCGCCCCTTCTCCTTCCCATTCAGTGTACGTCGCATCCTTTGTGCTCCTTCTTTCACATCTCTTAACCTCTCTTTCGTATGTTCCCGCCCTTCCCCTCTCCATCTGCAGTGTGTTTGAATTCTTTACCTCTAAAACTATGTCATAATCACTTAATTTCACATTTCAATGATTATGCTTATTTCTAGAAGTTGCATTTGCTTCATTTTTAAATCGACGTGCTTTGTTTGCTTTCATATTTCCCTGTTTTTGCTTATGTTTTCTAGTCCTTATTTTAGCTCATTAATAATTTTGAGCACATTTCCTTTATACTTACAGACTGATTTGTTATTTCAGTTTCTCGGTAAGCTAGTCCTTCCTATTTCTCCTCCTACTCCACCACTCAGAGACTCACTTCGTTATCTCTGAGATAGGAGTCCTTATCTTTTAGAGATCTATATTGAAATATTTATGACTGAAAGGGGAATGTAGGTAAGGGAACACGCACGCACGGCCAGCTGGGATGGGAGCCGGCCCGGTTATTCTGGAGAGCGAGCTGGTTGTCCTTCGCGGAGTGGCGCATTCGGGGCCCTGTGGCTCAGCAAGCTGCCCTAGGGTTTGATGCCTAGGCTTTGCTTCAAAAGAATCGAGCGTGGAGGAAGTGACCACGGGTACAGACGGACTGAGACTGGCCTCCCGGTCTGTAGTTTTCACGTATGAGTTCATCTTCACCGAGGATGTTTTTCTTCCTTTTGGGGATTCTCACGCTCTGCGTTGTGGAAATACTGCTAGAGAGCACATTTTTGTCTTCTTTGGCTAGTTGGCCTCGTTGAGTTCACGATAAGACTTTTTTAAGCCTGTTAACTTGGCTCTAGGATTTCTGCAACGTGTGCTCCGTATAAACTGGGACCTTGTACCAGGACGAGGAGCCTGGAATCTTTTGGCTAGAGCCTCGGAGACCTAAGCTGCCTCTGTGGCTTCTCCAGCTGCTGGGCGGATTCCTTTTAGTGCCCCCGCCGCTGAAGGGCAGTTTCTCCAGGATGCCAGGTTTCAGCTGAAGTGTGGCTTCTGGCTCTCCAATGCGGGGGCACCAGGGCAAGTCTCCATTCCGGACGGAGAATTCAAACCCCTCCCTGCATCGTCTGGGGTTTACTTCTCAGCCAGTCCTGATGACATCTACTACTTTATCAGCGACACACAGCAACTCCCTTTGTATCTCTCAAGCTCTGTGCCTGCACATTTCCAACGGATCTATTCTGCGTGCGTGGGGTGGAGGAAGCGCCCACACTGGCTCATTCTGCTGTGTTGTTGGTTATTAACGGCATACAGGAAATAATTTACCTTCTTGCGTTTAAATTTGTAACTAAGGAGTTCTCTTATTTTCTTATTCTTGGGTTCCTTAGGTAGATACTATATCGTCTGAATATGCAAATAAGAATCATAGTTAATACTTGTTCGCCTACAGACAATATTATCCATTATTTCAAACTGTCCTCAGAAAAAAATCTCTGTACCGAGGATGCCATCACTAATCTCTGCTGTGCACGTGGATAACTGGCGTCTCAGAGCAGTTAGACGATGTTCCCCGGATCACTCAAGGCCACACAGGGCGTGTGGAGCTGGGACCGCAGGCCAGGCACCCGCTTCAGGGTCTGCACGGCCGACCCCACCCTCTAGCACTCCTTACGCGATCGATGCATCCGCTGTTTTAAAAATGTGCGTGTGAATGAAGTGGCTGAAGTTCCAGAATAAACTTCCAGCGCACACGTCCCGTGGGGTAGGAAGATGGTCCACGCCCAGGAGCCGGTTCTCTCCGTACCACCGGCACGTGGTTTGAGCCACGCGACTGGAGCTGGCCCACGCGACTGGAGCTGGCCCACGAGACGGGAGTGGAAGTGACGTGGAGACACCTGTCTCAGGTGGGCAGGCAGCCACCTCATGCTGACCTTCACGTGGGAAGTAAACCTGGGCTGGATAAGGCCCTGGCTTTGAGGAGGGGGTCTCCCAACTCCCTTTGTATCTCTCAAGCTCTGTGCCTGCACATTTCCAACGGATCTATTCTGCGTGCGTGGGGTGGAGGAAGCGCCCACACTGGCTCATTCTGCTGTGTTGTTGGTTATTAACGGCATACAGGAAATAATTCACCTTCTTGCGTTTAAATTTGTAACTAAGGAGTTCTCTTATTTTCTTATTCTTGGGTTCCTTAGGTAGATACTATATCGTCTGAATATGCAAATAAGAATCATAGTTAATACTTGTTCGCCTACAGACAATATTATCCATTATTTCAAACTGTCCTCAGAAAAAAATCTCTGTACCGAGGATGCCATCACTAATCTCTGCTGTGCACGTGGATAACTGGCGTCTCAGAGCAGTTAGACGATGTTCCCCGGATCACTCAAGGCCACACAGGGCGTGTGGAGCTGGGACCGCAGGCCAGGCACCCGCTTCAGGGTCTGCACGGCCGACCCCACCCTCTAGCACTCCTTACGCGATCGATGCATCCGCTGTTTTAAAAATGTGCGTGTGAATGAAGTGGCTGAAGTTCCAGAATAAACTTCCAGCGCACACGTCCCGTGGGGTAGGAAGATGGTCCACGCCCAGGAGCCGGTTCTCTCCGTACCACCGGCACGTGGTTTGAGCCACGCGACTGGAGCTGGCCCACGAGACAGGAGTGGAAGTGACGTGGAGACACCTGTCTCAGGTGGGCAGGCAGCCACCTCATGCTGACCTTCACGTGGGAAGTAAACCTGGGCTGGATAAGGCCCTGGCTTTGAGGAGGGGGTCTCCGTCATGGCAGCTTGTGCCAGTTCCTACCACTTGCCCCAGTTCCAGCGATGCTTTTCCCTGCTGCTTTGCAGAGAAAGCAAAAACCGCCCATGACTGCTCCAGTGAGCAAGACACACACTCACCTTGATCTCAGACGCTGATTACCTCATCTCTCTCTTGTATATTCAATCCCCTTCTCTCGGCTGGAGCCTCCTCATTTCTTTTATTTCATTTAAACATCCTCATCGCGGTTATGTATCTAGAAAGAGCCCTTACCTTTTAGAGATACATAACGAAATATTTATGGTTTAAAAGGCAAGGTGCCTGGGACTTGCTTCAAAATAACCCAGCATTGGGGGAGTAGTGGGTAGAGATGAAATAAGACCGGTCGTGAGCCAGTAACTACCGAAACTGGGTGAGGGCTACGCGGGGAGTCATCACACTCTTCCGTTTACTTTTCTGTAGATATATTTGAAATTTTTTATAATGCACACTTTTTCTTAAAATGATATATACAAATTAATAGAAGAAGAAAAACTTTCTTATGAAAGTATTTTTTGAAAATTGGAGAAGAAAACGTGTTTATCGCAACCTATGAAAGACACACGCCTCCAGTCCCTCTTCATCTCACCCTCCCCCAGTTAATCAGAAACGGGGACCCGGGAGTATTTTTGTTTCACTGCCGACTCTGAAGCCGGGGGAGCGGCTGAGAGCCAAGTACTCAGGCGCCTCTAGGAGCTGGAAACGCTGAGGAGACGATTCCCTCCTGGAGCCTCCGGAACAGAACTGCAGCCCCATCAACACCTTGATTTTAGCTCAGTGGGACCTGCTTTGAACTTCTGACATGCAGTACTTTTTTCCCAGCCTCCAAGTCAACATTTAGTGGTTTACAGAGCCCCAGTCACACGATCGAGGTGTTCACAATGCGGTGAAGCAGCGCAGCAGAAGTTGTAGAGTTAAGTACAACCAACGAGTCACAGAACATTTAAAAAAAAGCTGCAGTGAAGCAACACTATGTCAAATCCCAAAGATGCTCAGAAGTGTCAGTAATTCCACTACCTGGAGACCGACAGGCGAAGACACACAGGCACCGCACCTACAACGGGCAGATCTGCAGAGGGTGAGTGAGCATGTAAAGTACAATTTCACAGCGATACAAAGATAATAAGTTTGTGTTAATCTAAGTCACTAAGTTTGTAGTAAAGTTTCACAGCAGCAATCAGAAACTAATACACACATGTTCCAGCTGAACAGAAACAGGATCTCAGTTGGCCGTGAACTTCCCTTAGAGCTGTCAGCAAACAAGGAAGAGGTTCAGACCTTGGCCTCTCGACAGGAGCGCCTGGCTCAAATCCCAGTCTGCCCACAGCAGGCCACCTAACTGTTCAGCGTCTCCATTTCTTCATTTGTCAGATGGGAACGACAATAGCGCCTGAACAGTAAGCGGCCTTGTTGGGAGGACTTACATGTGAACACGGCTGTCCTGGGAACCGGGCACGTGGTAAGCCCTCAACAATGTCAGTTACTGCTGTCAGTGGTGGTATCTTTCTCATCTTCCCAGCCACTGACTGGCCTGTTCCTTTGCCAACACCGCACTGTTCTGATGGGTGGGAAAGGGCCAACGCACTATTGTTTTCCTTCATCATTAGTTAATTACATAATGATTAATTCTCCATATAAAGCTTAAAGCTTTTCATACAGTTGCATGAAAGAAAACAACTAGCACTGATTTCACAAATGGTATGGGAACAAACTGGATATTCATATGAAGAAGTACAAAACACCAGTCCACAGACCCTAGAATAGCTGAAATCAACAAGATGACAACGCCAAGCGCTAGCAAAGATGTGGAACCACCAGACCCCTCACACACTGCTGGAGGGAATATAAAACGGTACAACCACCACTTTGGAAAAACAGTTCAATGGTTTTCACAAAGTTAAACAAACACGTGACAGTTCACCCAGAAATTCCACGTCTAGGTATTTACTCAGGTAAAATGAAGCCACATGTCCACACAAAGACTTGTACATGAATGCCCACGGCAGCTTTTTCATAATATCCCCAGACTGGAAACAACCCAAATGTCCACCAGCTAGTGAGTGGACGTTCGTGCGACGGGGTAAGAGGCAGCGATCCAGAGGGAGGGTCCCCGATTCATCCTGCAACAGAGCTGAGGGCCAGGAGCATCACACGGAGCTAACGCAAGCGGGGGGAAGTGCCGACTGCAGCACCCCGCTCGGTGAGATCCTAGTGCGGGCAAATGATCACCGAGGATGGAGAGCTGACCTGGGCAGCCTGGGGCTGGGGGACAGGCTGACTGCTAAGGGGCCCGAGGGAACCTTCTGAGGTGATGAAAACGTTCCATATCTCAACTGTGGTGATGGCTACCCAAGGGTGATACGTTTATCACAATTCACTGGACTGTGTGTGTAAAAAGGATGCATTTCATCGAGTCTAAACTGTACTTCAAAAAAGCTGATTGTTTTTAAAAAGAGAAAAGAAACAAACATAACATTGGGATTCAGTGGGATTGCATTATTTATACAGTAATTTTGGAAGACGTTTTAAAGCAACACTGCGGTTCCCATCCCGTGCCCACAAGGCTCTCTTCCTGGACTCCCGTGTTCACACCCGCCGTTTTAACGCCTGTGGAGGGAACCTCATGCACAGGTCTCCAGCCTCAACCTTTTCTCTGAGCTCCCGACACCAGAGCTGCCACCTGACTCCCTTACACCTGGTGGCTCCAATCTCTCTCAACCCAACGTGTAGGAACCAAGCTCGCAATCTTCCCACTGAGAGTAGAATCCCGGTACGACTTCCGTCCAAGTAAACCCACTCCTTCCCCCAAGGGTGTGTCCGGACCACCCGACCCTGGTTCGTTTTTCCCCTGTAAACATCTCTCTACCTGTGGACCGTCTTGCTTTGCCACCCCCTGCCCCCCACCTCATAAGACACCATCTCCATCCCAGAAGTCAGCGCAGCCTCCTGGCCCCCTGACACGCTCCGTTTGTTCCCCTTTCACGGCCAGGGTGGTCTAGTCCCACTGCGGCATCTCCACTGCGCTTGGAACCCGGGTGGGCTCCGTCACGCCTTCTGTCTAACCCCGCCTGGACCGGCGTGGAGGTGGGGCTCCCCGATACCTCGAGCTTAGGTGCGAGCTCTTCCCCCTCCCCCCTCGGCCTGGCTGGAGTCCATTAATCCTTCCAATTCCAGCCCAAACACCCACCCTGGGTGCTTTCTTTGACCGCCTGCCGCACCCACCAAACCCAATCAAACCTCCTTGTCAGTCACTTAACACAATCACAATCCTGCCTTTTCCGTGATGATGGGATCAACCCGTCAACGGAGCACTGCGTCTAGAACCCGTTGCTCCAAGGCAGGGTCTCTGGGCAGCAGGAAACTGGAACCCAATCAACTCTTCTCGGGTTAAGCTGGTTGGCCCGCCCTCCGTCTATCCAATCACGACGGGTGATCCCGACAGACTTATAAGAGGGGCCTGGGTGGCTCAAGATCAGCGAGCTTCCCGTCGGGCCCCCGCGAGGACAGGCCTGCTCCACGGGAGCTACTTCTGCAGGCTGCGCTCGGTCGTGGCTGCGACGCCCCTGGGCTCCAGCGCCTCGGGCCCCTCTTCCCGGAAGGGTCTCCAGACGCCCAGCGCCAGCGCAGAGCCACCGCAGGGAGACTCGGTACGCGCGGGCGGCCCTGGGGGACGGGCACGCCTTGCACGACCATGGGGGGGGGGGGCCGAGCCTCCGGCGCCCTGGGAGGGCCAGGGCCCGCTCCCCAGCCAGCCTCGCCCTCCACCTCTGCTCCCCGCCCCCTTCCCTCTGGGGCGGGAAGGCGCCCCCAACCGGCCCGAGGCAACCTCGCCGCTCCCACCTTGCCCGACACTTGGGAGGCATTAGTGAACCCTCGTGCAGGCCGAGCGCTCCCGGCTCGTCTCTGAAAACGGTTTAACAGGCCGCCCCAGACCCCGCCCTCCAGACGCCGCGTCCCCCCCCCACCCCCGCCGCCAGCCCGGCCCGGCGTGCTCCCGCCTGCGTGCAGCGGATGCGGGGGCGCGGAGGGCGGGTGGAGCCCCCGGGCTGACCCGCTCTCCTCTCTGGGGCAGATTCCTCATGCAGGAGCAGAGACCCTCCAAGCGCTCTCGCTCAACGGCCCCTAATCAAGGTACGTGAGACGCCCGCACCCCCTTGCCAGGGCTCCCCAGCTTTGACTCTGCGTTTGGTGTTTACTTGTATGACACAGAAGGCGTTTTGTGGAGAACAGCGGCCCTCGCCTCAGTTTCCCCTCCAGACGCCACCCTCTTCCTGCTTCTCAGCGCCACTTCCTGTTCCCGGAGGGCCTCGCTCCCGCCCACTTTCCGCAGCTAGACTTTGCGCAGGGTCCTCCCTCGCAGCAGAGGAGTGTGCGGCTGTCGGCCGCGAGCTCGCAGCGCCGTGCCCTGCCCACCCTCGCTTCCCACGCCGGAGCCCCGGGCCCCACCGCCCGCCTTCCAGGGCCCCGTGACTCCGAGCGCAGACGTCCTGTGCCCCACGGTTAACTCCCCTCTTCCGAATTTTCCAGGACTTAGTAGTTGGGCTATTGTTTGCAAATTCCGTGTTCTCAAACTCTTCCCTGATTGTTTAAATTCACACCCAATCAAGTGCTCTACCAACTTCACCCCCTTCCAACCTGCTCCAACCTAGACTGGCAGTCTCACCCCAGCCGTCACCCTGCGACCCCCCCGCCTCGACATCGGCTGGGGAATCTCATCCCCCTCTGGAATTCTATGCCCTGTTGCTTTTATCTGGTGTCCTTTTCTCTCCTGGCTTCTTTTTTCTCATTGGAGCCCCCAGCTCTCAACCCTCACCTCCCAGTTTTCCTAGCCAAGAACTGAGGAAAAAAATTAACCCATCTGGTGGTGACCCCACACCCAGCTCCAGCCCAGGCCCCCACCTGGATGACCCAAACGCCTGGGCATCACCCGGCTCATCCTCGGGCGTCCGAACCTGCGTCCGCTTCCTGGGAAAGGCCTCCTGCCCCGCCCCCGCCGGGGAAGGGGTGGGGGAGGAGCTCAGAAGGGGTGGGCAGGAGGGCGCCTGCAGACAGACGGGTCGCCCGCTCGCCCCCAGCCACCCACCCCTTCACGCCTGCCCCGAGGCCGCAGCCCCTCCTTCCCAGCAGCCCTGCTCCAGGCACACCTCTTCCCTGCCCCCCAAGTCCAGCTGTGATGCCCTTGCTGCCGTCCTTTCAGTGGCTCTGCCTGGACCGCAGGGTAAACTCAAGCCCGGCCCAGCTTAAGGAGGCCCTGGTGAGCCGCCCCTCGCGTGGTGCTGTCCTTCAGCTGCCCAGGTGTCCTTCAGCTCACGGAGCCGGGCGCGCGGCCTCTCTGCCCTCCCTGCCCCTGCGCCGCCAGCGCCGCTGCTTGGTTTTGTTTGCGTCTGTCTGTCTGTCCTACCGAAGTTTAGCGCGGTGAGGACAGGCGCTGTCATTTTTATTCAAACTGAGTCCCTCTGGTGAACCTAGACTCCATGTCCCCATCGGTACCACGGGGATTATAATAGCCGGCGGCCAGGCAGCTGTGAGGGCCGAATGCCGTGGCCCGCGGGGAGTGCCCGGCCCGGAGGAGGCGGGGGGCCGTCCGGGGCCCCGCCCCCAAGGCTCCCCCTGCTGAGTCTGTCTCTCCACCCCAGGCGTTCATCCCCAGGAGACACGCTGCCCTGGGGCGGAAGGCGGAGGCCCTGCGGGGGCCGCCGAACCCCCGCAGCCAGGCCCGCCCTCGAGACCCTTTGCTTATGTGAACCCCTTGAGATGTGAGACCCCAGCTTTCGTGGACTCGGCTCGCCTGGCACAGAGAGGCCGCCGCCGCCGCCGCCGCCGCAGTGGAGAGAGCCAGAGGGCTGAAGGAGGCCCGGGCAGGGACCCCCGCCCGCAGGAGGGGCCGGGACGCCTGCTGGGGCCAGATCTGCATTTGGAGCTGGACGGCCGAGAGCTGCCCGAACAGCCCGCGGAGCCAGAAGCCAGGGAGACCCTTTTCGCCAGAGCAGCCACGGCGGCCGCGGCACACGGACACGTGCTGCAGGACCCCGGCCCCGGCAGTGACGCACTTGGGATGAGCCCCCAGGGGCTGCCCAGTGCCTACGGGTTCTGGGGTCTCAGGGAGGTCCAGCCTTCCGCCTGCTCCTACGTTGGCTTCATACCCTCGGGCTCGGCTTTGATAGTCATGCAGACACCCTCCGGCACCTACCTGTATTCGGTCGCGGCGCCCTCCCCCCACCACAGCCAGCCCCTCTCTCTCTGACCTGGGTATTTGCTAAATACCCCAGGAGACCCTCCCCCAACTGGAGTCCCATTCCTGTCCCCACTGTCTCCCCCGCTACCTGTATTGCCCAGACTGAGCCTGCAAGCTCCCCCAGGATGCCCACGAGACGGGGAAGCTGTGATCGGAGCTTCCAGCGAGCGGCTGCAGGGTCAGGACACTGACGGCGGGCCCGCAGCAGCCTGTGAAACGGGGCCAGTGGGTCCCCTCCGAAGAAGAACACATATCCTGAGTGGGTGTGAGAGTGACACACGTGGATGAGGCTTGGTTAAAGAGGAAATTCCAAGAGCTGCCTGTGAGGTGAGACCTACAGGGAAAGGAGAACTGGCCTGACATCAACACTCCCTCAGAAGCATCGGTGATTCCGAGAAAGCCATGAGGAGACCCCCTCGGATCCTGGAGAGCATACGACCCTGAGTCTCGAATTCCATAACCTGGACCAGGTGGCGCGGGGACAGGAGGGGCTGGGGCGCCGTCGAGGCACAGGAAAGGGGCCTGAATCCTAATCAGACCGGGCCGAAGCGGGAGCTTCCTCTGAGCTCGAGAGCTCACAGGCTGATAACAAAGACCCTTCCTGTGAAAGCCGGCTCCAGGCGAGTTGTTTTGCTGCCTGCCCTGAAAGCACAGATAATGCTTTTCAGCCAGGAAAAAAAAAAAAGAAGAAGTGGGAAGAAAAGAGGAGGAAGTGGGATGCGAGAAGGACCAGAAAGCTAGGAAATGGGTAAACTGTATTATTAAGTCTGAATAAGTATGATCCTTGACGAAAGATGAATAACCTGGAATTGAAGTTCCAGAAGGGGACTTCCCTGGTGGCGTGGTGGATAAGAATCCGCCTGCCAATGCAGGGGACATGGGTTCGTTCCCTGGCCTGGGAAGATCCCACGTGCCACGGAGCAACTAAGCCCACGTGCCACAACTACTGAAGCCCGCGCGCCTAGAGCCCGCGAGCCACAACTACTGAAGCCCGCGCGCCTAGAGCCCGTGCTCCGCAACGAGAGAGGCCACCGCAATGAGAAGCCCGCGCACCACAACAAAGAGTAGCCCCCGTTCGCCGCAACTAGAGAAAGCCCGCGTGCTGCAACGAAGACCCAACGCAGCCAACAAATAAAATTAAAAAAAAAAAAATTCCAGAAGGCACTGACATCGAAATTTGGAGGATGCAGGAGTTCAAAGCAGCTAAAACTTACTGAAATTCTGGTCTCGTCCTGGGATCCTACAGATGCTCAACCTGAGGGAGCGTCGGAACCCTGGGCGTCTGTAAGCGGGTGGCCCCACTGGTAACTTCTAAAGGAGGTGGAGTAGGAAGAGTAATTCCAAACAGACTGAGGAACACGTGGATCCAAGAAAATGTGATGAATCAAAGAGAAGGCTGAGGGGGTAACAGAAACAAGGAGGGAGCAGGACACGTTTAAAACGCTAAGTACGGAGCAAGTAAGTGGGTGGCGGCCTCTGCGCTCCTGGCTTCTAAGGGGATATTTTACACATTGATCATTAAGCACGTGTTTCCTGTACTTTTCTCATAGACATGATTGATCCAGTCTAGATCACTCCCATCTTCTGAGTTTGATAAGAGGTTTATTATGAATTGGATTTTGTATTTTATTAAGTAGGCTTTGACCACCTGATTCTGATTCATTTGTAAGAGAAAACGTCCAAGGTACATGAAGAGAATATTTCCCCTGAGAGATTGTTTTTCTTGTGTATCCAACCATCCCCTTAAATAAAGCCTTCTCTCTGGCTTTTATTGGAGTACATCTTGTATTAAAATTTCACAGTTTTCGTCTTACCAATGTCAGATGAGTTTACTGTAACCAGAAAAAGAAACACACAGAAAGACAAAGAACAAGTGTCTGCTTCCCCCGCCCCCTGCCACTGTGTGCTTTCCCTACAGCCGTATAGGCCTATACGAACACACGTGTACTTAAAGGCATCTCTGGGGTTTTATTTTACAAAAATGGGGCATGCGATGCTCCTGGGGTCGCCCGGCGTGATTCAGGGTCCAGGCAGGTGTGGCAGGTGTGCTGGGGGCAGTGCTGGAACCTATTCTCCGTGTGCGGCAGGCGCCACGCAGACACCCAAGCTCGTCTGCGGTGGGAGCTGCTTCTTGCCGTCAACCTGGGTGCCCTGTGCTCAGCCGCGCGTCTGTGCCGTCACCTCCCTGGGAGCTGGCCATCCCTCTGCAAGGCGCACACTTCAGGCTCTTCAGGGAAAAACCCTCTGCTGACGGGCTGTTTCCACCGCCAGAACGCTTTGGAAAACACTTGTACATGGACTCTTCAGTACTGGCTCTTTTAATTTTATGAAATAAATCCTCAAACTGATATTCCCATGTCAAACAGTAGGGCCATATTTTATCTTAATAGGTATTAAGAAATTGCATTCAGTTAGGTTGTATCCGTATCAGTTCCCATCAGCGGGATACGAAGGCGCCGGTTTCCCCCCAGTCTTCGCAGCAATAAATGTTGGGACGCCATAATTTTTGCCAATCTCTTGAATAAAAATTTGTCATTATTGTTCTAATTTGATTTGTCTTGTCTACTAATAAGGTTTAGTATCTTTTCATGCATTTATTGACATGTCTATTTCTTTCTCTGTTAATAGCCAATATATATCTTTTGCACAGTTTTCTACTGGGTTTTAAATCCTTTTCTTATCAATTTGTAGGAACTTCTTTGATATTGGAAACAGTGATACTTTCTTGTCCGCGGGGGTTTCTTGGGCGCACTGGGTCCAGCCTCAGCTTACAGCCCAGCTTTCCCTGTGCCCAGCCCCCAGGCCCTGTTCCCTCCCCAGGGCCAGAGGCCCATGTCTGCCATGCACGGCCCACCTTACAGCAGCATGGAACTGTTTCCTCAGTCACTTCACTGTTTAGACATTGTCCAGGGTAAACCTGCCAATTCAGGGTTTCCAGGAATAGCTCAGTGTTTCCCCATTCGTCCCTCTTCGGGTGCTTTCACCTACATTCCTGAAGACTTGCCAATGTCCAGGTGTCAGGAGGCTTTTTCTTTCTTTCATTTTTAGGCACCTTTAGTTTCTTTAGTTTAATAATATACATATTAGAGTGGTGACTAATCGATTCGGAGACACATATTCAGCCTTTATTAATGGGATGTGTGTCCTCAAACTTGAAGACCACTGGTCTCTATTTTATATACAGGAAGCAGACATCGTTTCAATAATAATAAATCTACATCAAGATAGTACAGTCTAGGTGCCCATCCTCTCACTGAGGACATGCGTGTTTACACCTTCACGCCACCAAAGAAGGCATCAAAGAGCCTGGCACGCACCTTGGTCATCTGACAATTAGGACGTGTGTCAGGACCCAGAAGTACACTTGCAGGAAGACTGGCAGCAGATGCTACAAGGCGCCCTGGCTGGGGGCTGTGGACCTCGCCTCACTGGTCACCCTTTCTTCACCCCGATGATTCAAGTCTGCACAGGAGAACTCTGGACGGCCCTCTGCCTTCAGGTGGGTAGGGACCCCCACTATCTCTCCTGCTCTCCATCGGTATGATGTTTTCTCCACTTTCTCTACTCTCCTTTGGAAGTTATACAGTGTACTGGGTTGAACCATATGAAATTGCCATCATGTTGGTCAAACATCAGCAATTTCATATGGTTCAACTGAATACGATTAATTTTTTAACACACATACTTAAAGTCTAATGTTAGTTGATCTCTTTCTCTACCCTATAAGGACCTTTGGATACGTCTACCCTGATCACTGCCAGTTCCCTTTTACATGGTATTATTGTCTTATATTTCAGTTCCATTTTGTCATCACCAAAATAATCATTATTAACACAATTAGTGTTTATCATCGATACTTATTTCACTCTATTTCCATGAGTCACCAATCCGTTTGCTGTCTTCAACCATTCCTTCTTTGTCTGGTGTTCAGTTTCCTTCTTCCTGAAGTACCTTCCTTAGAGATTTTCAGTAAAGAGCAGTTCATGGTAAGCTCTGTCTGAAACGTCTTTATAGCGTGCACACTCTTGAATAATAGTTTAGCTGGATATAAAATTCTAGTTTGACAACTATATGTTTTCTCTCACTGCCTTGCAGATATTTTCCTGTTGTTTTAGGCTGCTCTTGTTGCTGTTTTGAAACTTCTCGTAGCCCAAACACTGTGCTTGGGGGGTAAAATTCTGTTCCTCTCGGACCCTTTTACAACATCCTTTTTGTCTTTGATGTTCTGCAGTTTCCCTAGGAGGTGTCCATACCTACATGTTTTTAAAACCTTTCTCCAGATTCATTGAGAATCTTCTATCTGAGAATACATTTAATAAAAAGTGGAAGATTCTAAGCTCTTACCCCTTTTATTTTCTGTCTTTTCTCCTCTGGAACCCCTGGTTGATATATACTGGGTCATGTCATTCTAACCTGTGTGTCTCGTAACTGTGCTGCATTCTGTACTATGTTCCGCTGGTTTTCCTTAGATCTGTCTTCTGCTTTACTAGTTTTTCTACTCTATGCAGTCAGCTCTTTCATCTTGATTTAATGGATTCCTAATATTCCATTTTGTTCTTTTCTAAATCTACTGTGATTGGTTATTTGCTCTTTATTTCTGATTTTTATAAGACTTATTTTATTTCTTTCATCATTTTGAACATTGTTTTATAATTTCTCTCAGATTTTTCAGTTAACTAAAGTTTTCAGGGAACAAATCTTCCTGGTTTCCTTCCTTCCTTCCTTCCTTTCTTTTTATTTTTTGCCAGCAAAATTTCGCTCACAGTGAAATCGTCTCTTTTTTGGTGTCTGTGTACCTGTCTGTGTGCATATTTAGCTGATCCCAAGCAAGGTTTATATTTACTGTGGAACTTCATGGTGCTTGGACTGTTAAAGTGACATTCCATGGTGGCTTTCTTTTCGCTTATGCCAGGTTTTGGGGGTGGGGTGGGTGTGCCACCACCCCAGGAACAGACTCCCTGATAGTTTCTCAGCTTCTGGTCCCCACAACAGGAGGCGGTGTTTAAAGCCAGATTCTGGGTCCTCCGGAAGGGAAAGTCCAGGACCCTGGTTTTTCCTTGAGGATTACAGCCCCCTCTCCCAGTCACAGAAGGGTCAGGCTTCCTTCCCCGAGCAGGTGTGCGAAGTGCATCCATTTCCCCACAGGGGTGTAGGAGTCACCTCAGCTCCAGTTCTTGCCCCCCTGTAGGCCAGGTGTGTGCACAAGACCCAAGCTCCCAATCTGTGGGCCCAAACTGGCCAGAGCTGCCTGTCCACGAGCCCGATGCCCCCACTCTCTCTCACTTCCCGCTTTGCTCTCACACCCGGACACCTTGCTTCCTGGCTTGCCGTCTATGCCAGCACAGAAGAAAAGCTAAAGGCGCCGCCTCTGGGCCAGGCTGCTTGGGTTCCAACCCTGGCTGCACCACAGATGAGTTCCTTCACCTCACGGCTCTCAGTCTTCCTGGCCGTCACGTGGACATAAAGAGAGTCCAGCCTCGTGGGACGCTCAGCTGAGTTCATAGACTCTAGGTGCTCAGCATTGTTTCCAAAACACGGCGCACACCCAACAGACACTACCTGCTATTATTTCAAAGCGGGTGGCGTGGTTCTGTCTTACCCAGCACCCTACGTGCTGCTCAGGCTTCCTGTGTCCCCCACTTAATCTTTCCTGCTTGTTGTTCATGTGTAAACTGTGTGATCCCAGTTTTTCAGAGCTCTGGCTCTATTTTGGGGGGTGGGGTGTTAAATCACTTTGTTGGAAGGAATGGCATTCAAACATAGGGGAAAAAATAAGCAGATGCTTTTGCACAGGTTATGGAAAGAGTAAAAAATGTAGTTCTGGTTTTCTAGTGTTGTGTAACGAAACACCCCAAAACTCAGAGTCTTAGAACCTCCATTTTGTTTTATTTCGCTCACAATGTAGTAGGTAAGGAGTTCAGGAAGGGCTCTGCTGGGCAGGTCACCCTGACCCACGTGGCAACAGCTGGGGTGTCGACAACTGACCCACTTCCAACACGGCTTTTACGCTCAATTGCAGATGGTTAATTTTCATCGCTGTGTAATGTCCAATATGTGAGTGTGCTTCATTTTATTCACCCAGTCTCCTGTAGGTGGGCTTTGGGGTTGTCTCCAGTGTCTTTTCCAGTATGAACATTTCTGTGCATTTCTTCTGGTAGACACGCCCAGGTTTCTGTCTTGGGTACACATTAAGGAGTGGAATTGCTGAGTCAGAGGGCATGTAAATGCTCGTTTATAAGATTACACTACAGTGATCGTTCTACATTACATGTCCTTCAGCCTGTGTAAGCTGATACTTAGTATCATCAGACTTCTTGCTTTTGGCCAATAAAACAATCTTGTAGTTTGCTGTAGCCTGTATGCATGTCTGAATCACTAGTGTCACTCAGTATCTCTGCAGGTGCTTTCTCTTTTGTGCAACAGCTGCTTTATCTTTTGCCCATTGTTTTTCCTTTCTTCTTACTGATTTGAGGTGTTCTTTATTTAATCTTGACATCAATTTTTTGTCAGTCATGTTTTGCAAGTATAGTCTCATACTGTGACTTTTTTTTACCTGATTTAAATTGTCTTTTGACTTACAGAAGCTCTTAATCTTAATAATGAATTAAAATATATCAGTCTTTTTCTTTCATGTTAGCACTTTTTGTACTTTAAGAAATCCTCCCCTACCTTGAAATCAGAAATCCTCACCTAGATTTTCTTCTAAAGATTTTAAAATTTTGCTTTAGATATCTGCTTTGACACAAGTTCTTAATCCATCTGGAGAGGATAATTTAATTTTGTGTGTAGAATTTAATTTTTTCCATATGGATAACCAATTATTCCAGGTACACATTGAAAACTCACTTCTTTCCCTGCTGGTTTGCCATGTGACCTGAGTCATTAATAGAAGGTCCATATGTGCACAGATATGTTTAGGAACATTCTATTTGTTCTACTGGTCATTTTTTTTTACCCCTGAACTAATACCACACAGCATCCCTTACTAAAGTTTTATAATGTCTTGCTACCTGGCAGAGCAAGCCTACCTTCCTTCTTTAGAAGACAATTCTAATGAATTCCAATTTTAGAAGCAAATGGACACGTTCTTAAAGGATCTTGTTGAGTTTTGATTGGAGTTGTATTAAATCATTAGATAAATTGGGGGAGATTATATTATGATATTAAAATTTCCAATTTATAAACATGGCCTCCTGATCAGTTATACGACCAATGCCTTTCCTGGACAGTGCATCCCCGCTGTCTTTGACAACTATTCTGCCAATGTTATGG
Source organism: Physeter macrocephalus (assembly GCF_002837175.3). Classification (NCBI taxonomy): domain Eukaryota; kingdom Metazoa; phylum Chordata; class Mammalia; order Artiodactyla; family Physeteridae; genus Physeter; species Physeter macrocephalus. The sequence goes on from NC_041231.1 coordinate 4,893,659, forward strand.
TGGATGGAAAACCAGTGAATCTGGGCTTGTGGGATATAGCTGGACAAGAAGATTGTGACCAATTACATCCCCTATCCTATCCACAAACAGATGTATTCTTAATTTGCTTTTCTCCTGTGAGTCCTGCATCATTTGAAAATGTTCACGCAAAGTGGTACCCTGAAGTGTGACACCACTGTCCCAACACTCTATCATCCTGGTGGGGATGCAACTTGATCTGAGGGATGATAAAGACGTGATTGAGAAACTGAAGGAGAAGAAGCTGACACCCATCACCTACCCGCAGGGCTTGGCCATGGCCAAGGAGATCGGTGCCGTCAAATGCCTTGAGCGCTGAGTGCTCACACAGCGAGGCCTCAAGACAGTGTTTGATGAAGCTATCCGGGCGGCTCTCTGCCTGCCGCCCACCCCCCCCCACCCCCCCCACCCCCGCCCGCGTCAAGAAGAAGAAGAGAAAATGCCTGCTGTTGTGAATGTCCGGGCCTCAGGACCCTTTACACGCTTTGCTCAAACGGTGGAGCCTTCGCACTCAGTGCCAAGTTTTTGTTACAGATTAGCTTTTCCATAAAACCGTTTTGAACCAATCAGTGATTTCTAGGTTTTGTTTGTTTAAAGTGTAAGAGTTCAAACTTTCACATTCTATTAAAGTTTAGCCCTAAAAAAAAAATTTTATTAGGTTTTCTTTTATATCCTGCAGGAAAATTTTACAAATTTCTGCATACAGGTCTTTACAACTTTGGTTAGACTTATCTCGTTATATTTGTTGTTTTTGTTGCTCTATAAATGGTAGAAACATTTTAAAGTTTCTTGATGATGTACAGACATACAGTTGACATCTGTATATGCAATGTGCGCATGGAGCTTACACTCAGCTACATGGCTCAACTCTATTATTGCTAGTAATTTGTTTCCAGATTCTTTTTGATTTTCTAAAAGGAAAATCATATCATCTGCAAAAAATAAATATCTGCTTTAATGTTTCCCTTGCCAATCCATGTCTTCAATTTCTTTTTCTTGAATTATTTCACTCTCTGAGATCTTTCGTTCTTTTGTCTGATTTTACGGCAAATGCATAAATAGAATTCTCTTCACCATCCGTGCATTTTTCCTGGGCGCCTCATTCATGTGCATAACGTCACTGAGCGTAGCAGCTCCTCAAGCTCCTTTTATCCCAGCTCTCCCCTGGCCCCAGAGCCCAGCATCCAACCCACCCATCAAGATGCCCCGGGGACGTCACACAGCTCTCTGCTCACTGAGTTCAAAGATGAAGCTGCTTCCCATGCAGCATCCTCTGCCCACGAGGGCCTCCCCTGTACACCCAGGAGCCTTGGTGTACACTCAAGTGTACAGCCCCCACCTCTAGTCACCAACACCCAACACATTCTACCTCCGGAGAAAATCTTAGATGGGTCCAGTGGTTAATCGGGAGATTGGGATTGACACATACACACTACTATGTATAAAATGGATAACTAATAAGAACCTGCTGTATAGCATAGGGAACTCTACCTCACTTCACTATACAGTAGAAACTAACGCAACACTGTAAAACAACTATACCCCACTGAAAAAATTAACGAAAAAAAAAAGACTGCCTTCCGATGCAGGGGGTGCAGGTTTGCTCCCTGCTTGGGGAGCTAAGATCCCACATGCCTCGCAGCCAAAAAACCAAAACACAGAACAAAAGCAGTGTTGTAACAAATTCAATAAAGACTTTAAAAATGGTCCACATCAAAACTACCTTTTAAGAAACACCCGTAGCCCCGTCCTCTTCTCTCCCTCCCTGTGCTCACCCAGCAAGGGCTCCTGATTCGGCTGCCATCCCCTCCCTCCCGATCGCAGCCACAGCCCTCCAACCCCCGCTCCTTGTCCTGGCTGTGCCCGCTCCCAGTCCTCTCCGTCTCTGGGCAGAAGTATCCTTTCCAAAACGTACAGAACATCAATTCCCGACCCTACTTAGAGGCCTCTGATGGCCTCTCACTGCTCTTCTCGAGGTGACTGTAAAGAGACTGACTCGCCGGCCTCGCTGGCTCCTCGGTCCGCCTCCCGTTGTCCCCTCCTTGGGCACTCTGGCCCTGACACGCTCTCCGAGACCTGACAGCTCTAGTCTGTTACTTAACCCCTGGCCTGCGCACGTCTAACATCATCTCACGTGTCACGGTGGAAGCTCTACCACTTCTGGGAAGACCGACAGAAGACACGGGTGCAACAAGCAGCAGCAGGTGCAGGGTTTAGCGTGCCGCTCGGTACCGGTCCCCACAGAACGCTGAGCGAAGTTCTCTCTTTTCAGGAGCCCAAACTGAGGCTGGCCGGGCGCGTGGCTACCTCGGAGGAGCAGGGATGGCGGCAGGCGTGCCCCCCAGGACAGGTGGGACCTCAAGTGTGGAAAGGCAGGAATGGCATCAGCCTCCCTGCCCACGGAGGGGCCCAGAGAGGGGGCTGGGGTCCAGCTGGCAGCCCCGCACTGACTCCTACTCAGGCCAGGCCGCCAGGAAGGGAGAGCTTGTCTCCTGTCCCCCTCCCACCCACCTCCCTAATGGCCAGCATCGTGAGGCAGGGGCCATGGCGTTCAAGGTCCCGCATACCGTGGCACAAAGCTGGTCCGGGCCGGCCACGCGCGCTGCGCCAGTCCTGAGCCCGGCCGTTCCCGGCGTGCCTGTCCACGCAGGTGGCCAGGGCGAGGGCTGACGGAAGCCAGCATCGCGGACCAGCAGCGTGACTGCGTCTCCATCCGGGAGGGCCTGGCCCCAGCGCTGTGGCAGTGAACGCCAGCTCCCAGTCCCTGTGCGAGCCCACCCTCCTGCTGAAACGTCGTGCTGCCCCGTGGGTGGCGTCTTCCTGCGCCCACAGCCTGTCTGGTCCCCCACCCGCCCGACGGGCGGGCAGCCGGGTTGTTAACAGCAACGTTAGTAACAGCGTCTATCGAACGCCTTGCTTGTGATGTGCGTGGCACCGAGCTGAGCATTTTAGATGCATTATCTCAACTGACCCCACGGCAGCTCCCTCAGCACTTGTTTCCTTGTAAGATTCTTTAGAATTCCCGAGACTCCGGTTGTTATGCTTGAGCTAGTTGCGCTCCAGAGACGGAGGCTGCCTGGCCAAGGTCACCTAGCAACTCGGCGGTGGGGGAGGCTCCATCCTCCGTGCAGCCCGACACCTGCCTCTGGAGCCGGGCGCCCGCTCCTTTCTCCGCGGTGGGTGCCGCCCTCCCCACCGCCCCCCGTGCCCTCGTGGCTCCAGGCTGTGAGCATGCGACCAGGGTCAGTTCGAGGCTCTGGTGGCACCACGTTTCAGGGAGAGAACAGGGTGTGGTCCTCTCCGGGGCCAGCGTTGGCCATCAGGGCCTGCCTACCCGTCGGTTAAAGGGTCCACGTGAGCTGGGGTCAAGGGTCAGAGCACAGCTGCCAGAGGCCAGCGTGTGGCCGGGGTCAAAGTCAGCGTGTAACTGGGTCAGGGGCTGGAACACCCCTGGGTTCCGGAGTGACTGTGTGGCTGAGTCAAGAGTCAGTGTGCGGCTGAGGTCAGGGGTCAGCGGGTGGCCAGCCACTGTCATGAGGCTGACCCCAGCGAGAACCAGACCCTCGCCCTGCCCCATCAGGCCAGCACCCCTTGGCCCACGGCCCCAGCGTGGAGAGCTCAGTGGGACGGGGTGGGGGTTCCCTAGGGCCAGGTGACCTGCACGGGGCCCCCAGGGAGCCCCAGGGGTGGTCTGCTGCTGGGCTGGGTGGGGCGTCATAAAGAGGAAGGAAGGGGGTCTCCAGGGCAGCTCTGGGCCCTGGCCCCTTGTATCCCCAACCCCAGGGCCACCAGGACCCCTCCAGGGCAGACCAACCCCAGCCCCTCTGCTCAGGCGCCATCACGCCTCGTGGGACCAACTGCGGCCTCCGCTGGCCCGAGACCCCCAGCCGGCTGCCAGGAGGTCGTCCACTTTCCTACATCCTCCCCGGGGTTCCCTCCTGCGGGACGCTTCCCGGCGCGTAACTCGGAAATCCTCTTCGTTCTTCAAAGCCACCCCGGACACCTGCAAGCCCTGCCGCATCCCCGCCGGAGCAGTCACTTCCGAGACCCCTCGGCGCGCACGTCGCCTGGTCTCGTCCCTGCGGGACTCAAGCCGCGGGGCGGCCGGGGACACAGGTCGGCTAGGAAGGCTCACGGCCTCCGAGTCGAGTGGCAGCAACTCCTGTGCACGAGGAGGTGGGCTTCTGGTCACGTCCCGGAGAAGGGCTCAGCGGGCCTGCGCGCCTGCCGGCCTGCTAACTCGTGAGCCTCCCTTCCTGAGGGGCGAGAGGAAAGGGCCGGCTCAGAGCGGATCCATGAAGGCGGAGCTCAGCTCTACCGTCACAGCCGTCCTGTTGTCTGGGTTCCTTTCCACCTGGGGCAGGTGACAGGGCTCCTCATTAACAGTCAACCTTCCCTCTGAAACACCAGGAGGGGCAGGAGTGCGTGCCATGCACCGGGCGCTGCCCAGCCCTGCACCTCGACAGACCCCCTCTCCTGCGACCGCAGGAGCCCCGCCCAGGCCTCACGGCCTGCGGGAGAGTTGGACTCATTAAAAATAGTTTCCTGGCTGGAGTCATTACCTTCCTCTGGCAGAGGCCGTCCAACTCCCTCAGCAAGAGTCAGAAGGCTGCCGGTCCCTGGCGACCCTTCACCCCGAGGAGAGGTGAGGCCGGAGATCAACCCTGCCCAGTAACGAGGGACGAGCTGGCACTCCCGGCCCCGAGCCCTCTGCAGGCACGACTCAGGCCCGGGGCACAGTCCCGGGGCCGAGGTGGTCACTCGCCACTTTCCTGGCGAAGCGATCACGTCTCAGAGAGGCAAGGCACCTGCAGACGCGCGGCACAGCCGTGTCTGGGAGCCAGGCTGTCGGAGCGCGGCCAGGCTCACCACCATATGGGGGTGCCAGGGCTCAGGGCCAGGAGCGCTGGCTGGAGAGGCAGGGCACATGGTGCCTGACGGGCCTGAGCAGCTGAGGGCTTTGGGGTGACTGCACCTGGTCGGGGAGCAGGACAGGCTCATGGCCAGAAGCAGGTGGTCACAGGCCTAAAGGCCGGACAGGACCACCCAGGTGGAAGCCTAGGCAGGTGGGCAGCCAGAGCTCCCAAGGCCAGCAGCACCCAGCAGGTGACCCCCCTCCCGCCCGCCCTGCCGGGCTGGCTCTGGGCCAGGCGGCCCCTTACTGTCTGAACACTGGCTGCGCCTGGCGGGCACCAGAGGCCCCGAAACTCAGCCCCATCACCGGAACTAGGAAAACTTCCTGGCACCTGGGAGGCCCTGGTCACCTGCCAGATGTGATCCAGGTGTGATGAGAGGTGCCAGACGGGCCTTCCTGTCTGAAACACACAGGAGCGTGTACACGCACCGCTATGGGCTGAACATCCGGACCCCCAGGTTCACGGGAAGCCCTGACTCCCAGTGTGGCCGTATCTGGAGACGGGGCCTCTGAGGAGACAATCGAGGTCACACGAGGCCATCAGGGTGGGGCCTGATGAAGAGGTAGTAGGGAGAGGGGCTTCCCTGGTGGCGCAGTGGTTGAGAATCCGCCTGCCAGTGCAGGGGACACGGGTTCGAGCCCTGGTCCGGGAAGATCCCACATGCCGCGGAGCAGCTAAGCCCGTGCGCCACAGCTACTGAGCCCGCGCTCTAGAGCCCACGTGCCACAACTACTGAACCCGTGTGCATAGAGCCCGTGCTCCGCAACAAGAGAAGCCACTGCAATGAGAAACCCGTGCACAGCAACGAAGAGTAGGCCCCGCTCGCCGCAACTAGAGAAAGCCCGCGCACAGCAACAAAGACCCGACGCAGCCAAAAATGAAAAAATAATTTTATAAAAAAAAAAAAAGAAGAGGTAGGGAGAGCCCGGCTCCCCCCGCCCCACTGCGTGCACCAGGAAGAGGTAGTCCGAGGGCGTCTGCAGCCCGAGGGGGGGCGCCCCCCAGAACCCAACCACATGGGCACCAGCCTGCAGACCTGTGAGGGGTCACACTCGTGGAGAAATCCCGTCTCAGTGTGAAACGGAACGTGCAGTCAAGGAGGGGAGGGGGGACAGGGAAGGACCCTTCCTGGGACTGACGCCCGCTCATCATGACTGTGCACCTGGGGGGAAGGGGCCACCCCCGTGTCCTCATGCCACACAACAGAGACCCTGGAGCCTTGGGAGCTTGGGAGTCCGGGCCTCACCCCTAGAATCTGAGCCACCACAGTCACGTTTACATCAATCTAAGTGGACTTCAGGCCAGCAGAGTATTGTGAAGGTTAGGAGGGCGGCAGGGGTTAAGAAAAGGAACAGCCCACTGAACGCATATCAGGATCCTCAACTTGCATGGCCCGAATAACAGAGAACCATAACCGCCAGGCGTATGACAGCTCCCACCTCGCTAACCCTTTAAGTCAAACGGAAAGACGGCTGGTCTAGCATTTTCACCGACTAGGTTTGCAAAGCCCCCAGTCGCGGTCGGTAAGCACACAGGCTCGCTGGATGCCGACGGGCACAAGCTTCTGGAAGCCCAGGGTGTGCACATCAACTCGCAGACCCTCGGCCTCAGCATCCTCTCCCGTGACCAGCACACTCTACCCCACAAGCGCGGCAGTGGGTGGAGCGCGTGCGCAGGTCCGTGGGGGCGTCAGGGGTCGCCTCCATCTGCCAGATCCAGCCCAGGAGGTCGCCTCTGTATGCGGGTTGGAGCAGGCTCAGCGGAGGCGGGCCCTCCAGGAGGCCCTGCTTGATGCTTTCGAGCCCAAGGACAGCGGGGACCAGAGGGCGACGCCAGCCGCTCAGGGAAGCACCCGGATGGACGGGGCAGGGGACGGCTGGAGGGTCGACAGACTGAAGACCCCGCTCGGCTGGAAGAAGTCCCGGGGTCTGAACTTGCTGGGGCGCGTGGGCCTAGAACCACTTCTGGGCCTGGCCACGGGGAGGGGGGCCGCTGGAGGGCGGGGCGCCGCAGCAGAGGGACAAGGGCCAGCGCAGAAGGACCCGGAAGGGAAGGAAGGGTGCCAGCAGGTGGAGGGCGGGGCAAACTGCGACACGCCCCGCCCCCCAGGCTCGCAGCCCCCGCGGCCCAGGGCTGAGGGTGGAATCCAGCTCCGGACCAAGAGACAGAATTACCCTTCACATCTGAGTCTCTGGGAAAAGTGAACGCGCTGCAGGTCCACAATCCAGTGGCTGGATCAGATCGCAGAACGAGTGATAAACGAACAATCTGAAAAAGAAAAGGCTTTCCTGGCCAAGTCACCAAAGGCAGAAACCACTAAAGGCAAACTGATGTGATGACAAAGAAACCTTAAAACATCTCTCTGCACAAAACCCCCAAACCCAAAAACAAGCAAAGCACCAGAAACAGAAAAGCTACAGACAGCTGAGTCACAGGGAAAGATTTTCAAAGGCCAATAAACACATGAGAATGCTTCAAGAGTAATTACAGAAACTTTAAAAAATGTTAGGACGTGATATATTTTTCACCTGTCCGATTGGCATATTAAAGACTTTAACAGGTGGGGTTGGAGGCTGTGAAGAAAGATGCATCACCTGCACGGCTGGGGGACTCTCCATCAGGGAGAGTGACTGGGAAACTGCTCTCCCATTTGAGACGTCTATTCCCTTTGGCCCTGCTGTTCTGCTTCCACATCCAAGACGAGCTGTTAACTGAAAGGGGCAATTTCAGCTCCAGGGGGAGGCGTCTGTGTGGTGGAAATGGGTCCATGGAGATCTATTAGGGGAACAGAACAGGTGGGTGGGCTGCAAACCAGCCCCCAGGGCGCCTCGAGCTCCACGCCTGCCCGTGGGGACCCCCGGGGCCCTGAGCATCGCCAGGGTCTTGGCTGTGAGGGGGAGGGCGCTGGGCGGGCATGCGGGGGACGGGCCGGGGAGGGCCCAGGGTGGCGAGGGCGCCTTCACATCCCACCGTAAGAGAGCTGATGGAAGGCTTCAGGCCCAGGCCGGCGAGGTCGCGTCTGGGGACAGGCAGTGGAGGAGGACACGGAGCGTCCGTTTTTACTTCCTACGCTCCTGTGTACCTTACTTTCGTAACTAAAATCCCGAATGGAAGATTTATTTTTTTGAGATGAAAACAAGCTCAGGCCTGGCCCAGTCGCTCATTCCCACCCCTCTCGTCACTGTCAGGCTGGCCTGGACTGAGCTGGAGCCGGGCTGGGCAGCTCGAGGGGGCGGGGGTGGGCGCGGGGGCAGCTGGGAAGGGGGAGCGACACTGTCTCAGGAACACTCCCTGAGCTACGGAGAGGGCCAGGAAGGGGGACAGGAAAGTCCGGGGCTGGGCAGGGGTAACCTTCCAACAGGGGTAGGGACTGGCCTGGGCAGGGAGCAGGGAGGGCCGCGGGCTTCACCTTTGACCCGGGGAGGGGGCGGGGTTGTGCGGGCGGTGAGAGGGTGTGAAGTCAGGGGTACGTTCGTGAGCTCTGAGGGGAGAATTCACCTGCCCAGGGAAAGGGTGCAGAGACCAGAACAGGGCCTGGGAAGCCTCCTTACCATAAAAGGAATCCTCCCAAATGATCATGCATTTCACACCTCTCCACTTGCAAACTCAATGCTGTTTGTTTGGGGATCTGAACGAAATGGTTTCCAAAAAAATCATAAAGAACAGTGAGACCCACACTAAAAAGGATGCCCCCAGACACCTGCGAAGGACTGCCCTGGGCCGGGGGGGCCGAGACAGGGAATCTCTGAAGTGGGGGATCCGTGTGGGCACCAGGTGTCCAAGTGAGGACACCCGCGTCCCACACGGAGGGAAAGACAAGGAGGGAACCGCGACAATGAGGAACGCGTCCACTCGCACCAGCGCACGAGAAAGGCGCTGATGAAGGAAGAAAAACGGCCCCTCCCCTCGGCCCCTCCCCGCCCCACCCCAACCGGGCACGGCGTGGGGGTGGGGGAGGGGCTTTGCCGTTTGTGTCCTCCGCACCCGCAGCCCCATAAACCCAGGGAACAGATGCAGACGTCTGGGGGCCAGGCAAGAAGAGCGGCTTTTAATCCCCCAGCAATCCTTAAACTGCAGCGGGGGGCATGCCTCTGGGCCGGGTTCTGGGTAGTTGACCAGTTTCCCGGAATCTCACAGCAAGTAGGGGTCCGTTTTGGCCTTGACTTATGTTAGTCTCCACACGGGTCCTCCCAGCCCAGCCACTCGGGTATCTGTCTGCCCTGCACTGACCCCAGTAAGCGGTGACATCTGGTCAGACACGGGACCCCCGCATCTTCTCTTAACCCCGGAGGTCTTGTTAAAAGACAGACTGTGACTCAGCATGTCTGGGTGAGGGCTGAGATTGTGAATTTCTCACAGGCTCCGGTGATGTCCTGTCTGCGGTCCACACTGAACTATCCAGGGCTCATCTGGCTCTAACTTTCTTCACCCCCTGCTGTTTTAGGGTCCTTCCATGAGGCATCTCACTGGCGAATAAGCTATTCCATGGTGTTCACCTGCCCATTTTCTTAGCCGGTTATTCCAGACGGGCCTGCGGGCTGTTTCCAGCATGGGAGCTTGTCCGGGGACATGGGGTCTTCAGGGTGGGCTTGCCCTTCCCTTGCAGAAACCCCCTTGGTCAGCAACGGGTCCACCATCCCAGCCAAGAGGGACCACCAACACGGGCATTACCCAGTTTTTAATTTTTACCAACCTGGTGAGCAAACGTGAACCCCTGCAGTTTATTTTGCATTTTTCTAATACACAGGACTTTCTCCTTCCGTGTTTGTTAGCCTTTGGAGTTTCTTCCCCACCGAGTTTTACATGCTCTCTGTTAAGGCAATCCCTAGACATTATACTTTTTGTTGTTGTTATGAATAATATCTAATTCATTATATTTATTACATTTTCTAACTGGTGTGGAGAAATGCTATTGAGTTTCATAAGTTGATCTTGTATCCACCAACCTTGCTCAATTATTAGATTTTAGCATTTATATTGTGATGCTTCTTTTATATGACATATGTCTAAAACGTCATCTACATAAATGACATACAAGTATAATGAATGAAGTGACATGTGTATATTTACATAAGACATAATAACAGTTTCATCTCTTCTCTTTACAATCCTCACCCCTCCAGGGTCTGCTTCTTTCCTCCTGGTGTCAGCCTGGCCCTCCGGTTCCATGTTAAACACCAGTAATGAACGAAGGCATCTCTGCCTTTAATAGAACCTTTAAGAGAATGTGTGTAAAGTTCCTGCATTAAGTAGAGTGTTCTGGTGTATTACCTTTATTAAGCTAAAGAAGCTCCCTTCTATTCCTACTTCATCAAGAAGTCTTACTATTGTTGTTGTTGTTGTTGTAATTAATGTTTTCATTATAAACAGATGTTGAATTTTATCAATGATTTCTCAGAATCAATTGAAATAATCATGAATTTTCTCCTTTAATAAATCATGAAAACATTAATACATTTTCTAACGTGAAAACATCCTCGCATTCCTGAGATAAACGCTACCTGGTTATACCATATATTTTTAAATACATTTATACTCTATTAAGGCATTTGCATTTATACTTTGTAAGTAATACAAGTTTCTTTTCTTTTCCTTTTTAAAAATTCAATTTAGGAATCAAGATTACACCAGCCTCCTAAAATGAGCTGAGCACTTTTTACTCTTTTTGGACATTCTAAAATGACTTGGATAAGATAGGAATTAACCACCACTTAAGAGTTTGGTAGAAAACCCCCATAAAACAGTCTGGGTTGGGGGCTCATTGGGAAGGGAAATATTAGATTTCGATTTATTTAATAATCATTGGTTTACTCAAATTTTCTATTTCTTTTTGCACCATTTTTTTCATTTTCTATATCCCTAGAAACTTATCTACATCACTAGGCTTTCCAATCTATCAGCAAATAATTATTTATTATTCCTTTTTATTGTTGTAAAAAGTCTGTTGTATCCAAAGTTAATTTCCCTTTTTCATTCTGTGAGTATATATTTTTTCTCTCTCTCTTCCCCTCTCTCTGCTTTCAGTATAGTCAGTTCCGTTGATCTCTACTTCAGTGAATTCTGATCTTTATTATTTCCTTCCTTCTTGCTTTGGGTTTGCTATGTTGATTTTTGTCTAATGTCTTTCTTTCAATGTCTAGTGCATTTTTTCTACATTTTTTATTCCTAGTCATTTTATTTAAAACCAAAAATTTCCTAGTATTTGGTAAAGTAGCAGGATACAAAATTAATGCACAGAAATCTCTGGCATTCCTATACACTAAAGATGAGAAATCTGAAAGTGAAATTAAGAAAACACTCCCATTTACCACTGCAACAAAAAGAATAAAATATCTAGGAATAAACCTACCTAAGGAGACAAAAGACCTGTATGCAGAAAATTATAAGACACTGATGAAAGAAATTAAAGATGATACAAGTAGATGGAGAGATATACCATGTTCTTGGATTGGAAGAATCAACATTGTGAAAATGACTCTACTACCCAAAGCAATCTACAGATTCAATGCAATCCCTATCAAACCACCACTGGCATATTTCACAGAACTAGAACAATAAATTTCACAATTTGTACGGAAACACAAAAGACCCCGAATAGCCTAAGCAACCTTGAGAACGAAAAATGGAGCTGGAGGAATCAGGCTCCCTGACTTGAGACTATACTACAAAGCTACAGTAATCAAGACAGTATGGTACTGGCACAAAAACAGAAATATAGATCAATGGAACAGGATAGAAAGCCCAGAGATAAACCCACACACATATGGTCACCTTATCTTTGATAAAGGAGGGAAGGATATACAGTGGAGAAAAGACAGCCTCTTCAATAAGTGGTGCTGGGAAAACTGGACAGCTACATGTAAAAGTATGAAATTAGAACAATCCCTAACACCACACACAAGAATAAACTCAAAATGGGTTAAAGACCTAAATGTAAGGCCAGACACTATCAAACTCTTAGAGGAAAACATAGGCAGAACACTCTATGGCATAAATCACAGCAGGATCCTGTTGGACCCATCTCCTAGAGAAATGCAAATAAAAACAAAAAAAAACAAATGGGACCTAATGAAACTTAAAAGCTTTTGCACAGCAAAGGATACCATAAACAAGACCAAAAGACAACCCTCAGAATGGGAGAAAATATTTGCAAACGAAGCAACTGACAAAGGACTAATATCCAAAATTTATAAGCAACTCTTGCAGCTCAATAACAAAAAAACAAATGGCCATCATCAAAAAATCTAGAGGGCTTCCCTGGTGGCACAGTGGTTGAGAGTCCGCCTGCCGATGCAGGGGAAACAGGTTCATGCCCCGGTACAGGAAGAGCCCACATGCCGTGGAGCGGCTAGGCCCGTGAGCCATGGCCGCGGAGCCTGCACGTCCAGAGCCTGTGCTCCGCAACGGGAGAGGCCA
>NC_041231.1:4906130-4933780 GCF_002837175.3 Physeter macrocephalus
CTGAAAAGAGAGCTACCATACGACCCAGCAGTCCCACTACTGGGGATATACCCTGAGAAAACCATAATTCAAAAAGAGTCATGTACCACAATGTTCATTGCAGCTCTATTTACAATAGCCAGGACATGGAAGCAACCTAAGTGTCCATCAACAGATGAATGGATAAAGAAGATGTGGCACATATATACAATGGAATATTACTCAGCCATAAAAAGAAACGAAACTGAGTTATTTATAATGAGGTGGATAGACCTGGAGTCTGTCATACAGAGTGAAGTAAGTCAGAAGGAGAAAAACAAATACCGTATGCTAACACATATATATGGAATCTAAGAAAAAAAAATGTCATGAAGAGATTAGTGGTAGGACGGGAATAAAACACAGACCTACTAGAGCATGGACTTGAGGACATGGGGAGGGGGAAGGGTAAGCTGTGACGAAGTGAGAGAGTGGCAGGGACATATATACACTACCAAATGTAAATTAGATAGCTAGTGGGAAGCTGCCGCATAGCACAGGGAGATCACCTCTGTGCTTTGTGACCACCGAGAGGGGTGGGATAGGGAGGGTGGGAGGGAGGGAGACACAAGAGGGAAGAGATATGGGAACATATGTATATGTATAACTGATTCACATTGTTGTAAAGGAGAAACTAACACACTATTGTAAAACAGTTATACCCCAATAAAGATGTTAAAAAAAAAAGAAGGTACATCCTACTGATGGCAGGGGAGGGAGGGAGATGCAAGAGGAAGGAGATATGAGGATATAGGTATATGTATAGCTGATTCACTTTGTTATAAAGCAGAAAATAACACACCATTGTAAAGCACTTATACTGCAATAAAGATGTTAAAAAAAAAACAACCAAAAATTTCCTAGTAAATTGTGCGTGACCACAACAATTTCATATTGTTGATTTATGAAGATTTAATAATTTTCATATTTCTGTTTTAAACCAAGGGGTAGTTAGTAATGTGTAATTTAGTTTCTGGCCACATGAGATTTTTTTGGTGGCTTCTTTTCATAATTAAGTTGTGATTTTATTACACTGTGTTATTAAACAAAATCTCTATGATGGTGACTTCAGGGGAACAAGCTGAGACCTCCTTTGTGGCCTAACAAGTGGTCGGTCTTTCATGTGTGTTCAAAAAGAATGTGTATTCTCTGATTATCTGGAGTGTAGGTCTCTATATACCAAAAAGCCAAACTTACTGGTTGAATGACTCAGCTGTTTTAGGCCAATCCTGTTATAACTGGGGGGATACTGGGATTAAGGGGTTTCATGATTTGACACCTTTTCTCTACCACCTTCTGTTCTCTGTGCCATAGTGTGGGGCAAGGTCCGGGCCCAAAAGAGCAGAGTGTGAAGGGTGAAAATAAAGTTTAGAGAAGGTTGAAAGGGATGGTTCTGTATTAGTCAGGGCTCTCCAGAGAAGCACAACCAGTAGGATGTAGACAGACAGACAGAGGGATAGAAAATGATGACAAGGAGGGGCCTCATGCGATTCTGGAGGCTGGCAGGTCCCGAGGCCTGCAGGGGGAGTGGGCAGCTGCACCCGGAGGGGCGTGGGAGCCCTGAGCCCCTCGCCGTGCGCGCTGCCTTGCGCATCTCTTCCATTCGGCTGTTCTCCAGTTGTACCCTTTATGATAAGCCGGTCATCTAGGAAGTCAACTGCTTTCCTGAAGTCCTCAGGCGGTGGGTCGGGGGCACCCCCAGCATGTAGTCAGCCAGGCAGAAGTGTGGGCAGCCTGGGTTCCCCACCTGCAGCTGCCTTTGAAGAGTGGGGAGGGGGGTCATCTTATGTGACCGACCCTTAACCCTGGGGCCTGACAGCAACTCTCGTCTTCAGCGTCAGAACTGGTTGTTGGACACCCAGCTGGTGTCAGAAAACCAGAGCCAATATTAGGGAAAAACCCTTCAAGGACTTATAAAGGCTTGTGTTTTCTCTGCAAAGTAAGAGATAAAGTCATTTACTGAGAGAAAACATGGTTCAATAATCTAAAAAGAAAGATGTAAATGTTGAGCAGAATATTAAATCCCCAACTCTGAAGAGACAGTGTGGTCTGGTTATTAGGCCTAGGACTGATTTCCATCGTCACTGTTTTGCTAACTGGTGACCTTGGGAAGTCCTTCAGTTGTGTTCTGCCTCTGTGTCATCATCTGTAAAATGGGAGTGTGGTGGGCCCTGCCTTGGAGTTGTTGCGAGACTAAAGGGAAGGTTCCCAGCTGTCCTTAGCTCACACTAATTATTAAAAACCCAAGAGAAGAGATTAAAAAGCCTTAAAATATTTTTAATAAGGTGACCAGTTACAAAATCAACAGGCAAAAATCCAAAGCTTTTCTAAACACCAGCAGCAATAAGAAAGGAAATAACACAGATGGGCCTCCAACCACAGAAACAAAAAATGCCAGAGAGGATATAAGAGAAACAAACCCTAAAGTTCACCTGGACGTCCACAAAAGCGAACCAGACCTTTTTCTCTGGCAAACATGTAGACTTATTAGGAAACTAGAGTAATTAAAGACAGTTTGTTATCAGAGTAGTAGTTTTTCAAAAGACAATGAAATAGAATAGACAATGCAAAAACAGCCCTGAACCTCTAAGGGAAAACTGTTACGCCACAGAGTAGCCATAATAAATGCCTAAATCTGAAAAGAAGCATCCTTAACATTAGGGAAAAAATAAGAAAATATCTTTAATTGTTTTGGGGAAGGGAAGAGCTGCTTGAACAAGGCATGAAGGATAAGATTAATTAATTTTACTGAAATAAATGAAGGTTTTAGATGATAAAAGACACCATCAACAAAGCAAATAGAAGGGAGAAGATTTGTGCAAAGCACATAACTAATGGAGAATTCACATCCAGCTTTAAAAAGAACTCCCACAAATCAGTAAGAAAAGGACATGGGCAAAGAATATGAACAGGCAATTCAGAGGAGAATAAATCTAAATAAATAAACATGAAAACGTAATACAGCTCATGAAAACTCAGGAAATGCATATTAAAACAATAATAAGATGCCCTTCCACAGCCATCACGTTAGTGGCAAATATGAAGCGTGACAATAACTCAATGCTGGGGGGGTCTGGAGCAACGGGGGCTCCCGGGCGCCGCGGGGGGAGCGTAAGGTGGCACTGAGGCACCGAGAGCAACTTGGCGTTGCTGCGTAGGGTCAAGGATGTGCACACGGCCCGTGACCCAGACATCCCACTGCGGGCTATCAGCCCAGAGAACCCCTCACGCGTGTGCAGAGGGACAGACAGACAAGGATGGTCCCTCTTTGTAATGGCAAAAAATAATAGTAAGAAAACGGAAGCCAGCTAAACGTTCATCAACAGGAAGGTGCATACACGTCACACGCTGTGCACTTTCATGCAGCAGAGACAACAGATGGTGTATCACCATCCACATGCCGTGAAGAACAGCGGGCGAGAAAACAAGGCTTGCAGCCTGACGATATAAAGTCTCAACGATGCAAAACAGTTCTATACATTGTTTACAAGACACATACGCATTTGGTAAAAGTATAAAACTGAACGACTCACAGAATGAGAGAAAACATTTGCAAATCACTTCCTGATTAGAGGGTAATATCCAGGATGTATAGGGAACTCCTAAAACCCAACAACGAAAAAGCCTGATTCAAAAATAGGCAAAGGACTTGAATAGCCAGTTCTCCAAAGAAATATACAGATGGTTAAAAAGCACATGAAAAGATGCTCAACATTAGGGAAATGCAAATCAAAACCACAATGAGATATCACCTCACACCCATTCGGATGGATACTATCATAACAACAGAAAATAACAGGTGTTGGTGGAGACGTGAAGACACTGGTTCGCCAGTGCACTGTCGGTGGGAATGCAAAACGATGCAGCCACTGTGGAAAACAGTATGGAGTTTCCTCGAAAATGAAACAGAAATACCCTATGACTCAGAAATGCCACTTCTGGGTATATAACCCAAAGAACTGAAAGCAAGGTCTTGAGATACGTGTACAACCCACGTGCACAGCGGCAGCATTTTTTAAAAAATTATTTATTTATTTATTTATTTTTGGCCTTTGTTGCGGAGCACGGGCTCTAGGTGCATGGGCTTCAGTAGCTGTGGCACGCGGGCTCAGTAGTTGTGGCGCACGGGCTCTAGAGCGCAGGCTCAGTAGTTGTGGTGCACGGGCTTAGTTGCTCCGTGGCATGTGGGATCTTCCCAGACCAGGGTCGAACCCGTGTCCCCTGCACTGGCAGGTGGATTCTTAACCACTGCACCACCAGGGAAGTCCACAGACGCATTATTTACAATAGATAAAACATGGAAGCAATCCGTGTCCACGGATGGATGATGGATAAACAATGTGGTACATCCATGGACCTGGGGGGTATTACGCTTAGTGAAATAAGTCCAACAGAGAAAGACAAATACTGTATGATTCCATTTACATGAGGTCCCTACAGGAGCCAAATCCGTAGAGACAGAAAGTAGACGGCGGGGCCAGGGGCTGGGGGAGATGGGAAGTGAGTGTTGATGGGGACAGGGTTCCAGTTTCACAAGGTAGAAAGCGTTATGGGGACGGATGGTGGCGATGGTTACACAACGACGTGAACGCACTTACTACCACTGAACTGTACACTTAAAAAATGGTTAAGGTGGTAAATTTTAGGTTCTGTGTATTTTATCACAATAAGAAAAGAAAGGAGAAACTGAATGGCAGTTAGAACCGTGAAGGAGACACGGAGGAAACAGATTCAAGAGGAAAAAGAGAGTTTAAGTGTAATAGCTCCTAAAAATCTCAAATAAACTGTGGCATAATATTAAAGTTTGTTAAATTTGCCAAATTATAGTGGTAAGTACATGGATACTCACTATCCTGTTCTCTTCACTTTTCAGTGTTTTGAGATATTTCGTAATAAGGAAGAAAAGGGATGAACTAAGTCATGAACCCCAAACTCTAGAAAATGAACAGCAACAGCAAATAGCCAAAAAGGGGAGAAAAAAATTAATAAAAGAGGAACTTACTTTTGTATTTTTAAATTTCATTAGTATTTATCAATAAAACCAAAGCTTTCAAGAGACTCCCAAAATTGGCCATTGGCCAATCTTTGTAAGCAAGAGGGAATACGGGGCCGGGGAATGTAAATTCATTTCAGGAAGAAATGGAATTTAACTTCAGGTAAAGAGGAGATTTTCAAAAAACATAAGAACATGTCTTGTACAGTTACTATCACTACATTTTAGATGATTAATGAAATGGACAACTTTCTAGGAAAATGTAAATAATAAAAATCAGCCCAAGAAAAAGCAGATAATCTGAAGTGCTCAATAAGCTTAATATAAACTGAAAGTGTAACCAAAGACCTATGTGTGAAATATCACTAGGATGGGTTGTTTTTGTGGCTGGATTCTACCGAAGCATCTCACGCACCTTATTTTGGAACATGGAAACAGGGCAGCGCGCCGAGTCTGCTGGCCGACGAACTGGATGCTGTCCCGAGCCCCCTCCATTCCCATCTAACTACCGAGAAAGGCTGGAAAGATGAACTACTCACTTGCCCTTCTTCCTTGCAGTTGGAGGTTCCCGTAGGACGTTCTGGTCAACGAAACACAAGCAGAAATTTTCTGGGAGCCCCAGGGGAAGTGTTTATTTTCTCAATCAACGCAGACAGTCATCCGGTGCTTCCCCCCCTGTCCTTGCCAGGGCCCTGGTGCCTGGCGCTGTGGTGGCCAGCTGCACCCAAGGGTGGACGGCCAAGGGGACGCAGAGGCAGAGCAGCGGCCACCTACCTCGATGCTTTCTTGTCACAGATACCGTCGAAAGGTCTTACTTATTACTATGGCTGAGCTTCTCTAAAATAAGCACAAACCTGACTTAAAACCCAGTTAAAGACACCCTAAGAAAGTTACAGCCAATCTCATATAAACAGATGGAACTAATCTCAAATAAAATACTAGCAAGTCGAAGCCAGCAGTGCATTAAAATAAAACGCCAAGTAGGGTTTAGTCCAGGAATTGAAGGATAATTTAACATTACGAGAGTCATCAGTGTTAGTCACTCCATTAACAGACTAAAGGAGAAAAGCTACATGTTCGTCTCCATAGATGCTAAAAAAACATTCGATGAAATTCAAAACTAGTTCACAGTGAACATTCTTAAGGAACCAGGTGTAGATGCCATCTTCTCTCATCGAATAGAACTTTTATCAAAAATCTGCAGCAAACATCTTACTAGGAAAAAATAGGAGAATTCTCATTATAGCCAATGCAAATAAACAGGAAAAAAGAATACGCATACATTTTGGGAAGAGAGAGAAATAACTGTCATTATTTATAGGCAAAGTCATCTATTAAAAAATCTAAGAGAGTCTACAAAGAAACACCTTTCTGTGGCCTCTTTTTCACAGCTATAAAATAGAGATACGATTAGCATGTACCCCATGGGCTTGTTAACACTATTAATTAATTTCATACATGTAAGGATTTTAGGCTGGTGCCTGCACACAGTGAGAAGTAGAAGATCAACATATAAAAATCAATAACATTTCTATAGGCCAGTAATTACCAATCAGAAATGGAAAACAGGGGCTTCCTTGGTGGCACAGTGGTTAAGAATCCGCCTGCCAATGCAGGGGACATGGGTTCAAGCCCTGGTCCGGGAAGATCCCACATGCCGTGGAGCAACTAAGCCCGTGCGCCACAACTACCGAGCCTGCGCTCTAGAGCCCACGAACCACAACTACTGAGCCCGCGTGCCACAACTACCGAGCCCGTGTGCCTACAGCCCGTGCTCCGCAACAAGAGAAGCCACCACAATGAGAAGCCCGTGCTCCGCAACAAGAGAAGCCACCACAATGAGAAGCCCGTGCACCGCAACAAAGAGTAGCCCCCGCTCGCCACAACAAGAAAAGGCCGGTGCGAAGCAACGAAAACCCAATGCAGACCAAAAAAAAAAAAAACAACATTTAAAAACTGGCCTTCACAAGAGCAACCAAACCTCTGACACACCTAGAAATGATCCTAACCAGAGATGTGGCTTAGGCAGCAGACGACCAAATTCCATGAAGGGACAACAGCTTGGACAGGTGCCTGGGGGGCAGGAAACATGCCATCAGGAGTTCAGTGCGATCCCACATTCCGTACAGATTTTCCCTGGACTTAGTGGCTCGTTCTCAGATGTACATGGGAGAGTGAAAACCCACGGATACCCTAAAACAGGCTGTGAGGACAGGGCAGGAGGGCCCGGAGGCACCTGCATAAGTAGTCTGCTTCCCCTCCTGGGGGCAAGCCCGAGTCGGACAAGTGTAAGTGCTGGCGCGTGCCGACCCCTCGCCAGACCCTGCTCCCAGGGCTCGACGCCCTCCAGAAAGTACGTCGTGATTCTTGATGGCGCTAACGTAGGATGGCCACTCCCGCCTGACACGGTGGATCATCCGTAGGTTTAGTGTTTGACAATCTGATGACTGAAAAATAATCCCACTCTTGCAAAAATTATTAGTGCAGCTGCCCTCAGGAGACTAGCAGGATTCGATTCCCTGCTTTCCCACGGTGGGTCATCCGTAGGTTTAGTGTTTGACAATGATGACTGAAAAATAATCCCACTCTTGCAAAAATTATTAGTGCAGCTGCCCTCAGGAGACTAGCAGGATTCGATTCCCTGCTTTCCCTTTATCACAGTCCCAGGGTCCCAGGGGCTTAAAAGCAAAGAACCAGAAGGCGTGTAACTGGGAGCGGAGTTGCCAGATCGTGGGACGTCACGGCTTCTACTTCACTATCATCACCAAGCAATCTGCCAGGTGACTGCACCCGGCTGCACTCCTAGTCACGCGTCAGCACTCAGTTGCCCTGGGTCCTTGTCTGCTCTTGGCATTGTCAGACTCTAATTTTAGCCATGCTGGTGGCTATGTGGTGGCATTTCACTGTGATGTCACTTTGCATTTCCACAATCACCTTTTCACAGGCTTATCGGCATTTGGATCCTCTCGTGAAGTGTCTGCAAACCTCTTTTGTGTTTCTGTCTTAGGTTTTCTGTCCTTTTCACTGATATGTAGAGTCCCCCCCCACCCCAGTTCTGATCGCAGGCCCTCGGGTCTCGGCCTCGCAGAGACCTTCCCAAGTCTGCGGCTCCTCCACCCTCTGCCCACTTCACACCTTCCTTTACTCACCTGGACCCCTGGGAATTCTGCTTTGTGACCCGTGTATCGCGCCTGCTTCCGAGAGCATCTGAACATCATGACACCTTCGTCTAACTCAGCTGGGAACCCTGTGGAGCTCCAGACCCACACGGCCCTCTTCAGTCTCGCTCTTCACACGAGGTCCACGGGCCAGCAGCGCCCGCGTTCCCCCGAGAGCTGGTTGGAAACGTGACATCACCAAGCTTGCTCCGGGGCTCTCCACTCCACTCCCCACCCCCAGGCAGAGAGACCCCAGCCACCTCCGCTTGGAAGTTTCACGTGGTCCCCCAAGAGGACCACGTGTCAAAACTGGGACAGCACAGTTAGAGGCATTTAAATATTGAAACTTAGCAAATTAGCGGTGCACACACATTCCACCTCTAACGGCTGCAAGCGAGGCTGGCTGGATACCCAGAGTCTACATCTGAGGTGCTTTGTGATGGAAGCCCCGAGCCACAGGGGGTCCGCGGGACCTTGGTGACGCACCTGAGCGTCCGCAGGGCTCCGTCCTCACTCCTCCCCTCCCCCAAAGAGCTCTGAACCCGCCCGCCACCCCCGTCCACCGCACACACATCCCTGCCAGATTCCCGCCTCCTCGTAAGGGGTGCTGCCGGGACCACCTGACCTTGTAACACCTGTTGTCCACCCTTCGGAGCCCTCTTCCTAAAACACAGATCTGACTGCCACTCCTGGATTAAGCAGGTTTGATGGCTCCCTGTTGCCGTCGGGATCGAGTGACACTTTCACGGCCCCTCGCCCCTCCCCCAGCCCGCAGCCTGAGGAGCTGCCCTCAGTCCCCAGACGCTGGCTGTCACAAAGGGCTCCCCACCCCCAAGGCCCCCACCTGCGTCCATCTCTGCCCAGACACCTTCTCTAACCTCTAGGCCAGACCAGGGCCTCGGGCCCCTGCTTCCCCATCGGCACGTGTGCTGCCCTCTCCTGCCGTGGCCCGTTCGGGGGTCTCTCCCGAGAGGAGCACAGAGCCCCAGATCCAGGGCCCACGGCTGATTTGCTGTCGGCAGTATGTCGGCTTTACCTGGGGCCAAGGCCCTCAAGTAGAAAGTGAAGTCTCCAAAACCTGCAAAGGTTTCTCTGTACCTCCTGGCCGGAACATGCCAGGCCCTCAGTTGCTAAACTGTTCCTTTCTCTCCTCCTTACGGCCGCCCTGGGATGCCCTCCCTCATCCCTACCAAACTGGCTTTTAAAAAATTAGCTTTGAGATGTAATTTATGTACAACGAAATCCATCTATTTTAAGCGTGAAGTTTGAGTGCTGACACACAGGTACAGTCACACAAGCACGTAATCGACATGCAAGATATGTCCATCACCTCGAGAAGCACCCTTGTGCCCCTGCAGGAGACCCCGCCCCACCCCAGCCCCAGGCGACCACTGATCTGCTTTCTGCCACTGAAGCCAAATTGGCTTTTACACCCTCTCTGTTTTCCAGGGTCCTGAACCACAGGATGGGCTGTGGTGTCTGCTTCCTGGGAATTCAGTGATTCATAGAAACAAAATAAAGTTCTATTTGTTACTGCCTCATATGAGAAGAGGCAGAGGATTTTTCCTCACGTTTGAAATATTTGAAACGTTCATCATGCTTGGCCTGAAAACAGGGTCCACTGTGCAGAGCCCTGAGGGGCCGTCTTCCTCCAGGGCAGCTCTGACCCAGCCCGGCCCCCCAGGTGCCCCCACGGAGAGAGGCGTCCCCAGCTTCTGGCTTGCATGAGTCGGGGAGGGTGGGGCCTTCTCTGACGTCAGGATCGCTGGAGCAGAACAGGTGCAAGGGGACCACCTCAAAGCCGGCTTCACACGTGTTCCAAGCACCTTCGTTGAGCTGTCCGTTGCTTGTGGGCACCTGCACTGCTCACCCTTTACGCTTGACCCATCAGAAGGCCTTGGCGTTTCTGCTTCCAAAGCACATCTCAGAACTACCCGCTTCTCTGCGAATGCGCTGCCCCCGCTCATCCATCTCCCGCCTGGATTAAGAGCCTCCTGCTTTGTGTCTACGTGGTCACAGGGCTGCTACCCCACCTGACAAAAGGTGCACTCGGCCCTTGGGAGAATCTAACCCAGAATGAAACTTCCCGCTTTGGCTCAGAACCGTCTTATCGTAACCAGTTGTTTGGATCTGAACCAGCTCGTACGGGTGGTTACGGGTGGTAGTTCTGTCTCTTGCCTGGGAAAAATCTCTGCGAGCTTCTCGTTACACTGCTGCGCGGTGCAGAAACCAAGCGCTGGTTCCTGAGACTGTCTCACATCCTGGATTCGTCTCTTTACTTCCTGATGGTGTCTTTTCAAAAATGGTGCTGGGAAAACTGACATTCACATGCAAAAGAATGAAGTTGGACCCTTACCTTACACCACAAACAAGAATGAACTCAAAATGGATCAAAGACCTAAATGTAAGACCTAAAACTACAAAATCTTAGAAGAAAACATAGAGAAAAACTTCATAACACTGGAATTGGCAATGATTTCTTGGAATGACACCAAAGCATGGGTGACAGAAGTAAAAAGAGATAAATTGGACTGAATGAAAATTAAAAACTTCTGTGAATCAAAGGACACAATCAAAAGAGTGAACAGGCAACCCAAGGAATGGGAGAAAATATATGCAAAACATATTAGATTAATTATTAGATTAATAATTAGACTAGTAAGGGGTTGATATCCAGAATATACAGAGAACTCCTAAAACTCAACAACAATAAAAAATATTTTTAAATGGGCAAAGGATTGTATGTCTTCTTCCAAAGAAGACATACAGATGGCCAAGAAGCAAATGAAAACATGCTCAACATCACTAATCACGAGGGAAATGCAAATGAAAACCACAAAGAAATAGGACTTCACACCCACTGCGATGGCTGCTATAAAACAAAACAAAACACAGAAAATAATGAGTGTTGGTGAGGATGTAGAGAGATTGGAGCCCTTGTGCACTGGTGGTGGGAGTGTAAAACGGCACAGCCACTGCAGAAAACAGTATGGCGGTTCCTCAAAAAATAGAACCATATGATCCAGCAATTCCATTTCTGGGTATTTACCCAAAAGAATTGAAAGCAGGGTCTCAAAGAGATATTTATTTGTACACCATGTTCACAGCAGCACTATTCACAACAGATAAAACATGGAAGCACCCCATGTCCGTCGACAGGTGGATGGATAAACAAAGTGCCGTGCACACGTGCAATGGAATATGATTCAGCCTTAAAAAGGAAGGACATTCTGACATCTGCTACAACACGATGAACCCTGAGGACACTGTGCTCAATGAAATTAGCCAGTCACAAAGGGACAACCACTGTATGATCCCACTTATATGAGGTCCCTAGAGGAATCAAGTCCACAGAGACAGAAAGTAGGACTGTGGGTGCCAGGGGCTGGGGGAGGAGGGTGGGGAGTTAGTGTTTAATGGAGACAGAGCTTCAGTTTTGCAAGATGAAAACGTTCTGGAGATGACAGTGGTGATGGCTGCACGCTACGAATGTACTTAATGTCATTCAACTGGACACTTAAAATGATTAAGATGATAAATTTTATGTTAAAAATGATAAAATTTATGTTGATTTTTTTATCGCAATAAAAAAGGTGGAAAAGATGATGAGCCACCTATTAGAGTTTTCCAAAAATATTTTGTGATTCTTTGTTCATAAGTCACAAAGCTGTGCATCCAGTTCTTTGATCTTTAGACGGGGCACCTTACACTTAATTAACGAGAATTTTCAATCCATTTACCTACAGTTTCTCAAGTTCATATTGTGAATAACAGGACCTTTATCAAATGATTTATTTCATTTTAAAATTACTAAACTAATAGATCCTCACTATCAAAACAGAAAATGCGTACACACAGAAACGAGAAAATTATGATTACCCATAATTCTGTCTCCCACAGATAATCTGTCACCGTTTGGTATCACACTTCCAGACAGTTGTCTTATGCATAGACACTTTTCTTTTACTCACCAAAGAAGTGATCAACGTGTATAAACTGCATTGTAACTTGCCTTTTTTATTTCATAATATATCATGGACAATTTTCCTTGTTAATCAATAAATTTTATTACAGTTTTCTCCAAGGCCTTACTGTATAATTTTCTGAGCTAATCTCCTATTGTTGGAATTGATTAGATGAGTTCATATTTGGAAAGTATTTAGGACAGTGTCTGGCACATGGAAGTGCTATATAAATAACTTCAAATGTGTTAAAAAGCCACGAGAATACAGGAGAAATTGGCAAATCCTCAATCATAAAGTTAGATTTTTAACACTCGCTTCTTGGAAAACTACGGATCAAGTTCACAAAAACGGGGGAAGCTATGGGGATGGGAATAATGTCCGTGGGTATCTCAGCAGCCCCCGCACAGCTGCCTTCTCGCCAGGCCGTGTCCCAACCCCGAGCTTTTCTCCTCCACACCCCGTCCCCCCCTTCCTCCAGGGGATGCTGCACAGCCTCTCGGCTGCCGTGCCCACGTCCGCCCGGTCCGTGGGGCTGCAGCAGGGGGCGCTGCTCTGACACTCAGACCCGCGCCCGCCTGCCCCTTCCAACCCGAACTCCACCACGGCTCCCCGACTCCGGCCCACCGGTCCCTGGAAGGTGGGGACAGCTGGCTGCCCGGCCTCCCCAGCCCCCCGGCTTCCGGCTCTGCCTCCGACCCTGTGGGCGCCTGGAGGGGTCTGCTCCCCCGGGGGCCCTGGAGCTGGGCTTTCTCTGCCCACAAGGCCCCCGCTCCCCGACCCTTCTCCCAGCGGCGAGACCCTACGAGGCCTTCCCAGAATAGACCCCACTCATGTTCTCCACCTGCCCCCTGTCTGTAGAAAAACTTTAGTCAAAGAAGAAATTTAATCAGAGAAGTGAGAAAATGCAGAAAGAAAGGAAGACAGCCAAGCAAGACAAAATAATAATACTTTAGCCATTAAACAAAGTGAGGGACCTTTAGTTCCTCCTCAAGGGCTACAGACACTATGCCGAGCCATGTCCCTGGAGCTGTTTTGCAGATACCGAAGCCCCCACCGGGTGGGAGAAGTTAACTGTCTGCGGCCCGCAGGCACGTAGGCCCAGACCAGCTGGAACCAGAAGGTCGATGATGCCGACTCCCGGTTACCTCACCACCAGCCAATCAGAAGGATGTCCACGAGCTGACCACGCCCCGCTCCTTGAACACCAACAACTCCTCACTACCCCCTCGGGGGGAACGCACAGTCTTGAGGGCATTAGCCCGCTGTGGCCCCCTTTGCCTGGCAAAGCAGTAAAGCTATTTCTTTGCTGCTTCACCCAAAACTCTGTCTCCGTGTTTCTATTCGGCACCGGCGCACAGAGGCCGAGTTTCGGCAACAGCTCTCCCTCCAGACCAGCTCCAAGCCCCTCCGCCATCTTTCCCTCCTCTGATTACCAGGTCAGCTGCACACCCGGCCCCTCTCCTTGCCAGCACTCAACACAGCTCCTCCGTGCCTTCATTTCTGGGATAAACCGATAACTGGATCAATCCAACCAGCTTCTCGCCTACTATGGAGTCACGGGGAGGAGGGCAGGTCCTACACGCTCCTTCAGAGTCACACCTGGAGGCCTAGCCCCGCCCTCCTCACCTGCAGACGCTGGCTCTCCGTGCTCACAGAAAAGCACCACGGGCAGGGCCAGCACACGGGCCGCGAGGAAACAGCGCGAGACAGGCCGGTGTGGCCGCTGCTCCTTCCTGCAGTCTGCGTGAGGCTGGGGCATCACGGCCAGAAAGCAGTGCTGACCTGGGGACTCCCAGGAGCACGGGCTCCTCCTCCGAGCACGGCATTTCAGCACCAAAGAAGAACCTTCCGGAGAGTCAGAGGTGTGTGGGAGAGGGAGCGGCTTTTGTCTGCTTGGGGTGGGTCCTCTCCTGCTCTACTCAGGAGGGGTGTCCCGTCTCCTGGTCAAAGTTAACCTAGGTCTTCCGCCCCCTTCCTCAGCATCTGGGTCCGCTAGTCCCTCCTTCCGGTTCCAACACCCTCTCCTCCCTCGCCTCCTAGTGACTCTTTATCGCCATCATTCCCTAAATGAGCAAGACTCTTCGCCCCTCTCCGGCTGCCAGCCTGCCCACCCCTCCTGCAGGCTAGGAACCCCTCCCCCGCAGTAAGAATCCGTGGTTTCCCATCAGGAGGGAGGTTGGGAGCCTGAGATGCGTGTCCCAGCCCCGCCCGCAGACGCCAGCCCCCAAGTCTGTCCCACCCGAACCCCAGGGGTGCCTTTAAGGGCCCCCTTCCACCCACAGCTGCCAGACTGCCCTCTGGAGACACTAGCGCTGTCAGTCTTTTAAACCTGGGCCAATGTGATGGTGCAAACTGAGAGCCTCAGCTCTTACACACAACTTAGGAATAAACAGTGTCAGAGAGCTGATCGCAAGAGGGGCCGTTTCCCCCACCCCGCCACCCCCTCTCTCCCAGGGCAGCTCCTGCGACCCCCGTAGCTAATTATTTTGGTGCCCACTTCCGCTCCTCCAGACACCACCCTTGGTTTTCAGCGCCAGGCGTGAGATGGGGTTCAGTTCACACCCCTGCCTCCCCCCACATCCCCTCCACGTGTTCAGACCACTCAGGATCCCTCCAGCCTGCCAGCTCCAGGCCAGCCTGGCCTCGGAGACACTGTGGGTTCAGCTCCAGACTCCGCAGCAAAGCAACTACCACAGTAAACTGAGCCACATGAACTTTTTGGTTTCCCAGTGCTTATCAAGCTTATGGTTACGCTCTACTGTCGTCTGTTAAGTGTGCAATAGCATTATATCTAAATAAACAATGTACATACCTTAAAAATACTTAATTACTGAACTTGCTAACCACCATTTAAGCCTTCAGCGAGTTCCTCAAAGTTCACTGATTGCCGATCACCGTAACAAATGTAATCATCATGCAAAAGCTTGAAATACCACGAGAAATTCCAAAATGTGACAGAGAGACACAAAGTGAGCAAATGCTGTTGGAAAAGTGTCACCAATAGACTAGCTCGACGCAGGGTTGCCACAAACCTTCAATTTGCAAACAATGCAATCCCTTCAAAGCACGATAAAGTGAGCCCAATGAACCGTGTACCTGTATTCCTGGCCTCCTCTTTCTCCGCCGATGCCCTCATCTCAATGGAGTGCATCCTCTAGTAGTTTTCTGAGGAAAGAAACATAGGAGGAAAACTTTGACATCTCGCATGTCTCGAAGCACATTTACTCTGTCCTCACCCTTAATTTATATTTTGCCTGGGCTTAGAATTCTAAGCTGGAAAATCACTTTCCTTTAAAATTTTGACGGCGTTGCCCCATTCCTTCCAGGTTTCAACATGGGGATGAAGTCTGAAGCTGTTACAGTCCTGAAGCCTTTGTCTTTGCTTTATCTGGGGAATGTAGGATTTCCTCTGCCCTTAGTTCTAAAATTTCACAATACTTTGTGCAGGCCTGTTTTCATTGATCTGCCGGCCCCTTGTTGGGCCCCGTTCACTCCAGAAACATACTTCAGGTTCTGGGAAATTTTCCTGAATCATGTCTTTGATTAACTCTCCTCCATTTTCTAGTGTATTTCCAGAATTCTTATTATTCAGATAGAAGATGTCTAGCAATCCTTTCGTTTTCTTATTTTCTCTCCCATTTTTCTATTCTCTGGGGGGATTTCTTCAACTTTACCTTCCAACCCATATGCTTCTCATTTTAGCCATTCAATTCACAAGCTCTTTGCTCTAAGTGCATTTTTTATAGAAATAAAAAAAAAAAAGCACGTTGTTTATGTTTCAAGGATACAATTTTATCTCTCTGAGGATGGTAATTAGTTCTCTGTATACACCGTCTCTGTCCTCCAGGCTTGGTTTTCTGTTTTATCTCGCTCTCTGTCTTTGCGGCACCTGACATAACAGCGTCTCTGCTCTGTGGCGGTTCAGTCTCTATCACGTAGCCACAGGCTTTCCCCAAAGCCCGGGGGGCTTGGCTGTGGGCTTCTCACTAAGAGTGGGTGCTAAAGAGCCTCGGGACACGGCTGGGCCTCGCCCTGGGGAATCCCCGAAGCTGCATCCTCTCAGCCGGACTCCAAGGAGGAGCCACGTCCACGCCCCTGGAGGGACCAGGGCGGCAGGCTGGGCGCCTCGAGGGTGGGACCTGGGGTCTCAGCAGAAGGCAGAGGTCTGCCCACCCCCACCCCTGCCTCCATTTCCAGACAGAGAAGGAAAGTCTAGTCCCCTCTGCCGGGGTGGGGAGGGAGGAGGTGCTGCTCTGCCGAGCGTGCGGAGGGGCTCAGGGGTCACTCCCCTCCCCCTCCTGCAGGTCAGCAAGTGTGTGGCCACCGCCTCCCCACACCCTGCCCTGTTTCCGCTCGCCTGGCTGCTCTTCCTGTCGCTGCCTTTGTCCTTATCTCAGGGCGTGTGGGAGCGGAGCCCCAGCGAACTCGTATGCTCAGTCTTTAATTCCTTACAAGTTTGAGCATCTTCTCAGGCGCTTACTGGCCTCTTGTCTGCCACCCGCACTTTCTGTGGCTTTCTTTAAGGCCCTTCTGCCATCTCTCAGTGGAGTTGTCTGTTGTCTCGTTATTTCAATACTAACAACTGTTATTCCCCTGCCCCAAATGAACGTCATTTCTGTCTGCCCCCATTTTGCTTGTTGGGGAAAATGTTCTTAGGTGATTCGAGCTCATTCAGCGCTCTCCCGTCCTCCTGCAGCAGAGGTTTCCCCCAACTCTGGGCACAGACGCCGTGTCCTGCTCCGGGCGGCTCACACGTGCAAAGCGTTCTGTGGGTCCACCTGGTGCACCACCTACGGGGGCCCCTGCCCCGTGCCCTCCTGTCACCACCCTCTGTTGCTTCTGGCGTCCGAGGAGGCATCCATTTAGACGTCTGCGTTCCCACCTGCGTCCCGACCTCGCGCCTTCGGGGGCGTGTGCTCAGTCACAGCACGTCTGGTCCTCGGCCACCTCAAGGGGCAGCTGACTGCTTGCTCCACCAGGCCCCCCCGCCGGGCCCCCCACAGCCGCCTTCACGCAGTTGCTGTCCCACCCAGCAGGGGGGCAGGGACGAGCTCAGCTCCCCTCCTCCCTCAAGCCCCTCAGAATGTGTCCTGAAAGGAAGGGACAGGAAGGAGGGCCCAGTCCCTTTTCTCCCCCTGACTTTGTCTTGCTTCGCCTTTAAACTCTGTCTACTCTCAGGAAGGTAGGTGTGTGGGGAAGTGTACCAGTCACCCACTGCAAAACAACGCTGAAGTAACAACCACAACGACCCTCAGTAGCGCACAGCAAATACGGCTCGGCTCTCAAACCTTAACCCTACGGCTAAGCTCTCAGACGGCTCCGCTCCCTGCCCTGCTGACCCGGGCCAGGCTCAGCGCTCGGTTCCGGTCCCAGCTGGGGTCTGGGAGGCAGCTGCAGGCCACCTAGGCCGGTGGTCCTCAGCAGTCAGCGCCCAGGGCCCCGGCTGCACCCCCCAAGGTGTGGGGGCCTGCGTCCGCGTCTCCTGGGCCGGTGCGTGTCTGCTGCGCCCCAGCTCTGCGTGGTTTCTCACACTCGGGCAGGCTCTCGAGGCAGATGCAGAGGCACCAGCCAGGCTGGACGAGCCCCCCGAGACCTGCTGGCCTTACCCCTGCCGACGTGCCCTGAGCCCGGCTGGAGTGGCTCATGTGACCTGGGACGTGGCCACGGGGCGAGGGAAGAGGTGAGGCCTTTGATGCCATCCACCTGCCCAGGAAGTGCTGAAGGAGACGGGCTCCGACGTGGCTGGCTTCCCGAGGCACTTCCCACCCACCCGGTGCCCGAGGCGGCCCCGCAGGTCCGCGTCTGCCTGGGCTGCGCTCCGAGCTCCCCCTCAGCCCTGCTCACCGGGGCTCCCGGGTGGCCTCCTAGCCACAGCTGGAGCCCAGCCCCCGCTCTCCCTGGTTTTGCCGCCGCGGCCCCCGACGCCCCTCCTGCCTCTGAGGGGAAGCCCGTCCGGGCCGGTCTCTACCCCTCAGCCGAGGTGCGTTTCTGAGACACGGCCCTGACCTTGCTGCCCTGCTCAGCCCTCGCGGACCTCCCGGGGAAGCGGGCCACCCTGCCTGGAGGTGTGCGTCTCACACCCCAAGGAGCGCCCCTCCTGCCTGTCTCAATTCTGTTCCTGACTCTGGCCGGGGGGACCCCACTCCTTTTGGGATTTGCTTCACTTTTTCCTTCCTTATGCCTCTGGGTCCCTATGGAGCCCAGGTGTCAATCTCCCCAGCTTCCGGTCTCCACGTGGGGAGCGGGCTGGGGGCTCGTCAGGACGGGAAAGGGCAGCTCAAGTTGACCCGAGACTCTGCCGCAAAGGAACAGCGCACGCCCCCAGCCCCCGACCCTAAACTGCAGCTTGTGCTGCCGCCCCCGACCCCAGGTTAGCCGCTCACCCCCTTCCCGAACCCCCTCCTCCTCCTCCAGCCTCTGTCCTCTCCACAGGCGGGAGCCAGGACGGCGAGCTGGCCCCGTCCACGATGGGGGCAGCCGCCTCGCAGGACGGAGCCGTGCAGACGCTCAAGACCCCTGACCAGCCCCTGAAGGAAATCCACACGCCTCCAGCTGCCCCGGGGGCAGACGCGGGGTCTGTCTGTGGTTTCCACGCCTGTGCAGGGAACGGACCTCTAACTGACCCCGCCTGCTGGCCCGACACGGGGACCCCCTGTGCCGGCCCCACCCCCTGGAGGTACACCTGGGCGCCCTTCGTCTGCCGTCTCTGGATGGGCCCCCCCTCCAGCTGCCTCAGCGCCCTCAATCTGGGCCTGGGGCGTCTCCAGCTTTGATCCCCCCGCGGGGAGCCAGCGCTCGGCCCCCTTGGCCTCTGGAGTATTTCCTCACCCCGGGGGACCCCCAGCCCCTGTGCCCAGGGCGGGCGGCAGACTCCGGGCAGCTCAGCCCCCGGGCTGCAGTGGGGGCCATCCAGAGACGCTTCCCACTTGAAGACATGCCAAGTCCTTCGTCAGAACAGGCGTCCAGATTCAGCGTTTGGGCCCCCAGACTGTTCTGCAGCCCAGAACTCTGCCCTCTGCCCCCTTCCCCCCGTGCAGACCCTCAGCCCGAAGCCCGCTGTCCCCGCCCCCCCCGGGCACCCCCCCCGGGCCCGCCGCGCCTCTTCCAGCTCTGATCTATCCCCGGTCACCCTCCCCAACCAGGGGAGACACGGCGTGGTACCCAGTGAGCTGCGGTCTGCTGGACGCTTAGGTTTCGGTTTTTAATTTGTTAAAGGGTCTCAGACGTTGAGTTGTTCACTACTGCTCAGGGCACAGCACGCTCCCACCGGCCCTGTAAGGCCCCTCGGCCTGTCATTTGTCCTCACGTTCCTTCTTCCTCTACCCTTCAACCCTGCCACCTCTCCAGCCCTTATCGCGGGCCAGCACCTCGTATACTTGCAACCTTCTACAACGGGTGTAGCCAGTGCTTTTAGATTCCGTAACGACGTACTCTAGTGACGCTGCTTCTTGCTCTCTTAGAGGTGTCACTACGTTTAAGATCCGCCCACCAAGCTGGTGTGCATTTAGTTCTCAGCTCCAAACCGCTCTGCAGGTCACAGGGCGACCACCACCCTTGGCTGAGCCAGTGGGCAGGGAAGGTAGCAGGTACAGGCTGCAGAGGATGGGCTGCACCTTCATGTAGGAACAGGTGCAGTTCCGAGGTGACCAGGCCCGGGATCGGCCACGGGAGGGGGGCGCGGGGCTCAGAGGACACGGCAAGTGGCAGTGACAAGGTAAAGGGACAGACGCAGCTGCTGGGAGATCCATCCAGGTGGGTGTGGAGGCTACAAGGAACAGGGCAGGAGAGGTGGTGAAGACACGGCCGGCCCAGCTGCAAGATGGTGAGAAACAGGGGGAGAGGACAGGGCCAGAGGGAGTAGCTGGGGCTAGTCTGACGGAGCCGTCCAAGGAAGCAGCGGTGAGGACGGCGCTGTCCCCGGGGCCAGGGGTCCTTTCCAGAGGGGATGCTTCACAGAGTTGATGTGCGTTCCTGGAGGACATCTCAGAGCCCAGGGACATTCTGGGGCTTTTCTGATGGACACGGGGTTGCGAGAGTGCAGCTGGCTTCCAACGGGTGGGGCTGCAAAGCTAAGTGACCAGCACCCTGCGGCCCCTCCCTACAGGAAGCTGCCCTGATTCTCCTGGCCTCACGCACCCGCCGGGGCTTGTGGGGGCGGAAATCGGCTGATAGTTACTGAAGACTAGACACGAACTCATTCTACACAGAAACGCGAAGTGCGTTCGCACATTCTGAGTGCACTGAATACCAGTGGGTGTGACCTCCCTCCTTCCATTTTCTGTGTTTCTAATGGGAATGGCTCTGGCCTTATTTCTCAAATCCTAACTTCTTCATAGTTGTGTGACATCTCATGACGTCACGTCTTCTGGGAAGTCACACCCAAGCATCAACACAGTGAAATATCATTTCTCCTTAGTATACAAGTGTATCGAGCTCTTAAAATTGTGTATTTAAGTTATAATTTGTGATTTTAAAAAGTTTTGAAATCACAGATTCCCAGGAAGTTGCAAACACAGTACAGAGAGGCCAGGGTGGTGGAAGTCCAGACTTTGCACGTGGCTTCCAGACACGGTGAGGCCGGGGGCCTTGTTCCCGCCAGGCAGGGATGGACGTCTGGGCTCCCCTCTCAGCCTTCTCCGCACCCGCAGCGGGCGTGGCAGCGAGTGAGGGGAAGGCAAGGGCTGCCGCCCTGTAGCGCGACAAGAGTGGAAGTCGGGGGTCTCCCTGCCTTTGCAGATGGAAGGGGGCCATGGTGTTTCCCGCGGTGCTGGGTCAGGGCCCTTCCTGCTGTCAAGCTTCCTGTCTTCCCAGGTGGCCCCTTTCCTGGGCCTTTGCCTGAAGGCGGGCGGCTCTTCTTAGAGCTTCCTTGTTTGTCTGTCCGCCCCCTCGGCGTCTCTGGGGGGCTGGCTTCTCGCAGTGGGTCTGGGGTCTGCCAGGGGAGCTCACACCGTGCAGGCCTCAGCTCCAGGCCCTGGCCCACGTGCCTTCTCCCCAGGTTTGCTGTCCTGTCTGTGTGTGTGTGGCGTCCAGAGCATCCAGCTGCGCTCAGTGGGGTGAAGAGGGAGAAGTGAGTGGATCCCACCTTCGTCTGGCCTGAAAGTCTCACAATCTATGAGTTTTTTTCAAAATAATGAAGACAGTGCTATTAGATAATTGGTACAGAAAAGCAGCGTCAGGCCTGATAAGGTTTGGCCAGCTCGTTCCGCAGCAAGAGGGTGACAGCAGGACTCAGAGGAGGGGCCGAGGGCGTAGGGACTTGCTGAGGACACGAGTGACCCGCAGAGCCCAGCGGTCAGAGCACACGCGGGGGAGCCCTGGCCTGGCGGGGGGCCTGGCCTCCTGTCACCCTGAAACAGGGCCCTTGGGACGGTGCTGAGGGCTGTCGGGGGGTGGTGAGCAGTGCGCTGAGATCACCAGGGTGGAGCCGCGGGCAGTGGGGCCCCCTCGGCGGCCCCTCCCACGGGGACTTTTATTCGGTTGGCGTCGCAGGACTGCGCGGACTCGACGGTGTAGCCGGCTTCTTTCCTGTTCGCGGTTTGATTAGAAATACGACGTTTCCTTGATCCTTCATATCAGGAGATGTCTAAACGGTCTTTTCAAGAGGCAGCTTCTCATACTGTTAAGATGAAGACGAAAACAAGCGTTGATAGCATCCGTTTCTGCTTTTATCTTGACGTCCCTTTCCTTGCTTCTCGGCGTTTACCTTCTTCTTTTTCCCCAGTTTCCAGACTTGAACGCTGAGCTCCTTTTCCCCCCAGTATTCCTCATATCTGATCAATGTCTCACCCTCTGGTCACCCTTTTGCCGTATCCTGTAAACTTTGTATGTAGAGTATTATCGTTTAATTCTAAGAATTTCTTGATTTGCCTTAATTCAAAGGGTTATTTAGAAGTATGTAATTTCATTTCCAGGACTGTAAAGCTAACCCTTTATTTCAGACATGCACATTTACTGAGAGGTTCAGAGGTTTCTTCCTATTGAGGATAATAAATTTCATCACGTGTCTGGAGGGCAGGGGTTTCCTTCTGTTCTTTCTGGTGTTCTTCCATCTTTAAAGTTTAATTCTGGAGGATTCTGGTCATTGTTTCCTCAAATCCTCCTTCGCCCTCGGCAGCTCTGCTCTCCTGGGGTTCCGGGACGCATCCTGCAGCGTCGCGGCTCTGCCCTGCCCTCTGGCCCCACTGCTCCCGGGTCCCCGCTCCGCCTGCCACGTCTTCACTCGTTCCGTCTCTCCGGCATTTTCCTTTCACGATGGCCCCTGCGCCGGGGTGGCCCTGCCTGGCGCTCTGACCCTCCAGCCCTGCCGGGTGCCAGGCGGTGAGACTGGGTTCTCGCCTGGCCGTCCAGCTCAGAGTGGCCACCTTCGGGCTCCAGGTCCTGCTCACAGTTTTCACTCCTTCCCTGCCTGCGTCCGTGGCCTCCGCAAGACAGACGGCGTGTCCCTCCTCGCGTGGGCCCACCCTCACCTGCCGGCACCCCTCTGGCCCAAGCTTGTTAACGTCGGCAGGTTGGCATGAGTATCTGCGTCACATCATCGCTGGGAAGGTGAGCTGGGGAAGGCATTCTGGGGGGTGGGCGCTCCGTGCAGAGCACAGAGCCCAGGAAGACAGTGGGGCCCTTCCAGGAAGAGGGAAGCCCGGGGCTGGTGGGGCACCACCGTCGTGAGCACGCAGGCCCGGGGAGCGCGGCCTTCGCCTCTTTGTGCCTCAGTCTCTTCCTTGGGATTTGGGGGTCACAGTACCAGCCACACTGCAGGGCTGCCCTGAGGTTACAGCGACGCGTACACGTGCACCACCTGCCCCCGCTCGGCTCCAGCCCTGGCATCCCTGCCGGCGTCTGCCTGTGAGCCTGGGTCCCGCTGGCCATGCAGGGCCTTCCCGGGGCTTGACCGGGGAAGGCCACGCTCAGAAGTGCTTACACGGTGCCTCACGAGAAAGAAAAAGGAGCAGCCCCTCCGTCTGGAGGCTGGCCTGGCTCCCAGCTGTTCTCTGCGGGACTTAAACCCTCCCAGGGCCTCGGACCTGGTCCCCCGAAGACCACGACAGAGGCCCCGTCACGGTGTGTCTCAGCCCAGATGGAACAAGCCAGCACCCTTCTCTCGGCTAAAATGAGCTTCTGCCACTTCTCTACCCATCCCGGCTCGTCTGTACAGATAAGATGATCCAGAAACCCACTGTGGAGTTGTCTCTGCTTTTTGGCGATAACCATGCAGAGTGAACCCCACTTGCTTACATGCTCCCCCAAAGTGCCCACTCAAAGCCCAAACCCAGGCTTGGTCTCTTTCCGACACCCTGCCCTGGACGCCGCGTGCTCTCCGGGCCGGAGATGAGTGGTGAGCCAGCCTGTGAGCAGGGCACACTCTCCAGAGGCTGCTTGTGCAGCCGGACCCAGTCCCCCGATGCCCCTTCCTTGCAGAACCTTTTCCCCCGACACCCCACATCGCAATGCACGGTGACCGGCTGAGTAGCCAAGGGGAGGGCAGGGGGCTCTGGAGTTCCCGCCCCCGTCCTCCCAAGTCACCTCTGTGCCTGTCCTCAGGGACACCGTCCAGCCACCCTCAGCCCGTCCCACAGGAGACGAGCCCTGCACGTCCTGTGACCTACAGTCCGAGGGACCTATTTCAGAGCACTGGTCACTCGGGTGAGGGAGGAGCTGAGAAGCTGAGGGGACGGGGGGGCCAGCAGGAAGAGTGGTCTCAGAGCTGGGTCAGGAGGAGGAGAGGACGCTGCGGGCCCCGCGACTCAGGGCTTCGGGACGGAACGCGGCCTCAGCAGGGCGGTACAGGGGAGCCGGGGCCCGGGGTGGGGGGGTGGGGGACAGGCAGAGCGGGAACGGGCCGGCTTCTCCTCGCTTTCCCGCCCTCTAGTCTCCCCAGCGCCTCCCATCGCTGACCCTGCCAGGGAGCCGGGAGGTGGGAGAGCCGGGAGGCGCATTCGCCGGTGCAGCGCAGGGCGGGGGACGACACGGGACCCCCCCAGGGAGCCGGGAGGTGGGAGAGCCGGGAGGCGCATTCGCCGGTGCAGCGCGGGCAGGGGGAAAGACACGGGACCCCCCCGAGTCGTCCCCACGCAGCGTCTCACGGTCTGGGCAGGGAGGTGGCCAGAGAGGGGGCGTGTTTTTGGGGGGCTGCTCTAGCGGTGGAAGGCTGGCTTTGAGGCCCTGGCAGGAGACGGAAGAGGAGTGAGGGGAACCCGCGTCAGAAGCCCGCCAGAAAGGGGCGTGGGGTGGCTCCCGGCCGTCTTACAGTCCGGGTCCCTCAGCCAGGGACGCAGCACAGCGTCGTTTCCAATGCTGCCCTGTGCACCCGACGGAACAGAAACTGCACGTGGGGAGCCTGGGGCGGGCAGAAGAGGGTTTGATTCGCCGGTGCAGCGCGGGCATGGGGACGACACGGGACCCCCCAGGGAGCCGGGAGGTGGGAGAGCCGGGAGGCGCATTCGCCGGTGCAGCGCGGGCATGGGGACGACACGGGACCCCCCAGGGAGCCGGGAGGTGGGAGAGCCGGGAGGCGCATTCGCCGGTGCAGCGCGGGCATGGGGAAGACACGGGACCCCCCAGGGAGCCGGGAGGTGGGAGAGCCGGGAGGCGCATTCGCCGGTGCAGCGCGGGCATGGGGACGACACGGGACCCCCCAGGGAGCCGGGAGGTGGGAGAGCCGGGAGGCGCAGTTAGCCGGTGCAGCACGGGCAGGGGGAAAGACACGGGACCCCCCCGAGTCGTCCCCACGCAGCGTCTCACGGTCTGGGCAGGGAGGTGGCCAGAGAGGGGGCGTGTTTTTGGGGGGCTGCTCTAGCGGTGGAAGGCTGGCTTTGAGGCCCTGGCAGGAGACGGAAGAGGAGTGAGGGGAACCCGCGTCAGAAGCCCGCCAGAAAGGGGCGTGGGGTGGCTCCCGGCCGTCTTACAGTCCGGGTCCCTCAGCCAGGGACGCAGCACAGCGTCGTTTCCAACGCTGCCCTGTGCACCCGACGGAACAGAAACTGCACGTGGGGAGCCTGGGGCGGGCAGAAGAGGGTTTGCTACGTCCAACATCCTAGACGCAGCCTCCACCGGCTCAGGCTCTGCAGCAGTAGGGGTCTGGCACACCAGTGTCCTCGTGACACCGGAGAGAGAGCCAGGGGCCGGGGCAGTTGGCCCTAACTGCCATGCTGCAATCTCTCTCATTCACAAAGCCAGGCAGGGGAGACCTTCAGAGACAAAGACATCTGGCCCATTTTATCACAGTGTTCTATCTCATTACATCTAGTTTATTTTCTGTGTATGGCGAGAGACACTGAATTCCCAAGTACTCTAGTGATTATACTTAATATGTGACACTTCCATCGAAAATACAACAGTTGAAGTAACAAAAGCTAATTTAAAATAAGATACAAAGTACAGGAATGTGGAAAAACTGCAAGGTTGGCATTGGAACAGCCAGAGTTTAGAACTGAGTGTCTAAATGTCTATCTAGATATCAGCCCATGGGAGGGGCTGAGCTGCAGAAGCTGACCCCCAGCCAGGTAAGAGGAGCCCTCAACCCTGTAGAATAGGTGATAACGAACAGAGCACCTGCCAAATTAGTGAGACACATCTAAACAGGTATTCCCAGGAAAATGCATCACTTCAGGTTTATCATAAAGGAGACAGAGAGAGAGAGAGGAGAGAGACTGATTCAACAGAAGTTAGAAAAACAGCAACAGACAAAATCCATGGAAACAAAACGAAAGAAGAGAAATACAAAGACAAAAATCCACAAACATAGGGACTTCCCTGGTGGTCCGGTGGTTAAGACTCCACACTCCCAATGCAGGGGGCCCGGGTTCAATCCCTGGTCAGGGGACGAGATGGACGAGATCCTGCATGCCGCAACTAACGACCCCGCACATGGCAGCAAAGATCCCGCATGCCGCAACTGAGACCTGGTGCAGCCATCGAACATAGAAAATGAAATAATAAAAAAGTTAAAAAAACAGAACACTATTTGTTTAAAAAAATAGACAAAACATTGGGAACACTGATGAAGAAAGATGAGAGATGTATGTAAGCAAAATAGAAAACTACAAAAGAAATTTATGAACTGCAAATTATGCAAGTCAATGTGATAAGCAAAATGATGGTACCCTTACTACTAAAAAGTCCCAGGCACAGACAATTTTACAGATGAATTTTCCAAACTTTCTCATAAGTACACTCCAGAATATTTTTTTAAAGAGGAAAATTTTGAAATTCACTATTCTGAAGGTATTATTACCTTAAATTCAGTACTGGTGAAATCAACACAAGAAAACACATATAGGTTCTTTCCCCCTTATGTAAAATATCTTAAATAGCACATGAACAAACCAAATGCAAAATGTCTTACAAGATAAAAACTACGATCAGCTGTAGTTTACCCCAGCATCGCAAGGATGATTCAACAGGAAATAATTCACTACACTGTTAGACTACAGAAGATAAAAAGTGACTACCTTAATGATTATTTTAATACACAACGATACTTAGTAGGTACAGAAAAAGCATTTGATAAAATTTCAATGCATTCATAAGTTTTAAAACTCCCAGAAAAAGAGGACCACAAGGAATAGCACTGAACTTGATTAAGCCGCTACACCCAACACACACCTCTCTAAGAAAATGACAGTTCGGGCAAACTAAAAATTAGCTACGGATGTGAAAGAGTTGAACCACACACTCAGCAGGTGTGATCCGACGGACACACGTGGAACTCTGCAATCACCATGTACGCATGAGAGTAAATCTACAAAATTTACTGGGTTTACAACCTCAACACATTTTGAAGAACTGGTTTAATACAGCCCACATTCTCCAGCAGGGGAATCAGGTTCCAATCAGCAATAAAGATGGACCGTAGTGAGCACGTCGGTGTAGATGTCCACAATCCTTTGAACATCCTCCCCTGCTCTCAAAGTTGTCCAACGTGTGCTGTCTTCCTTCTGACTTAGATTCCCACTAAAGAAGGAAATGGAATGATGCTTTACTTTCTAAAAACACAATAAACAAAAAAAACTGCCAACCTAACAAAAAGAGTTAGCAAAATACCCCTTAAAAATGAAGGACCAAAAAAGACATTTTTCAGGAAAACGTAAGCTGAGAGAATAACTCACAAGAACCTGAAGTAAAAGAAGCAGAGAAAGAAGAGAGAATGATTCCAGTTGGAGGCGTGGAAATTCAGGAAGGAAAGAATGCTGGAAAGGGAAAAGTATGGATAAATGTAGAAGTAATGACTATTAAAGACTAAAACATCAACAATGTCTTATAAAGTTTATAACATAGACACAGAGCACATTACGACAATAGCCCATAAGGCGGAAGGGGAAGAATGAAGTTAAACTTCATGGTTTGGAAACTGGTACAAAACCTTGTACCAAGTGGGCTATAATCAATGGAGGGTATGTATTTTTAATTTTTTTATTGGACTATAATGGCTTTACAATGTTGTGTTAGCTTCTGCCACGCAGCGAAGTGAATCAGCCATACGCATACCCACACCCTCTCCCTCGTGGACCTCCCCCCTCC
>NC_041231.1:4933920-5003277 GCF_002837175.3 Physeter macrocephalus
CACAGAGCACCGAGCTGAGCTCCCTGTGCTGTACAGCAGGTTCCCACTAGCTATCTGTTTTACACATGGTAGTGTATTTACGCCAAACCTAATCTACCAATTTGTCCCACCCTCCCCTTCCTCCTCTGTGTCGCCAGGACTTAGAAACAACCTAAATGTCCATCGACAGACGAATGGATAAAGAAGATGAGGATTGGGACTTCCCTGGCGGCGCAGCGGGTAAGAACCCGCCTGCCAATGCAGGGGACATGGGTTCAAGCCCTGGTCCGGGAAGACCCCACATGCCACGGAGCAACTAAACCTGTGCGCCACAACTACTGAGCCTGCGCTCTAGAGCCCGCGAGCCACAACTACTGAGCCCATGTGCCACAACTAACGAGCCCACAGGCCTAGAGCCCATGCTCTGCAACAAGAAGCCACCGCAGTGAGAAGCCCGCGCACCGCAACGAAGAGTAGCCCCCGCTCGCTGCAACTAGAGAAAGTCCACGTGCAGCAACGAAGACCCAAATGCAGCCAAAAATAAATAAACAAATAAATTTTTTTAAAAAAAGAATAAAGGGGACAAATAGTCCAGACAATATAACAATCCTAAATTTGTATACACTTAATAACTTATCTTTAAAATATAAAGCAAAGACTGACAGAACTTAAAGGAAAAATAGAAAAATGCAAAATTGTAATTAGAGATTTTAATTCTCTCTATAAGTAATAGAACAAGAGACATAAAAAAATAGATGTGAACAAAATGATTATCTAACTTGCCCTAATTGACATGTGTAGTGTGTTATACCAAAAAACTAAAGAATTTTTAAGTACACAAAAACGTACTAAGTCGCACCCTATGCTGTGCCCAAAGCTGAGTCAGCATGTTTCAAAAATTAATTTGAGTTGGAAACATGAAAGGTAACACATAAAACTCCAAGAAAAGACTTACGAGAATGTGTTCATGACTCTGAACTAGACAAAGAATTACTAAATAGGTTTCCAGAGCACTAGTCCAAAAGAAAAATATATTGACACATCAGACTTCTCTAACGTTAAGAACTTCGCTCATCAACAGATGCCGTTTAAAAAACCACAAAGGGGCTTCCCTGGGGGCGCAGCGGTTCGCGCCCCGGTCCGGGAGGATCCCACGTGCCGCGGAGCGGCTGGGCCCGCGAGCCGTGGCCGCTGAGCCTGCGCGTCCGGAGCCTGTGCTCCGCAACGGGAGAGGCCACGACAGTGAGAGGCCACGACAGTGAGAGGCCCGCGTACCGCAAAAAAAAAAAAAAAAAAGCCACAAAGAATATTTAATCAATACTTGTATCTGACAAAAGACTTTTCTATAGACTACATAAAGAACTTTTTATAAACACACTCTCCCAGAACACAGCCCCAACCCAAGGAAAAAGTGGTGATAAGTCGGGAACTCTCACTTCCCCAAATAGGACAGGCAAATCACCGTACGACTGCGACTTCCCTGCCAGTCCAGGGGCTAAGACTCCGCGCTCCCAGTGCAGGGGGCCTGGTCTTGTCCATGGTCAGGGAACGAGATCCCGCACGCATGACGCAACTAAAAGAAAGATCCCGCATGCCGCAACTAAGACCAGGCGTAGCCTAAATAAATAAATAAAGTTGTTTTTTTTTTAATTCACCATACGATCTATCCTAACCACCCCCACCCCCGCAAAAAAAGCCAGGTATAAAATATACTGTTAGGGCAGCTGGGAATGTTTGCATATGTTCTGAACACTCGATATTGTCAGGTATGATGATGACAGCGGTAACGCAGGAAAATGCCTTATTTTATGGAGATACACGAGCAAGTGTCAGGCATCTGTAATTTACTTTGAAATCGTTTAACAGATTGATAGGGAGATGATAGACTGATAGGTGGATAGATTAACAGAGATACAGGTTACATCACTTGTAAGAATATTTGCTGACTAGGGAGAGACATGAAACAAAAACTGCAAAATAGTAAAGGATCCATCTAGTTGGAGGGTATATGGGTATCCATTCTTCCTGTTCCTCCTACCATTGAAATTCTTCAAATGCAAATAGGGAGCAGGAGGCACTGAAAACCCGGGCCGGGGCGGGGGCGGGGCGTTATGGGGGAGACGAGGGTCCCGTGTGGACCTCAGCCTCCCTGCCAAGCAGCCCTACCCAGAGTCCTGTCCCAGCTGGAAGGTGACATCTGCCGTTCTCTGTGCGCTGTCGCGCCTGGGGTGGAGTCTGGCGACACGGCGGGGCTCCTCAACCTGCTCCGGGGTGCTCCATGGGACACTGTGGGAGACTTGGCCTCGCAGCCCAGCCGCCGGAAGGCACGCCCACCCTCCGTGACCTCTAGGGGCCAGTCACGCGGGCACCTGACCCCAGCAGTCTCAGATTTGTCCAGACTCTTGCAATCAGTGCAAAAAGAGAAAGGCATCTTCGCTACCCAAGAGAAGCCTCCGCTGAGTGAGAGGCACGTGCACCCTGTTTAAAGAAGCATCACTCAGAGCACGGGGCCTGGAGGGAAGCTGTAAGGAATGGAAGGGGGTGGTCTCCACTCTAAGACGAAACGGCTTCCAGGTCGAGGACTGGAACCCATCACCTTCAGACGCCGGGCACGGACGTGGGTTCCTCAAAGTTAAACTCAACCTTCTAACCGATCGATTATTTCAAATTCCAAAACGATACCAAGAAGCTTGAGCATTTTCTTTTTACTCCCTTCAAAATGTATTTTTAATGACTTCCCTCAGAATCAGTATAAGAAAATACTTCTGCTTCAGAGATTTTGTGCAAAGTGCTGCGTGAGAAACTGTAGTTCTCAGGGTACCGCACATACTATTAGTACATGAATATTCTACGTGGATAACTTCTGTTTTAATATTCAAGCTATATTATATATTTTCATTTTAATTCGTACTCTATTATAACACCAATAGTGAACAGAACAGTAATTGGATGATTATAGAGAGATCTACAGAGACTCTTAAAACCACAAAGAAGATTCTGGTCTGTCTGCAACAATAAGACAATGGAAATTTACTTGATTTCCTCCTTAATAAGAACTGCTTAAAAAGACACAAAAATAAAAACAACATGTGTTGTTT
This sequence comes from Physeter macrocephalus, assembly GCF_002837175.3. Classification (NCBI taxonomy): domain Eukaryota; kingdom Metazoa; phylum Chordata; class Mammalia; order Artiodactyla; family Physeteridae; genus Physeter; species Physeter macrocephalus. The sequence goes on from NC_041231.1 coordinate 4,936,998, forward strand.
TACTATTACTAAGGAATACGTCTCAAATGATATATTTAGAGGAAATTTTATAGCATTAAAAATTATATTAGAAAAGAATAAATGCTAAAAATGAATTGACTGAGTGCCATCTGTAAGACGTTACAAAACGCACAGTAAGCTCACAATAAACAGACAAGAGGAGAGTCTTCAGAAGACACGAGAGAATCAATGAGTGAACAGTGGGTTCAGTAAAACCAAGAGATCCATGTTAAGATTTCTTCTTCTTTTTTTTTTTTTTTTTTTTTTTTTTTTGTGGTATGCGGGCCTCTCACTGCCGTGGCCTCTCCCGTTGCGGCGCACAGGCCCCGGACGGGCGGACGCGCAACCACCGCGCCACCAGGGAAGCCCTCTTCTTCTTTTAATGCATGCAGTATTAGGAAAGAAAAGTGGGATATCGAAGATAATAAAAGTAGTGGGAAAGAATAGCATGAAAAAACTTTTTGCTAACATATTTGAAAATGTGAAGGAACTGTATACATATACAAGTGAGGCTGGGTCTTAATACTAAAGAATGAAACATAAATACAATTGACAGAAGAGCATCACTTATTCAAATGGAAAACACACACGCGCTACCGCGCATCTCAGAAGAAGGCACTGTGCCCGTCACAGCAGGCGGGCGGCGGCGGGGAGGAGAGTTGAAAGCACAAGCCTGAGGAGTCCAGGGCACAGGTGCCATGACCTGAATCAGCACAGCTCAGCTTAGGGGACATAAGGATTGTAAACTGCCTGGGCAGCGTGCACAGCAGGCCTCACTGGACCCCACGGGTCCCTAAGCGCTGGAGTGGGTGATGCCCAAGGACATATCAGAGCTGGAAGAGGCGCGGCGGGCCCTGGGGGGGTGCCCGGGGGGGCGGGGGCAGCGGGCTTCGGGCTGAGGGTCTGCACGGGGGGAAGGGGGCAGAGGGCAGAGTTCTGGGCTGCAGAACAGTCTGGGGGCCCAAACGCTGAATCTGGACGCCTGTTCTGACGAAGGACTTGGCATGTCTTCAAGTGGGAAGCGTCTCTGGATGGCCCCCACTGCAGCCCGGGGGCTGAGCTGCCCGGAGTCTGCCGCCCGCCCTGGGCACAGGGGCTGGGGGTCCCCCGGGGTGAGGAAATACTCCAGAGGCCAAGGGGGCCGAGCGCTGGCTCCCCGCGGGGGGATCAAAGCTGGAGACGCCCCAGGCCCAGATTGAGGGCGCTGAGGCAGCTGGAGGGGGGGCCCATCCAGAGACGGCAGACGAAGGGCGCCCAGGTGTACCTCCAGGGGGTGGGGCCGGCACAGGGGGTCCCCGTGTCGGGCCAGCAGGCGGGGTCAGTTGGAGGCTGGCCTCCCAGAGGTCAGGAGGCACAGGCAGGGCCCATGACTGCCCGGGGGGCAGGGCAGCCCAAGTCACGGGGGCTTCCGCAGAGGCCTGGGGTGCCCGGCATCTGTCCCACACCGCTTGCTCCTTGGATGCCACGTGCCCCATCTTAGACAAGAACCCCCCTCCCCTCCGTGGGCTGACCCCACAGGGCCCCCAGGTGGCTCTTGGAATGTGCAGGTGAGCAGACAGAGCGTTAGAGCCGGGCAGGGAGAGGGCTTTGGGGGCTGGAGGAGAGGTCAGGGGTGAGGTGAGGGAAGAGCCCAGTTAAAGCATGGGCGGAAGATAAGTAAGGAGGGTGCTGTAACAGCAGTGACCCTGTGCAGGGGACGCGTGTGGCCCTTCCTTATCCTGGCATCAAGCATTCAGCCCCCATGACCCCTCCATGCAGGTCACAGAGGACAAAGACGGGAGAATACCAACGGCCACGGCCGATGGACACCTGCCACTGAGTGAATTAAAGATTCAGCAAAGACCCCCAATAGATCAGTAAAGGAACAGCAAGCAGAGTCAGAAATATACAGAAAGCCGCCAGAAAGCGGCATCCACTGAGAATGCCTAAAGAATTCCATCCTTGACTCCATCCCTCCTTCCTCCTACCCATAAGGCAGGGTCTCCCCTAGGTTCCGGAGGGTGCAGTGTGTGAGAACGCGAGACCTGAGTCCTGGAGTGTTCTGGAACGTTCCGAGTGGTATGGTCAGCAGCCACATCTGGCACGAGGGTGTGGAGTGAAGGAAGTGAGGAGACGGTCAAGGGGCCCGTGGCCAGGAGAGGACCCACCCAGGCCCCAGCATCTCCAGGAACAGAGGCTGGCATCCTGAGGGGCCAGAGAAGCAGGGAAAGGTGGGCTGCAGCACAGCTGTGGCAACAGCCCACAAACACCAGCCAGCTGAACAAGAGGATCCGGAGGAGAAGGAAATGAGCCCAGTCTCACTGGGCTCAGGACAGGGGCGTCCTGTCAGGAGAGCCCAGAGCACAGGATGCTGGAAGAGAGGACTTTCAGAGCACAGGGCTGGGGCAGGGAGGGAACAGGGACGTGGGGAAGTGGAGTCACATCGTGAAGGTCCCTATAAATGTCTGCTAGGACCTCACGTACCGAGGACAGCGGGAAAGCTCTGAGGCTTCAGAACAGAGAGGCGGTACCCAAGCTTTGTTTCAGAAGCCCCCCTAACTGAGAGGATGGGCCACGGGGGAGAACGGCAGGCCTAGGCTAGGAAGACAAGCTGCAGGTGCGGGCAGTTGAGGGGCAGGGGTGCGGAGTGAGCCAGGAGGGCGGCCAGCGGGAGAAAAGTGGGCCCAACAAGACCTGCTCAGAAGGCAGAGAAGACAGAGCTGGTGGCTGGAGGGACATGGGGGAGGGGAAGGGGGTTCCAGGCTGATGCTCGGCACCTGGCTTGGGCAATGGGGTGGGCCAAGGAGGCTTCACTGGGACAGGGCGCTGGGGAGGTTCAGGGGAGAGGCCGAGCTGGGTCTGGGTGGGTACTGTGTGACCCCGTGCCACCCCATCTGCCCCCAACACCCAGGCAGGAGGAATAGTTGCTGGGGAAACTTGACGTCTGAGAGCTGCCTTCCTCTTCCTTGGTGCCCAGAGCGAAGGACAGATTTGAGGGAAAAAAGGACCAGTGGTCTTTCCTGGTGGGTCCCCCATGCTGCGAGCAGGAAGAGCTGGGGAGAGCTCAGGAGAGCGCCTGCATCTCTCACCATCCCCGGAGTGTGTGGACGGGACAGCTCCCGACCAAGACTGGCGGGGGGGTGCAGAAGCAGAGGAGAGGGCAGCAGCCCCCCACAGGGGGTCTTCTTTAGGGATGTAAAGTATGCAGAGGGACAGCCAGAGACAGGAGGGGAGATTGGAGTGTCATGGGTGCCAGCAAGGACCAGGGCGAGGTGGACCCAGCCAAGGTGCCAGATGCGGACCAGCTGCCCACCCTCCCAGGGCCTGGGCAATGGCCCCAGTCCTACCCGTGGGCAGAAGCGGCTGCTGCAGGGGAGGCCTGGAGACGTGCAGACCCCTGAGAAAGGTGAAGAGACCAGCCCCAGAGGTCGAGGGGGAACCCTTTTCCATGACTGCCCAAGGGCAGGCTCTAGATGCAAAGTAAGCTCAGTTCCAGAAAAATACCCAAGTGTGTACACAGGAACCTTGCAGGCTCAGCGTCCTCTACAGAATTCACATTCAAAAATTTCTACCGTTTCTCAAAAACTGAAGTGGCATGATGGGGGAGGCCATTTGTATGTCACACCAAGACCAGAAACACAGACAAATAACACTGGCTATTTAGAAATTAAATATCTGGTTAAAAAAATAAAAATAACAAAATTAGCATGTTTGAGATCCAAAGACAAACTACAAAACTGGGCAGGGGGGCTATTTCCAATATGCTGACAAGAGCTAAATACACGTCCCTACAGAAAGTGTGGACTGGTCAAGAGTGGGAAAATTTTAAAAACTGGCCAACAGAAATGGGAAGGAGGCACCTACAGGCCAGTGAGAACAAGTTAACGCTGGCCATTTATCATGTTCGAGTGTCCTGCTTCACCCAGATGTCTGAAAAATCAAAAGGTATAAAGAACGGCACTCTGACTTTTATAATTAATTTGGTAAAGAATAAAGCCTATACTGGTATTTTTAAAGGGTATGGAGAGAAACACGTGCTGTTTTGTGGCTGGAGGACCATCGCGGGTTACTCTTGGGAAGTTCAATTTGGAAACAACTACGGAAATGTAGGGCGCGCTTCTCTGACCCACGAGCTCCCGTCTATGACCCAGACAGAGGTGTGCTCTTGGGGCAGGCCTGGGGCTAAATCTTTCAGAGTGGGGTCTTCAGGGCAGAATCTGCAGGGGAACACCTCAGTCTACCCCCTTCTCCGAGGCCCAGACCCCAAGACCCTAGCTCTGGGCGGAGGCTGCGGTGGGCGGCGCAAGGAGGAATCACCCCGCGGGGCGCGGGGCACGGGGCACGGGGGTCCTCTGCTCCCCGGGCTCGGCTCCAGAGGCAGGCGGGTGCAAGTGGGGCGTGGGGAGTAGACCTCAGGGCCCGCTTAGCGGCTGAGTAAAGAGAGGGGATGGGGATGGGAGGGGGGGTTGCCCGCCATCCACACCCCATCCCATCGCAACATCGTACTCACCTGAGTCTCCTGGACCCTTCCCTTCGAGCCAAGTCCCTGGAACGCTCGACGCTTAGGCAGAAGCAGCTGAAATGGCCCCAAGAGGTCCTGGTTCCGAGGCTCTGCAGTCCCAGCTGGAGCCCCTGCGCCCGTGGACGCTCTGAATCTGAGGGCAGGTGGCCCCTCTTTAATAGGAATGAGTCTGGGGTGGTGGCGGGGAGAGATCCGGCCGATGGGCAGCCTCCCCGGAAGTGATCGCAGGAGGGTAAACAAACGGCTCAGGGAGGGACGGACGCGATCATCTGCTTATCCCCCAGCGAAGGTGTAACGAGACTGGCTTACTGGCTACTCCGAGCGGTGGCGGGTGTTACCAGGGTGTGAACAAGGCCTCCCTCTAGGATGGACGGGTCAGGGAGGATCCCCAGAGGACGTGGCTTTTCGCTGAATCTGATGGGCCTCGGCTGTACTGGGGGAGGGAACAGAAGAGGCAAAGGCCCGGAGCCCCGCAGGAAGGCAGGAACAGAGCCCACATTTGGGGAGGTTGGAGCCAGAGGCACGTGGCTGCACCTTCCAGGGCCTGTGGGGGCTGGAGATGTGGGTCTCCAATGGGGAGCTGGGGCCGGTCCAACCTGGACCGTCCTGAAGCTTATGTAGCCTGGACAAGAATTCAGACGTTCTGGATGCCCGAGCTCTGTTGGGTCCAATCATGTAGGCCTGTGTGTGATAAACCCCAACACGCCTAACACTTAGCGAGAGCTGATTCTGTGCGCGGCTCTGTATTAACGCTTTTGATCCTCACGTTATCCTGTGAGACCCACCAGAGCACAACCATCAACCAGCAGGATCCAGAAAATCTAACTGCTTAAAATGTGGGGCTGCATTTTTGGGCGTGTGAGGTGAATATAGATTCCAGGAGGCCATGAGAAGCCCCAAAGTAAACAGGAAAATGTATGCAGGACGCAACTGATGGTCCCCGGTGATGAGGAGCAGTCACTTCTTTTACCCCCCGCCCCCCATGAGGAAGTGGGCTGGGCAGAGCCAAGGTGCGCCACGAGGACCCCGATACTCTCCCTGTTTCACAGGTAAGGCTACATCAGTAGTCATGAGTGTAGAATCTGCGCCAAGGTTATTTGCTCCAGTTTCCATGCTTCTAGGCACAACACGCTGTGGCTTCTGTACATACAGACGGTTTCATAAAGGTAAGCTTTTTATAAGACTTATTCAAATCTTTTACATCCTGGACAAAAAGCTGCAGCTCTTGTCAGGCGGCCTCTCTCAGAGCCGTAGCTCTGTGGGCACTGATGCCACCGCCCCTTTCTGCCCCTTCAGGCCCAGAAATGGCAAGGACCCCCCCCCCCCGCTGTCCGTAGCCCTTGGGTGCTCGGTCATCCTTTCTTGGTTTCCTCACCTCCTCCCAGGCCTCTGAAAGTAGTTCATCATTAAACATTAAACATTCTCCAGTGAACAACCTGAATGCTTCACACAGGAATCTTGACCGCTACACTTCCCTTGAGTCTTCAGAAATGGTTTTTGCCTTGAATTACATTTTTTTCTGATGCCACCATTATCATACATGCTTTTGTTGAGTCATCAGTATTACCTGTCAGTATTTATCTTTCAATAAATAATTTTATCCGTTCATGTTTGTTTACATTAAATTAGTAAATCAAGAGCCATATTCTCCCTCCAAGGAAACAAATTTCTTAGCAAACCATTTTTGTATTATCTTCTTGTATATCCCTAACATCCTATATTGATCTTTGGAACCTTAGCTTGATCTTGGTATACAAGTTTTTAACTCAACACTTATTTACATTTAACAATAGCTTTCACTAGTGGCTCTGTTCACTGCTGCTTTATGACTTACACAATTTCTTTCTGGATTTATTTCCTTCTACATTTTTATTCTATAATTTCTATAATGTAATATATAATTCAAATAATTCTATAACTCTGTCCTATTATTCATTCTATAAGGACCTGTACATGGTAAAGTTTGGAAAGTTTTTATATGTGAAAACTTGTCTCATTCTCACTTTTGATAGTTTGGCTGGGTATAGGATCCTAGGTCCAGAGTCACTTGGTCTTAGCACTTTGGAAACAGTGTTTAGTTAACCTCTTGCTTCCACTTCCACGTTTGCTGCTGAGAGCTGTGATTTTATCAGCACCTCTTTCCTCATAAGTGGTGCTCTTCTCCTGATAACCAATAGCACTCTTCCTTCATCCTTTCATAGTTGACATGTCATTTGAGTGTAATTATGATTTGTTTGTTCCATGGTGGCTTGCTCTGATACACACTTGGTGTGATCTTTCTATTTGAAGATTAATTTCTTTCTTCAGTTTTAAAAACCTTTAACATTTATTATGTTGATTAATGAACCCCCAGTATCACCAAAGAAAATCTATTTCTGACACTTACAGTGGGATTCAGCCAGAAATAGCCAAGACAACTTTCACAAGAATACAGTTGGAGAACTTACACTCTCACATTTTAAGACCTGCTATAAAGCTATAGCATAAATAAGTCAGCATGGTTTTATGCAGGAGTAGACAACTAGGTCCATAAACCGAGCCATTCATGATTTTCAGCTAAGTTGACAATGATTCACTATATAAGTGAAATACTTTTCAGTAAATGGTGCTGGAGCACATGGATGTCCATATTAAAAATAAAGATATAACCCACGTCACACCATACACAAAATTAGTTTGAAATGGGTCACAGACCTAATTTCAAAGACAAAATAATAAAGCTTCTAAAAGAAAAAAAGAGAATGTTTATTTTTACTTTTGATAAAGGTATTGTGGTTCTGTAAAATATTAAATCAGAGGAAGCTAGATAAAGTGTATACGTGAATTCTCTGCACTTATTTTTTGCAACTTTTCTGTAAATCTAAAATCAGTTTAAATTAAAAAGTTAAAAAAATAGGGCATAACTTTATAACTTTGGGATAGGCAAAAATTACTTAAGTAATAAAAAAAAGTTACTAACGAAAAAAGAAAAGACTGATAAGTTTGATGCCATTAAAATTAAGAACTGTTCATCAGACGACACCGTAAAGAGAATGAAGACATTCTCTTTATGTTTGTAATACATGTATACAGCCAAGGATATGTATGCAGAATACACAAAGAACGCCTACAAATCAATACGAGAAAGACATACAGCCTAATTTAGAAACGGGTTTGACTTCACCAAGAGAATAGGCAACTGGTCGGCAGGCATACAAAAATGTGTTCCACATCATTAGTCATCAGGGAAATGCAATTTAAGCCAAAATAAGATACCATTCCACACCTCCTGGAATGGCTCACATCAAAAATGCTGATTATTCAGTACTGACAAGCATGTGGAGGAATGGGAATCCTCTAAAGTTGGTGGTGGGACTTTAAATTGGAATAGTGCTTTAGAAAACTGTTTGCCAATACTCTGTAATCCAGAAACTACACTCATAGGTTTATATCTGAAAAAAATGACTGTATGAGTCCACAAAAAATATGTATAAGAATGTTTTTAGCAACTTTACTCACAAGAGGTAAAATCAGAAACTGAAATATCAACCAACAATAAAATGTATAAACAAATTGTGACATGTTCATACAATAGAAGGCTATACAACAATAAAAATACATGTACTATTCCTACATGTACAAGAAGGATGACTCTCAGAGACATCACTTTGAGCTAAAGAAGTCAGACATAAAGGCGTTCATTCCATGTGGTCTCAGTTATGATTCAAGACAAGGAAAAAGTTACCATAGCGACAGGAGTGAGAGTAGACGTTGCCCTCAAACTGGGGTAGAGTGGACTGGTGGAAAGGAGCACATGGGACCTTCTGGGGGCTGTGGATAATTTATATCTTAATCTGAGCTGTGGTTCTATGTGTGCCTACGTATGTAAAAATTCATTGACATAATGAGATCCCAGAGAGAGGGGAGAGCAAAAAAGAGCAGAAAGAATATTTGAAGAAACAATGGCTGAAAACTTAACAAATCTGACGAAAAACAATCTCCATGTCCATGAAGCTTAATAAACTCCAAGTGGGATAAATTCAAAGAGATCCACACCTGGACAGATTATAATCAAACTACGGAAAACCAAAGCCAAAGACAAAATCTTGAAAGCGGCACAAGAGAAGCAACTCATCACGCATGTACAAGGGACGCTCAGTGAGATTAACATAAATCTTGGAGACAGCAGGATGAGGGATGCAAAGTTCTGGAGGGAGAAAGGACGGTCAAGCAAGAATTCTATATCCAGCAAAACTATCCTTCAAAAATAAACAATAAATTAACACATGCCCAGATAAACAAAAACAAAGGACTCATTGCTAGACCTGCTCTACAAGAAATACTAAGGCGGTGGGGGGTGTCCTTCAGGCTGAAATGAAAGGACATGAGACAGTAACTTGAATGCACATGAAGACATAAAATGCACCATATACATAGCAAGTATATGAAAGACTGTACGAATGTGTTTTTTTTTGGGGGGGGTGCTGTGTTGGGTCTTCGTTACTGCACACGGGCTTTCTCTAGTTGCGGCAAGCAGGGGCTACTCTTCGTTGCGGTGCGCGGGCTTCTCATTGCAGTGGCTTCTCTTGCTGTGGAGCACGGGCTCTAGGCACGCGGGCTTCAGGAGTTGTGGCATGCGGGCTCTAGAGTGCAGGCTCAGTAGCTGTGGCACACGGGCTTAGTTGCTCTGCGGCATGTGGGCTCTTCCCGGACCAGGGCTCAAACCCGTGTCCCCTGCACTGGCAGGCGGATTCTTAACCACTGCGCCACCAGGGAAGCCCCTGAATGTATTTTTTGTTTGTAGCTCTTTTTCTCTCCTATCCAATTTCAAAGACAACTTCAGGGCAGGGGAGCTGGGCAGGTAGCCAAGAGGGCAAGGAAGGAGGAGGCACCCTTGTGAGGGACGTGTGGCGAGGGAACAGCTATGGCGGCTTAACCGCTGAGCAAAGGGGAGATGGAGGGAAGGACCAGCAGCCCTCTGTCCAGGGCAGACTGACCCCCTTCTCCTGAGGCAACAGGACCGCCCACCGCACCCATCAGACAAAATCTGCTCGTCGCCCATCAGAGACACCTGCAGCCCTGGGATGCCCGTCTCTGGCTCTGTGCCTGGAAAGACTGGCCTTAGATGTTCCAGGGCAGCACAGCGGCACTGCTGGGGCGCTGGGGCTCCAAGTAGCAAGGGCATCCCCAAGGCACTGTTGCTCTCACCGAGGGATGGAGGGCCCAGACTCCCCAGGTGGGGGAGGTGGAGGAGTGGGGATGGGGCGGGTGGGGGGGGGCTTGGAGCAGGTGGGACTCTGAAGGAGAGCGTAGCATTCCCGCCCAATGGCCCTCCTCCCCATGACTCCATCGTGGGCGAGAAGCTGGTCGGGTTGATCCAGTGACCCGTTTAACATCCCAGAAACCAAGTTACTGACGGAGCTGTGTTGCGTGCTGGCAAGGAGAGGGGCCAGGTGTGCAGCTGACCTGGTTATCAGAGGAGGGAAAGACGACGGAGGGGCTTGGAGCTGGTCTGGAGGGGGAGAGAGAGTCAGCGCCGCTGGGAGAAGGGGTCAGGGAGCGGGGGACTGGTAGGCAGAGAAAGCCCAGCTCCAGGGCTCCAGGGGGCAGCAGACCCCTCCAGGCGCCCACAGGGCCGGAGGCAGAGCCGGAAGCCAGGGGGTGTGGGCGAGATAGAGCTGGACCAGCAAGAAACTGACTTCCCAGGCCCTCTGGCGGTCTCTGCCCCACCCTCAGCCCCTACAAGAAGCAGCCGAATGGTTGTAGACGGGTGTGACATGCTTAGCAGGCAGCGGTCAGACCTGAATTTACACAATTTGGGGGCAACTCCCATAAAAATCATTCAAAGTTAGGAATGTAAAACTGCTAGGCCCCTCAACCCTAGCCCTGGGAGGGGGCTCTGCCCTGACCCATGACCCCATCTCATGCCCACTCTCGGGAGGTAGGTGCTGTAGTGAGACCCGCCCCTCCCCGACTAAATCAGTGGGATCCAGGGGACAACGCGGTGACACACGTGGGCTGTCACTACTGTAAGATTAATTCTTAAAACATATATTTTCACAGCTCTCTCGTGTCCAAAATGCCGCAAAGGAAGGAAGTGCAGAGCTAAGGGCTGACAAGTCACAGAGGGAGGGACAGTCACTCCCCGAGGGCCCACGCGCTGGGGAGACAGACCAGCGGGAGAGGCAGGAGCCCACCCCCAGCCCCGCGAGAGAACTCGGGCTGGCGCCGGGGCCCCCTCACGGCGCCCCCATCGCAGAAACGGGTCAGGGCCACAGCTTTTGGCCCCGGCAACCCTGGACGGCACGCCCGGCCCCAGATGTGTGCGGGCGCCGAGACCAGTCACGTCAAAGGGACCCTCCCCCCTTTCCCACCGGCTTTTCCCCCTGATCTGTCCCTTTCTGACAGGGGTGTGCGGTTAAATGCCTCTTTACAGCGGGATTTTATTTATATATGTTGAAGCGGCTTTTTTAGACCAATAGAGGTGATTTATCCTCGGTGGAATGTGCTTCATATCAAAATTAAGTATACTGCTTTGTCTCTTTTAACACTTTCACCCTCAATTATATTTCCCAGATAATTCTGTTACATCTTTGTTTCTGTCAGCATTTGTCTTCCGTATCTTTTGTATTATCGTCTCTTCCCCGTTTCTCTTCTATTGCATTTGAGGTGCAGCTCTTGTAAATAAAGCACAGCTGGATCCTGCGGCTTCATCCAAGTCGAGAGTCTCTGCCTCTTAATAAATAAACACCCATTTACATCTATTCTTCCCAGTTTTTTTTTCTATTTGCTATGATTTTTACTATTTTTCCCGTTCTGATATTCACTGGATCATTTAATTCATTTTGCCTTGAAAGTTATACCTTTTATTTCTGTTCTTCTAGGCATTAGACTTAAATTGTTAACACATATACACACATTGTTGAAATTCTAGTGTTAACTAACATGTTTTCTTTATCCCAAAATATATTACAAATCTCTCAGATCCTCTCATTCTCTGAGTGACTCCAGTCCCCCCTGCCCCCAGACCCAATGTTATCATTGGAAACTTCCACCTAACTAGGAATATCTTGCTCTCGTGTTTTAATTGATACTGTTCAATCACATCTTGAAGATGTCCGACGCTCCCCCCACTTCAATGTGATCTGCTTGGGAGGGCTATGAAGACGGTCCCATCCCTCCTCCCAGCTCTACCGTCACTCTGCTTTACATGTTTTCCAGTTTGTTACTGCACATAATGAGGGCTTCACTCGTGTTTTCTCTGTGGTTGTTCCTTTCATCGGCGTGAAATGCACAGCTCAGCGATGAGTTTCTCCTTGCACCTCCAGGCCCCTCTTTTCTGCCCCACTTGGTGCCCCTGAGGCTGGCCTCAAGGCACTGCATCCCCGGACCCCCGCCCTCTCTGGGTTCCAGGAGACCAGAGGGCAGGACGGGAGTGAGCTCAGGTCTGGGCCCCCTCCCACCCCCTCCCACCCCCTCCCCTCCTGCAGGGCTGTGGGCTGGTGGCAGCCGCTGCCCCTCCTGCAGCCTCACTGGCTGCGCCCAGGTCCTGGGAGCGCAGCCTCTCCCCCTGCTCTGCAGGCCTCGGCTGGCCCCTGCCGGGGTGGCTCACCCCTCCCGCTGGCTCCTTCAGCCCCGCCGACACCTCTGTAAATAAATTTTCATTTCGCTAGTTGCTCTTTTGTTAACCTTTCAAGTGCTTCCTCCTGGAACAGAACTGATCCGTTATCTCTGAGTCTTTCAAACGGTCTCTGCCTCGAACTGTGTTGTCCTCTATTCTTACTGCTACACCCTCCTTCCTGCGTTGGTGTTTACCTGTCAGTCTTGACCTTTCGACAGAAAGTTTAACCCATTCCCGTCCACTGAGTCAACGCCATGCTTCTCCCCCAGCAGGACCATCTCCCTGGCATCTCTCTGCCCCCTCCGCTCTTGTCACACGTCCCAGGACCGTCTCTAATCCACGCCTCTCCCCGCTCACCTCCTGGACTTCGCGTCACCCTGGATGCGGCTCCACAGCTTGTCCTGTAAGGCCTGGTCACGCCGTGGTCGTTGTCAGTGGACAGCGTGGCCGCCTCAGCACGTGGAGCCCGTTCTCCGTCCTGGACTCCGTATCTGCGCTCCGGCCTGAATCTCTCGCTACAGACGGTCCCGCTTCGGCAGTGGCTTTAGGGTGAGTCTTCGTCACCGACGCAGTGAAACTCCAGCACCGCGCGTCGGGTGTTTGCCTCGGGTTGGTCTGCTTTCCAAGGGGTGCTCAGCCTTATTTTCTGGAAATGCAGCTTCCGGTCTAGTCCTCCTTTCCTTCCCTTTGGGTGGGAATCCCTCCCGGGCACACATTCAGCCTTCTCGGTTGAGCGTCCCCTAACTGTGCCGTCACGCTTTCCATCTCTTCTCCTTTGTGCCGCGCTGCCCTGCGACGCGCCCCATCTGTTAGTCCGTCCCGTGGAGCAGCACGTATTGCGTCTCCCGTTTCCACAGCCCTCTGTCTCTGTTGTGTGCGAGGCATCGTCCTTATCTGCCCGGTGACAGCAGTGACAGTGCCTGGCTGGTCGCTAATGACAGAAGTTCCCGGCTCAGCCTGTGACCCCCTCCTGGGTGTGGGTGCACGCCGTGTGCAGCCGCCTTGGCTCCCCCCGGCATCTCCGGCCCCCCGGGATCCTCCGCTCCGGCAAGGACCCTGTGACCCCACCGCTCTGTGCGTTCGGGAGACGCCTCGAAGTTCAGAACCATGAAGTCCCCGTCCCGTGGGCAAAGGGGACCGTGCTTTCTCCCTTAAGCTGCAGAACACTCTCGTTGCCCTCAAGGATTTAGCACAGGCAGGGGTGACCTGAGCCTTCCCTGGTCTTTGTCCTGAACGAGGACTACGTCCCCTGCTTTTAAGTTCCTTTATGAAAGTCATTTACAGTTTTACTCTTTGCTATTTTAAGCTTTCTGTTGCTACTGTGCATGGGACATTTTCCCATAGCACCCCTGTCACGTGTCGGGCCGTCCAGGAAGCCACCTCCTGGGACCGGTGCCGTGGAAGGCGGAAGAGAGGGGCAGGCGGCAGCGCCGGCAGAGGAGCTAGCAGCGGGGCTGGCCCTGTGGCTGTGAGCCCCGTCCCCCTCGGTCACCGGACGTGTGTCGCCTTGAGAAAACGTGTCCCTGGTGGGGAAGGCTCTCGGCCCCGGCGCCACCCCTGCGGAGCTCTGCTGACCGTGCTCCCAGCAGACGACGCAGCATCGGTCTTCTGTGACGGGGGCTCCGGGGCACACGGCCAGCTGCTTACACTGATAGGGAAGCTGTTCACCTGTGTACCTTGAGGAAGCCCCTTAAACTGCGGTGAATTTACCGTTGATTCCGGCGGATGGACTTGTGCACATTAGTGATGATCTTGTCTGCTTGTTTACAACAGTTTGCCTCTTATTTCAGTTTCCTGTGTTAACGCAGTAGCCAGAATTCACCCCAAAATAAACGCTTGTGAAAACGGTCGTACGTAGGTGGGGGGGTGGGGCGGTGATGTTGGGGAAATGGGTGAAGGTGGCCAAAAGGTACAGACTTCCAATTAAAAAATAAATGTGTGCTGGGGATGTGACGTACAGCCTGGTGACTATAGTTAATAATGCTGTGTTGCCTATTTGACATTTTTTTGCCTCTATGTAAGGTGATGGATGTTCACTAGACTTATCGTGGTGATCATTTTGCAAAATATACAAGTGCTGAATCATTATGTTGTACACCTGAAAATAATACAATGTTTTATGTCAACTATGCTTCAATAAAATAATAAACAAGTAAAAATTAAAGTAAATGGCTATAACTGAGAGCCCCATTTTACTCCTGAATGCCCAGAAAATCTTGAGTGCTATTAGTTGTTGCCTTGAAACGCCTCTCCCCTTCGTACAAGGAGAAAACCCCTTGTAAGCCACACAGGGTACAGTGAACAGACTGACAGCTGGTACCCGGTGAGCAGACTGTTCTGTTCTCCTCGGATGTATCTCATGGGCACCGTCCACCGTGGCAAACGAAGTATTCTTTCCGTTGAAATCTTCCTAGTGACCCCGTGAACGCCTGCTGACCGGCTCCTTGTCCTCTGGTCTCAAGCTGTGCACTCGTGGTCCATCTAGAATTCTTCCTGGGCTGACTTCCTCCAGCGCCTCCGATCTGCCCTTTGGAAGGTGGGAAACACGTTGCCCGTCCCGATCCCGGTGGCCCCTCTGTGTCCTCGCTGTCGGGAAGGCAGGAAGAACATGGGGCCTGGGAGACGTCGTTCCGAGCCCACGGTCCGGGACCAGAGGTACTGGGATCTGTCCTGCTCTCTCCCCGTCTCAGGCCCCACGTCCGGGACCCAGGTAGGCCCCTCCTCCCCAGCCAAGTGGTAAACCGCCCCCCAGGGAGGGGAGTCGGAGCCAGAGCAGACCTGGCACCCGCTGGCAGGCAGAGCCGGGCCTCCGAGCTGTGTGTCCCCCGGCTCCTGACTCCGGCTGCTCTCCCCGGGACCCTCCCTCGTTTCACAAGGACCTGCTTCTCCATCTCCCCCGGGACTCAGCTCGTGTCTCCCCAGTAACACTCGCTGACTGTTTCCTCCTGCTCAGAGCCGGCCGTGGCCTCGCGTCTGCAGACCCAGCACTGAATCAGGCATCAACGTCATGAGGACGTCAGGTCCCTTTGAATTCTCTTCCAACCCTACTTGTCGCATCCCCCAGAAAGGCTCGGCTTCCCGCGAGGCTGTCTCTACCACCTAGCACGCGTCGCTCTCCCTTCTGCCAGAGAGAGCGCGGGCATCCGGCCCGGGGCCTTGGCAGGAGCTGGCTGCAATTGTAGGTGTTCCTGGTGTTTGGTTTACGCTTACCTTCCAGTGACAGCAAGTGGTACTAGCTTTCCAGTGTGTTGTGCGGATCCACACACACATATGTTGAACTTTTTTTCAAGTGCATGAGATTGGAGAGAATGTATGAAGTAAATAAAAGCACAGTGGTCTGACGCCATGACCGAGTACACGGTGACGGATGCTTGGGCGCCTCCCAGAGCCCCAGGAGACCCTGCTGACGTTTCAGCGGTGGGTCGGGTCTCCTGGCCACCCCCAGCTGCAAGGGGGCCAGGAAAAGGGGTGCTTTCCCAGCTGTGCGGAGAAACACACAGGCACCCCTCCCAAAACAAGGAAGAAGAGAGCAACGCACAGGGACCAGAAGGCTGAGGGCATCTGGGTGGCACCCACCCTGCCGGTGAAGCACTGAGGCCCCATGCTGGAAAGGACATGGTGGAGGAACCGGGGCTCTAAGTGGAGCTGCCCGATCGATGCAGGGCTGGCGACTCCCCGGCCCAGCAGCCTCCTTCTCACTCTCTGAGGCCCAGGAACTTCCCAGGAAGAAGACTCTGCATCCATTCACTCACGCATCCAGGACCCCTGCTGTCCCTGAGCTGCACAAGGGCTTGTGCTGGGCGCTGAGACCTGCCCCCTAACTGCCCCGTCCAGGGGGTGAGGTGACCTGGCGCCTGGCTGCGGCCCGGAGGGCACCCGAGGCCCTGGCCCTGCCCACCGGCTGGGGTCCGGCTGGACCGGCTGCCAAGGAGCAGCAGACAGCACCGGGAGGGGGAGGACACCCCAGCTCTGAGTGCGGAGGTGTCTCCCGTGAGCATTACCTCGCTCGGTCCTCAAAGGAGCCCTGCCCTTCCACCCGCAGATGGAGGAACCGAGGCGCAGAGAGCCTAGGGATTGGCTGAGGTTACACAGCCTAGAAGTCTTGGCCCCAGGCAGCAGCCCCAAGGCCACGCCCCACCGCCTGCCCGGCCTGCCTGGGTCTGCCGAAGGGTGGAGGTAGTGAGGCGCCTGTCGCCGGCGGCGTGCAAGCGGGCAGCCCCCAGCAGGGGCCGGTCCTGGGCAGGAAAACAGGCAGCGTGGCTGCGGCGGCCTGGAGGGCGCGTGACCCGGGGGAGGGGGCTGCAGCAGCAGGCCAATGGTTCATGTCTTCATTAAACAGAGAAGAGTTTAGCTGATGAGTAGCTGCTGGCCCTGCCGGCCTCCTGGCTCCCGAAGCGCTGAGTCACGCACACAGCCCCGGTGCCCAGAGCCACTAACAGGTCTGCAGCACTGATCGCCCTCCACACCCACTTGGCGGGGCTCTGGGCAGTCTCTTGCCCCCCGGACACTGGGCTGAATCGCTTTTCCCTCCGAGCGCCGTCCCATAAACCCCCCGAAGGGGCCCGACCCGCGTGGAGGCGCCACACTCAGGCCCCTCTCGCGGTTCCGCGTGGCGGGCGCAGCTGCCGCGGGGGAGGGGCCCCTCTTGAGCGGGGGCGGCATCGGGCCACGTAGGCGTCTCGCAGGCACTGCGTCAGCCACCCTCGCTGCCCTGGGGCTGGTCCTTCCCCTGTCGCAGAGACGGGCAGCCGGGCTGCGAGGGCCGCTGGGCCACGAAGCCGGGAGGCGGCGAGTCCAGGCCCGCTCCCCGCTGGGCCCCAGGACCCGACTCCCGCGGAAGGACCCACGCACCACGACTCGGCCGCCAGCAGTATCTATGGAGCCCCGGCTGCGCGCCAGACACGGTTTAGGGGCTGGGGCTGCGGTCGTGAAGGAGAGGGACACAGTCCCCCCGCAGCTGACAAAGCTGAGGGCGAGGAAGCCAAAGAAGTACCAGGGTGACTACAGGGGTGGCCACTGTCGTCACAGGCAGGAGGCGACTGCGGGAGCCCCTGGGGCGGCTCTCTCGGAGGGGTGGCCAGAGGGGCCTCGGCAAAGAGGGGACACTTGGACCCAAGCTGCGGGAGGCGCAGGGCGCCCACGGGACCCGTGTCTGCGCGCCGGGAACGGCCAGGGCAAAGGTTCTGGGCCCCGGTAGAGAGGCCGCGAGGCTGGAGCGCAGCGGACCAGGGCCGGCCCACAGGGCTGGGTCCCCAGAGAAGGGAACTTTGCCCTCATTCCAAGTGCCAGCCGACAGCAGGCGCACCGCAAACACCCGCAAATGGGCTCCCTGAGCTCGGCCGCCGCCCTGGGGCACCTTCTCACTTTCTGGCCGCCAGGGCCCGTCCCCGCCCTGCCCTCTGCCTCTTCCCGTCCACAGCCGAGCATGGCCCAAGCCCCGGGAGACCTCCCTTCCCAGAGCCCCCCACGAAGGCCCCTCCGAGCGGGCGGAGGGCGCCCTTCCTGCCCGCCCGCTGCACGGGTCCTGTCGCCCCACTGCAGACGACGAGCCAGCAGGCAGGCAGCCTCTCCCCCAGGGCCTCCCCGCCTCCGCACACAGCCCAGGGCCCGACATCCGGCCGGGGCCTGGGAGCCTCCAGTGCGGGCACAGCGTCTCGTTGCTGCACGAGATGCTGTGCAGCAGTGCTGGGCCTGGCCGTGGCACCAGAAGTGGGGGCGGCCCTCTCTGGGCTCGACCTGATGCTGCTTCTCTGCCTGGACGGGAAGACCCTCACGTCCGCACCCACAGGGAAGGACGGGGCCTCCTGAAGGCCACGTGGCGAGCGAGGCGCTGCCCTCCGGGGACAGCCTGCCGGGAGGGAGGTGTTTGGCCAACAGCCTGCAGCGCCAGAGCCGTCAGGATCCAGTGCAGCTTCACCTGGAGGCTGAGCGCTGAGCCCAGAAGGTGCTGGAGCCGCTCCTGCCCGACCCAGGGCTCCCCCGCGGGCAGCCTGGGCTCTGGGGCTC
Organism: Physeter macrocephalus; assembly: GCF_002837175.3. Classification (NCBI taxonomy): domain Eukaryota; kingdom Metazoa; phylum Chordata; class Mammalia; order Artiodactyla; family Physeteridae; genus Physeter; species Physeter macrocephalus. Next base: position 4,955,105 of record NC_041231.1, read on the forward strand.
TGCACCGAGCTGCCCCCTGGCCACGCTGTCTCCGAGCTGCGCTGCGGCCCGAGGCTCCTCCTCCCGGTCCTGCCCAGCCGTTCCCAGGTGTCAGCCCTGCACCAGCCGTTCCCAGGTGTCAGCCCTGCACCGGCTAAGGCTCCGCTCCTGCTTCCCCATCTCCCTGTGAGCCTCTCACACGCCTCCTTCCATCTCCGTGTCTGCTCCTTGGAGGCCAGAACTGACGGGCTCCCGGACCCTGGCTGGACAAGCTCGGTTCTCCGGCTCAGCTCGGTGACACCCCCTCCTGTGCCCTGTGCCCGCCCCTGCTGTCCAGGAGGGACTAACAGCACAGCCCACCCCCACCGCGTGGCCGCCCACACTGACGGCCGGGAGGGCCTCCCTGGCAGAGCGCCTGGCTGCCCCCAGCCTGTGAACAGGAAGGTGATCTCATCCTGATGTGGTAACCATGGAAACAGGGCCAGAGCAGCTATGGCTCGCACAGTATGAGGTGCCTCAGTTCCCGCACCTAAGCAGGAACCGACCCCCAGCTCTGCAGTCTGGCAGGGATGCCCCCATGGGGATGTCCCCAGCATTGCCCAGAGGGATGGAGGAGACGCCGTCAGCTCCTCCCAAGCCCCCCCAAGTTGCAGGTCCGGTACCCCCAGGGATGGGTTTAAAATCCCCAAGTGGGGCTTCCCTGGTGGCGCAGTGGTTAAGAATCCTCCTGCCGATGCAGGGGACACGGGTTCGAGCCCTGGTCTGGGAAGATCCCACATGCCACGGAGCAGCTAAGCCCGTGCGCCACAACTACTGAGCCTGCGCTCTAGAGCCCTTGAGCCACAACTACTGAGCCCGCGTGCCACAACTACTGAAACCCGCGCGCCTAGAGCCCGTGCTCCGCAACAAGAGAAGCCACCGCAGTGAGAAGCCTGTGCACTGCAACAAAGAGTAGGCCCCGCTTGCCGCAACTAGAGAAAGCCCACGTGCAGCAACGGAGACCCAACAGAGCCAAAAATAATAAATAAATTAAATAAATAAATTTTAAAATAAAGTAAAATAAAATCCCCAAGTACAAGCATGCACTCAGCACCTAGTAAGTGCAGGCATTTCACCTGGGTGACAGGTCACATATTGTCTCTTCTTACACATGAAGCTCAGAGAGGCTAAGGGACTTGTCCAAACACACACAGCTGGAATTCAGACCACGTCCCCTGAATTCAGGTCCAGGGCGCTGGGGACCACGGGGAGCTGAAAGAGTCACGTTGGTGTCTGAAGGGCCTGGGCGTGAAGAGATCCCAGCGTTGCCAGAGATCAGCACACACTCCAACAGTGACTGAAAGAGTGGGGCGCTGGCTCCAAATGGAGACGTGGCTAGAGAAAGAATTCACAGCCTTGAAACAGACCCCCTCGGGTACAGGAGGGCTGTCATTCACAGAACTGTCAAGACTGAACAATGCACAGGAAAAGTAATTTACAAGATGATGCTGAGATACCTGGAGATCAATTCTGGAAAAAAAGAATCTATGCTTTACACCACAGACTCAATAGAGGTAAACTAAAGATCTGACTGCACGCAATCCAATCATAGCTCAGCTCTGGCAGGTATTTGGAGGTATTAACACCTGACTTGGAATCAAAGAAATTAAAGAAGAAATAATAGAATTAATAATGTGAACGTTAACGCTTTCTGGACATCAGAAATTTTAAAAAGATTAGGAGACATCTGCATGAAAGGGGTACAGGGTCGATATCATCTGTGGGTTACAAGTATTTGACCAAACAACAGATCCCATAGCTAAATGTGCACAGGGCCAGAGTCCAGGAGAACACGCAACGAGAGGCTGATGGGGGAGCTGGAAATGAAATGATGATACTTTACACCTATTGAATTAGCGCAAATTGAAAACAGAAATAAGTGCTGGCATGGCCACCAGCCAGGGTGCGCCCCGCCCCCCCCGCAGCCCACCCCCACGCCCGCGCTCACAGCCCGTGAACCGCACGTCCTCCTGAAGCGCGGTTTGACGGCGCATGTCCAGCGCCCGGAGAAGTGTCAAGCCCTGGATCCGTAATCCCAGCCCTGCGGATGCACCCTCAGGAAACAACGCAAGAGCAGAGGAAAAGCCATGAACAAGAATATACTGGCTGAAGCACTTTTCAGCATTTTCTTATGGAAAATGTCAAACCCACACAAAAGCAGAGAGAATAGGATAATGAGCCCATGTGTCATCCCCCAGCTTCAACACTTATCAGCTCACAGACAACAGTGTTTCACGTCCCCCACCACGCACACACACACGCTCGCACACACACTGGCGCGCACACACGTACACGCGCACGTGCACTTTTTTTCGTATTGTAGAGTGAATCCCAGACACCATTTCACTTTGCCCATAAATACTTCAATCTGCACCCCTAGCAAATAAGGATTTTAAAAAATCTAATCATAATATCATCATATTCAATAATAATTGTTTAGTATCTTTTTATTCATTGCCCGTGTTCAAATTTTTCCATATGTTTTAGATAACTTTAGAAATCAGTTTGTCGGAAGCAGGGTGCAAACAAGGGAAAGGCACTGCGTTTGGTGGCTGTGCTTTTGTCTCTTTTATTCTGTAATGGCTCCCCCCTTCCTTCTTCACTGAGGCATTTACAATAACGCCCCCCAAATGGGAAGCCATCAACGGGCCCAGGGCCAGGGCCACTTAGGCAGCGTGTGGTGCATCTGCCTGGGCGCCCAGGGCCCTTGCCGTCCGGGCAGCAGCGGCTGAATATAACCAGCAGCAGCTGGCCGCCGGCTCCTGCCCAGCCTGGCGGCCGGCTCGCGCGGCTCTGCCACCCGCGGTGACTTGGCTGCTGGGCTTGGCTGTGCCCTTAGCCACCCGCCCTCGGACCTGGCAGCGCAGCCTGGCCCTTCACTCGTGGCATGTTTGGACCCGGTCATACTTCTGGAGATCCCTCCTTGCCTGCGGCCGACCTGCCGGATGCAGCAGCTGCAGGTACGAAGCACCCCGCTGCTGCCCTCCGTGACAGCACTCGGCCCTCTGGGAGAGGTCTGCATGGGCGCTCACGGAAGGTCACCACCCTACCCTGCCATGGCCACACCGGGCCCACGCCCACGCCACACGTGCTGTGGTTGCAGGGGAGGAGAATGGAAATGCCCACTGAACGAACACGTAAAAGCGTGCGTTCTGATGTGGACGCGACTGCAGCCGTGTACTCTCCTCTTGATTCAGAGGAACAACGCACACCCCCCCATCCTTCGATTCTCAGCCAAGTCCACCTGTTAGAGAAGGGGATTGGCCTTGGTGGGCCCACGCCCACGCCCACACGTGCTGTGGTTGCAGGGGAGGAGAATGGAAATGCCCACTGAACGAATACGTAAAAGCGTGCGTTCTGATGTGGACGCGACTGCAGCCGTGTACTCTCCTCTTGATTCAGAGGAACAACGCACACCCCCCCATCCTTCGATTCTCAGCCAAGTCCACCTGTTAGAGAAGGGGATTGGCCTTGGTTGCTTGGTTGCCATGGGAACGCTCTCGCACCAGGGAAGCAGACAGGTACGGTGTGTGGGGGGAGGGTGGGCTCAACCCCGCGAGCCTTTCTCTTCCAGCCTGGAAAGCCAAGGAAGGCAGCCAGCTGGTGAAGGGGCGGGCTGCCCGGGTGTCCCGATCTCAGTGGCTGTTGTAAATGTAGGTTTTATTTATTTATTCAGGGGCCAACGGATCATAATGGTTGCCACTGAAAAGACAACTGGTTACACTCACAGACCCCAAGAGGAGGGGGCACGTCGTGCCACGGGGGCCACACGGAGAAGCAGCGGGGTCCGTCAGGGGGCTGGGGTGCCGGGAGCGCGGGCACGGCCTCTACTGAGGTTTTCCCAGGAAGGAACAGGTGAGGCAGGCGAGCAGGCTTGGGACTGGCTGGTTTGAATAATTTCAGGCCTCTGGGCCCAGGGCTGTCCCGCGTGGTCTGGCACCTGGCCGCGGTGAGGAGAGATCAGGGCCGGGGATAGTGGCCCCGTGGGGGAGGTGGGATGTGTGAGCTCTGGATGGGATGGTTTTTACGGAAAAAGCACGTTCAGGGATGAGTCATCTGTCCTTAGGAACTGGCTTCCCTGGGAGGGACGGTGCCTCCAGAGTCGGCACAGCCCCAAGATGCCAGAACATCAGAAAGTAAAAGGCACAGTTAATACAGGGACTGGCGCCACACCCATGAGTCTTCCTTCACCCCTGTCCCTCCCTCTCCCCCTTCACCCATCTGCTCTCATCTCTGACTCATCCACTCCTCTCCCCACGGCCCCCAGCCTGTGCCCAGCGTCCTCAGCTCTCCCCCGACAACAGCCCCTGTGTCCCCCACCCCCACCCACCATCACTCACGGCCCCGGGGGCCTCGCTGTCCCCTCCACGGCTCCTCTGCAGTTGGCTTGGCCACCCTGCCCCCGTGACCAGCGGACCCTTTCTCCACCCCCTTGAAGCCAGGCGGGCTCCAGGACCGCTCTGGACCATGGGATGTGGCAGAAGTGATGCTGGACGTGCCCCCTGGAACCTCTGTGAGCTGCTGGTGGGGACGTAAAATGGTACAGCTTCGGAAAACGGTACAAAGGGTCTTCAAACCCAGCAGCTCCGCTTCCGGATATTTACCCGAAGGAACTGAAAGCAGGGACTCGGATATACTCGTATGACCACATTCATCGCAGCATTATTCACAAAAAGGTGGAAGCAACCCAAGCGTCCATCAACACGTAAATGAATAAGCAAAAAACGTGGTCTATACAGACAATGGAATATTATTCAGACTTAAAAGGGAAGAAAATTCTGACAGGCTAAAACATGGATGAACCTTGAGGACATTATGCTCAGTGAAATAAGCCGGTCATGAAAGGACAAACACTGTGCGATCAACTTACAGGAGGTCCCAGAGGAGCCAAATCCGTAGAGACAGAAAGTAGACAGCGGGGCCAGGGGCTGGGGGAGAGGGGAAGTGAGTGTTGATGGAGACAGCGTTCCAGTTTCACGAGGTAGAAAGCGTTATGGGGACGGATGGTGGTGGTGATGGTTACACAACGACGTGAACGCACTTACTACCACCGAACGATATGCTTTAAAAATGGTTAAAATGGTAAATTTTACGTTATGTACGTTATAGCACAGTAAAAAATGCAAAACGATAATGTCGCTTGCCCAGCGAGCTCTTCCACACCACTGTGCCTAGACTCTGTCCTTTTTTCCAGACCTCTGTAACCATTTACTGGGCACACGCTCTGCACCAGGCACTGTGTCAGACGAGAGGGGTAAAACGCACGAGGCCCCTGCTCTGGGCCGGCATTCCGAGGAGGGAGACAGCGAGACAGGCACCGGCTCTGCAGACGCCCCAAGGCCACTGGGAACCAGGCTACCGGGGTGTGTCCTGCTGCACCTTTCACAAGCGGTGTGCCCCACCTCCCCACCTGAACACGGAGCTGAGAGCACCTTCTCAGGAGTTCATCGAGACCCCACCGAGTCCCGCCTTCTCTGCTGAGCTGTCATCCCGGCAGACGCGCTGCGTTTGACGCTCTGGCTAAACACCCAGTGAATCAATCGGCCCTGTCCTCTCCCTCCTACAGGGTTAAGCCCTTCACCTCTCCTGCCTCGTTGCCTAACTGCAGGGATGGGGCCGGGCCCGGAGCGTCGCACAGGTGAGTGCTGGCGGGCTCTCTGGGTAGACAGGAAGGAACCAGGGCTCCGCCCCAGCAGATGTGGGGCTTTGGGGACAGAACTGAGGCGCAGAGAACAAGCCCCCTCCTGTCCCCAGCTTGTGCTTCTGCAACGGGAAGCAAAGCAGAAGCCACAGAAAGACATCCCTGTCAGTGCTGCCTGTGGTTAACTGAGCCAGAAATAAAAGTGAAAGACACCGCCGGCTTGGAATGGGGGCAGGAGAGGGACCAGCCCCCAGGGGGTAAGGGAGGTGGGCGCAGGGGAGAGAAGACCCCTCCGCAGGGCACGGGACCTGCCGGATGCAGTGGGTTAGGTCAGCTTAGGACACTCCCACAGCTGGGGTCAAGAGGATTCTTCCAGGGAGGGACGGGGGGGGGGGCCAGGGTGGGGGCCAGTTGCTCATAATTCCTCCAACGATTTGAAGTTTTAACTGTTTTACTTTGATAAAAATGTGAAAGGTTTTAAAATATCTTAGCAAATCACGATAAAGGAAGGCTGAAGGATTTAGTTTGGAGTTTTACGTCTACGGAGCCCTGTCTCCCACCTGGGCCCTCGCGCCTCCTTTCTCACTCAGCCGTCGGGAGTCCCAGGTGAGGGAGCAGACTGAGGCTGGGACGGAGCCAGCTGGGACGGCACCCAGGCAGGAGGGGAGGCCGTGCTTCCCCTGGAGGGGCCCGGCGTTCCCGTGATGCCAGCCCCGAGGGGCAGGGCCTCACGTCTCGTCCCCGTGGTCCCCAGCCCTCAGAGCAGCGCGCGGGTGTGAAACAGGACAAGTGGAGAGGAGGGTCGCCCACCTGAACCCTGCCGTGCTCAGGGCCCGTCCATCCCTCCGCAGAGACGAACGTACTGACCCCGCCCGCCCGCCCGCCCGCCACGAGCTTCCTGCTCCCCACCTTCTCCCACGCCTGCCGTCAGGGCCACACAATTTACTGCTGTAATTACAGGCTGTCTTCCCGAGGTTCCTTTGTAAAAGCCGTGCCCTCCTCAGGGAGAAAAGCACGTCTTTAGCACAGGACGCTCCTTTCCTCTGCCCTTGCGCCTGGCACAGAGCACGAGGCCAGGACTCGGAACGGACTGTCGACAGTGCCCGGGCATCCTCGAGGGCCCGAGGACCACTCAACAGGTCAGCGGCTCCACTGCTGGGTTAGCAACTATCAGGGAGGTTGCCCAGCCGCAGGAGTGGGAATTTTCAGCACCGTGGAATGGACAGCTCCATGGCTGCCGCCCTCAATGCCCGCCCCCCGCGTCCCACCCCCGCTCCAGGCCTGGGCAGGGGTCAGCTCGTCAGAGGGAGGGACCAGGCCCCTAGCCAGGGAAACCAAGATAAAGAAAACCCAGGCTTGGGCTTCTCTGGTGGCTCAGTGGTTAAGAATCCGCCTGCCAAGGCAGGGGCCACGGGTTCGAGCCCTGGTCTGGGAAGACCCCACATGCCGCGGAGCAACTAAGCCCGTGAGCCACAACTGCTGAGCCTGCGAGCCACATCTACTGAAGCCTGCGCACGTAGAGCCCGTGCTCTGCAACGAGAAGCCCATGCATTGCAATGAAGAGTAGCCCCCACTCACCGCAACTGGGGAAAGCCTGCGCACAGCAACAAAGACCCAGCAGCGCAGCCAAAAATAACTAACTAACTAACTAAATAAATAAATAAAATAAGTAAATTTATTAAAAAAAAAAAAAGAAAAAGAAAACCCAGGCCATGTTAGACTCCACTCTCAAACAGCTGTGTCCAACAGAAGTAGAATTTTCTAGCAGCCACATTAAAAAATGGAACATGGAACAGGTGACATTAGTTTTAATAATACACATATGTTGAAAATATTATCATCTTAACATACTGTTAGCACAAGAATTACTAATGAGCTATATACTACTTCCTTTTTCTTTTTTTTTTTTTTTGTACCGTGTCTTCAAAACCTGGCGTGTCTGTTACACTGACGGCACATCCCGGTACAGACAAGACCTGTATCAAGACATGCATCAGTGGCGGGGCAGTGGGTGGAGTGGGCAGAAGATGGAGGTCAGCAGGCTGCGTCAGTAGGGACTCCTGGCTCCACTGTGAATGAGACGGGAAGCCACGGGCGGGTCCTGAGCAGAGGGCAGTACGGCTGCTGAGTGGCCGGTCACCGGGGGGCGGCATTCCCTGCGCCGGCACCGGGCACGGTGGCCTGGGAGGTCTGCTGGGTGATTCCCGGCACAGTGGGACCTAGTCTGTGCTTTCTAAGTAAGGGGATGCCTCTTCATAGCTGCCAGACACGCAAGGTAAAACTTCAAGTTGCCGTGACTGTGACCACAGCAAATGCCTCCTGAGGAGCGCAGCTAAGCGCTTTGCCCACACTGTTTCTTGCAGCCCTGGGAACAGCGCTGCTCTTATTCCCACTTCACGGATGGGGGGAGGGCGGGGAGGAGCCCCGCCCAGGCTGCCTCGGCTGGGACGTGCTGGGCCCCGGTGGACAGCCCAGCTCCCCCGTGAGTCTCTCTTGAGGGACCACCTCTGTGCACAGGACGGCACACCCGCGCCCTCCTCTGGGTCTGTCCCACGGGCAGGGAGACTGGCATTCACACCAGTCCGCCCCTAACCTTGTAAGTGAGAAAACCGGGGCTCACACGGAAAGGCTGCCCACTCAGGGCGCAGAGCGGGGGCTGGGGGCCGGGCCCTGGCAGCCCCCACTTCCCCAGCAGGGCGCCGCGTGACCAGCCTCCCGCCGCAGCCAGCTGCAGCCTCCCAGCCCCTCCCCCTCCCCTGCCTCCAGTTCATTTTTTCCTTTTAGGGCATTAAGCACAGAAGTATTAAAAGGGATCGTTCAGGCCGGTTAATTAGCTCAGAAGAGGCCTCCTCGGCAGCCCGGGTCACAGCCGTCCACCTCTCTTTATTAGCCGAACTGACGCAGACAGCAGGGCCCAGATGGGAATAAATTGAATCCGATGGCCAAGAGGCTCTTGTGAGAGCTATTAACAGGAGAGAGCAGGCCTCACACGTTACTCGCCAGCTTTTTTATAACCCCTCCTCCTGCTGCTGTCCGTTGCTCCCAGACGCCCACTCTTGGAGCCCCCGTCGGGGGAGCAGCTGGTGCCAGGAGAGCCCCACCTGTGCCCTAAAGTCCAGCCTTGGGTTGCAGGGCAGCCCCAATCTCTGAGAGACATGCTATCCGGGAGGGGGGAGGCCCCACCACAAGGCCAGAGTTCCTGGCTGTTTCCCCCCGCCCCGCCCCACCCCACCCCAACTAAGGCTGCAGAGACCCAGAGCCCAGGGCCCAGTGTTCCCTGCCCTTGGGGGAGGGGCCCAGCTTTGGCACCTGCCCCTCACCTTGTCCTGCCAGCACCGTGCTCAGGACGCGTCTCGGTCCCCACCTCCGTGATGGGCGGTAGAACTAGGGCTCTAAGGGCAAGAGGCTCGTCCAGGTGGCACAGCGGGAAGGGCGGGGCAGGGAACCAAACGCAGCGCCGACCTGTGCTTCGGGCCTGCCTCTTCCCTAACAGCCCGGGTGCGGGGAGCGATCACCCCGCGCTGCGGAGGGGAAAGCGCAGAGCGGGCCTTTCAGTACCTTGGACAGGGCTGGGCCTGGCCCCGCCGCGGAGACTCCACCAAGCCCAGCAGAGCCAGGCTGTCAGGACGGCAGGCAGGCAGCCAGCGGAGGACAGCGGCCCACCCCGCTCATATACACACTGCTCCGGCCGTCCCTGCTCTTCTGGAATGTGCCGGCAGGCTCCTGCCTCGGGGCCTTTGTTCTGCTGGTCCCTTCTCCCCAAGGGCCTTGCCCGGCTGGCTCTTCCTTGTCACTCAGGTCTCAGCCCTGGGTCGCCTCCTACGAGAAGCCCTCCCTGACTGCCCGGGAGGAGACACACAGCCCACACTGGCTGCTGACACACTCTCCTGCTGACTTTCCCCGAGTTCTCTCTGGAACGGTCTCACCCCAGAAGGCGGGCCCCCGTCTGCCCGTTCTCGGCCATGTGCCCGGGCCTGGCAGTAGCCAGGTGGCAGTAGCCACGGTGTGAATGTCGAGCACGTGGATCTACTTCCACGTGCAAACTCTGAGGGGATTTAACCCACTGAATGAACACAGGGCCTCGGGAGACAGGTCCTGCTGCTGCTCTAAGGACCAGGGAGCGAGGGCTCCGCAAGGGCCATGGTGTCCCCAGTGCCTCTCGGCCAGCTGTCAGCCCAGAACCTGTGCCCTGGCCCCTGCTCTGTCCTCCCCCAGCTCAGACCTTCACAGGCCTGATGGCCAAAGGGGACTTCAGGCAGATGGCCTAAGAAAACATTCCCGAGATCCCAGCAAAGTTCAAGAGGGCAAACCAAGGAGTTTTATGCCCCCTGGGAAAATGGAGGGTTCTCCGTGATTGACAGCAGGGAATCCGCCTCCGGCCTCGCCAGTCCCTCCTCTCGCCTCTTCATGCTAACCCCCAACCCTCTGCTGTTACTGGAAGGCATCCTGCCCTCCACGTGCTGTTCCCTCATCTGTGCCATCCCCCCTTTTTTATACCGGTGACTCCTACTCAACCTTCAAGGCCCAACTCCACCTACCCGCAATCTTCCCACCCCTTCCCCCCTGAACGCGGACTCTGCCTTCCACCGTGGGGCTGGAACACGCTGGATATTCATCTCCCAGCCTCCGTGGCAGCTGAGGGGGACACAGGCTAGTCCTGGGGGTGGAGACCTCTGGCGAGTGTGCCCTCCCCATAACAGAGCCTCAAGGGAAGGCGTGCCCCTGCACCCGGCCTACGGCTCTCGGCCGGACACAGAGGCATCTGAGTGCTGTGCTGACAGCGCCTGTGACCGTCCCACACACCTCAGCGCGAGCCGCCTGCCCCCACCCCCCCCTGCCGCTCATCCCCACAGACGCCAACCTGGGGGGGCTGCCCAGTGCTGGGCACTGCAAGGGAAGCTGCGCAGCCTCAGAAACCGCCAGGCGTCAACCCTGTGCCGTGCACCGGGCCGGGGGTTAACGGCTCACACGCTCAGCTTGCATCTCGCTCATCCCCGAGAAGCGTTTCCTCGGAGCGTTTACAATCCACCTGGAAACCGGTGGTGAAGAACCCGCTCCCCACATTTTCCAACCAGCTGCCCACAGAAGTCAGAGCCAAGGACACAGGGCAGGTGGAGCAGGAGCTGAGGCGGGGCTGGGAGGCTTTCTGCCCCCGCCAAGAGGGGCGGCGGCTGCCCCGAGGACAAGAGCATCTTGACTGCCTCAACGGGGGCTGCGTTTGGGATGATGGTTTGGTTGAGACAGAAGAGAGGAGCTTGCCCGGTTCAGCTGCGGGCGAGGGGCAGACCCATAGCAGCAGGCAAACAGGGGCCACTGAGCTGGGCCCAGGACACCTGCCCCCACCGGAGCTCAGCCCAGCCGCTTTTTACAGGACGTGGCCCGTCCCCAGCGCCAGGCCGCTCCGATCAAACTCGGCAAGCACGTTGGCGCGTCTGAACCCCCGCCGCGAGGGGGGTGGGGGAGGGGAAGCCAGGAGAGCACGGAACGGGGGTGGGTCCCTTCGTCCCTCTGGCGGAGGGAACACTGGGGAACCACTCAGAGCCCTGCACCGTTCTCACCCCCATGACCCTGAAACTCATTCCCACACCCCAGAAAGTATGCGCCCCAGAAAATGTGTGTGAGGACGCTCCCAGCAGCATATTGTTCTCGAACAGAAAAAAATTCCTGGAAGCAATCCATACGTCTACTCACAATAGAGCGCACAAGGAAATGGCACGTTCAAACAATGGGATTCCAGACAGCACTGAAAATGACTGAGCTTTGGGTACACACGTCATTGTGAAGGACTCTCAGAAACAACGTCATCCAAGAGAACCAAGCCACAGAAGAGTACACAGGTCCAATTCCATTTACATAACGTTAAAAAAAAAAAAAGGCAGCCAGAAAGCCTAACAATATGCTGTCTGGGTGCTCACACGGGGGCGAGCTGCACGGTGCATGGAGGGGGTTAACACAAACTGGACATCGGCCGTCATGGCTTGGGGGGTGGCAGGTGTGATGGGGAGGGCACACGGAGGCCCCCCAGATCTGGAAACGTTCTGCTCATTACACGCTCCTTTACTGATCTACATCACACACGTGCGTTTTACACACTTCTGAACGTGTGACATGCTCCACGATAAAATCTTTTTCAGACAAAAATGTAAAATCCGGGGGCGGTTTAAGGGAGAGCCAACAGCAGAGAAGAGGAGACGAGGCCCGCCAGGCAGAGGCACACACGCAGACACAGCTGGCAGCCAGGGCAGCTGAGCCGGGCCCGGCCCTCTTCTCCCGCCCCTCTCTGCCCGCCGTCTCCCAGGCCACCGCCCAGCGTGCCAGGCCAGGCGCCCCCCCCACCCCCACCGAGACGCGGTGGCCACCGGCGACCCTGCGTCTGGCCCCAAGCCCCACAGTCGCCGTCCCCTCCCCTGCTGCTGCCGCCGCCTGCTCCCTGCCAGGGCCCCGTGTGAACTCCTGCGGGGCCCTGCACCTTCTCCGGCGTGCTACCCTTCAACTGTGGCTGCCCACCCTGGCCGGGCCAGCACTCCACTCACAGCCGGCCAGCGTCCCGGCGAGGGCACGCTCAGCAGTACGGAAGGAATGCCTTCGGCCTTCCCCACAGCACTTTGCCGGTGGCTGGTGTCGCCAGAAGATGAGACAGCTCTCCCGGGAGCCCCAGCAAGTTACTGGTGATGCTTCTGAAGGCACACGACCCACAGACGACGCACCTGGACGGGGGACTGGAGCCTCCCACAGTGCCCTCTTTAGAGTCACAACCCCAGCAAGGAGGGGAGTCTTTAGAAGACCAGGCTGAAGGCGGGAGGCCCAGAGCCGCCCCCCAAGCTCAGCCAGCCACCCCTGGGCCCCCAGAACCTGGGTCACTCTCGCTACTGCCCTCCCCTCTGCCAGTGCCTGTCCACGGCCCTCAGGCTGCAGGCAGAGGAGCCAGGCTGGCAAGGTCTGGGTCACAGTCACGTGGTGACATGTGACACGAGGGTGGCCCAGCCAGCCTCAGGCTGCCTCTGCTCTGCACCAGACCGGCATGCGGCCCAGACTGGGACCCAGGGAACAGGCAGGAGGAGAACCCTGGCTGGTGCACACCCTCAGGGAGGGGGCAGCTGCCAGCCCAAGGCACCCCGACTCCACTCGGCCGCCAGCTGCGCCCACGTGGCCCGAAGCTCCTGTCAAGGCGGCCCTGCAGGCTGGTCAGCCCCCCATCCCAGGATGCCCTGGTCAAGGGACCACTGGGGATTGGCCACTGGGAGGACGGCCCCTCCAAGCGTTCAGGGCCTGTGGTGCCAGGCTGGACTCGACCGTGTGTGACACAGCCCATGCCCTCTCACGTGCTGAGCCCCACCCCCGCCCCCTCCAGGGCCGGGGGCGGCAGCTCCTCCCTCTTGCCTGCTTCTGTGAGCACCTGCCCAGCACCCAGTGACCCCGACACTGGAAAAATTGCCAAATTACAACAGGCTTAAGTCCACAGATCCGAAGGCATTGCTCGAATAGAAACGTTACGTGTGTGTCACCCTCGTCACCGCGGCCCGGACCAACACTTCTGTGCCCCGTTTGCTCCAGGCATCACTCCCGCCGCCGTCTTACCTGCCCCGCAGCGCCACGTGCATGGAGTCACCCCCTGTGCCCTTCCGCGTCATCCTCTGTCTGAGGTTCCTCTGGGTCGCCTGGAGCAGCAGCTCACTCTGTCATTGCCGTGTAGACACCACGGCACCCTGTGTGGACACCATCGCATTATTAGATCACAATGATCTTCCCCTTTTGCTGGTTTTGAACATCTGGGCTGCTACCACTGGGGGGCTAGTATGAGTAATGCTGCTAAGAATAATACTGTCCATGTTATTTTGGTGAAAAAAAACCCACTCGTGGGCAGAGTCCTATGCGTAGATACCCATATACGTAGTTTTATAAGAAACGGTCAGTTTTCCAAAGTGGCTGCACGATTTCACACTGTCACCAACCATGAACGAGCTCCGGTCCCTCCTCATTCTCACCAGTACCTGTCATTCCTTGTTTTTAGGGACTGAGATGGAATTCACATGCCATACAATTCACCCTTAGGAAGTACACAGTTCCGTGGTGTCCAGAATATTCACAACGTTGCGCAGCCACCATCACCACCATCACCAGGGCCCACATTTCCATCCCCTCCCAGAAGGAACCCTGAGCACCCCGCCCCCCGAACAGTGACACCAGCTGCCTCCCTCCCCAGCCTGGTCAGTCACTCATTCCTCTGTCTCAGTCCTGGATATTTTATACAAATGTGGCCTTTCTTTTTTTATTTTTTATAAATTTATTATTTATTTATTTTTTGGCCATGTTGGGTCTTCGTTGCCGCTGTGTGTGGGCCTTCTCTGGCTGTGGCGAGCGGGGGCTACTCTTCGTTGCGGTGCACAGGCTTCTCATTGCGGTGGCTTCTCTTGTTGTGGAGCACGGGCTCTAGGCTCATGGGCTTGGTTGCTCTGTGGCGTGTGGGATCCTCCTGGACCAGGGCTCGAACCCGTGTCCCCTGTGTTGGCAGGCAGATTCTTAACCACTGTGCCACCAGGGAAGCCCCACAAATGTGGCCTTTCTTGACCGACTTCTTTCACTTAGTGTCTGTAGGTCTGCCGGTGCTGTAGCACAGATCAGTGCTCATTCCTTTTTATAGGCTGCATGATATTCTATTGTACAGATTTACCACACTCTGTCCATTGGTAAGTTGATGGACATTTTTTTTTTCTTGGCCACGCCGTGTGGCAGGCGGGACCTTAGTTCCCTGACCAGGGGTCGAAGCCATGCCCCCTGCACTGGGAGCACCGAGTCTTAACCACTGGACCGCCAGGGAAGGCCCCAAGTTGATGTACACTTGGGTTGTTCCCACTTCTTGGCTGTAATGAATAACGCTGCTATGAACATTCATGTACAAGTCTTTGTGTGACATTTATTTTCAATTCTCTCAAGTATTGCTATATATCTAGGAGTGGAAATGCTGGGTTGTATAATGACTCTATGTTTAACTTCTTGAAGATTGAAAACCACCAGTCTGTTCTCCACAGCGACTGCACCATTTTCCATTTGCACCAGCAGTTACGGAGGTTCTGATTTCTCCACATTTCCACCAACACTTGTTATTTTTTATCTTTTGAACTATAGGCATCATAGTGAGTATGAAGAGGTATTTCACGGTGGTTTTGATTTGCATTTCCCTGACGGCTAATTATGTGAGCATGTTTTCATGTGCTTATTAGCCATTTGTATATCTCTTTTGAAGAAATGTCTATTCAAGTCCTTTGCCCATTTAAAAATTGAGTTATTTGTGCTTTTTTTTTACTGTTGAGTTATAAGAATTTAAAAAATATATTTTAGGGGCTTTCCTGGTGGTGCAGTGGTTGAGAGCCTGCCTGCCGATGCAGGGGACACGGGTTCGTGCCCCGGTCCGGGAAGATCCCACATGCCGCGGAGCAGCTGGGCCCGTGAGCCATGGCCACTGAGCCTGCGTGGCCGGAG
Organism: Physeter macrocephalus; assembly: GCF_002837175.3. Classification (NCBI taxonomy): domain Eukaryota; kingdom Metazoa; phylum Chordata; class Mammalia; order Artiodactyla; family Physeteridae; genus Physeter; species Physeter macrocephalus. The sequence continues at coordinate 4,970,244 of NC_041231.1, forward strand.
CCTGTGCTCCGCAACGGGAGAGGCCACAACAGTGAGAGGCCCACATACCAAAAATATATATATATATATTTATATATATATATTTATTTTTATATATTTATTTATATATATATATTTTTTAGATACTTGTCCCTTATAAGACATATGATTTGAAAATATTTTCTCCTATTATGTGGGTTGTCTTTCCACTTTCTTTATAATGTCCTTTGAAGCACAAAAGTTTTAAATTTCAATGAAGGCAAATTTATCTGCTTTTTTGACTGGTTATTTTTGCTTTAGGTGTCACATATAAAAAAAACCACTGCCAAATCTAAGGTCACAAAGATTTACACCTATGTTTTCTTCTATTTTCATAGTTTCAGCTCTTACATTTAGATCTTTGATGCATTTTGAGATACTTTTTGTATGTGCTGTAAGGTAGGGGTCCAGCTTCATTGTTTTGCATGTGGACCTCCCACTGTCCCAGGATAGTTTGGGAAAAGATGGACTTGCACCTCTGTTGACAGTTAGTTGGTTGCAGATGTAAGGATTAACTTCTGGACTTTCAATTCCAGTCTATACATCTGTCCTTATGCCAGTGCCACACTGTCTTGATTACTGTAGCTTTGTAGTAAGTTTTGAAACTGGGAAGTGTGAGCCTTCCAACATTTTCTTTTTCAAGACTGTTTTGGCTATTACAGGTCTCTTGCATTTCCACAGGAGCTTGTGGTGGTTAATTTTATGCATCAACTTGACTAAGCTATGGTAGCCATGGTACCCAGGTTTTGGCCAAACACCAGACTAGATGTTGCTGTAAAGGTGTTTCTTAGATGTGGTGAACATTCAAATCAGTAGGCTCTGAGCAAAGTGGATGACCCTCCATAATGTGGGTGGGTCTCATCCAAGGGGTTTAAGGCCTCAAGGAAAAAAGATGGAGGGAGGTCCCCTGAGGAAGAAGGAAGTCTGTTTCCAGACGTCTCTGGACTCCACGTACAACATCAGTTCTTCTCTGGGTCTCCAGCCTGAGGGCCTGCCCTGCGGAAGGCAGACTTGCTAGCCCACATGATCGCATGAGCCAATTCCCTTAAATAAATCTCTAGATAGATAAACAGATAGATAGATAGGTAGCTATCCACCCTACTGTTTCTATTGCTCTGGAGAACCCAGACTAATTTTAGGACCAGCTTGTAAACTTCTTCAAAAAAGGCAGCTAGGGGGCTTCCCTGGTGGCGCAGGGGTTGGGAGTCCGCCTGCCGATGCAGGGGACGCGGGTTCGTGCCCCGGTCCGGGAGGATCCCGTGTGCCGCGGAGCGGCTGGGCCCGTGGGCCGTGGCCGCTGGGCCTGCGCGTCCGCGTCCGGAGCCTGTGCTCCGCGGCGGGAGGGGCCGCGGCGGTGGGAGGCCCGCATACCGCAAAAAAAAAAAAAAAAAAAAAAGGCAGCTAGGATTTTCATAGGGACTGTGTTCAATCTGCGGAACAATTTAGGGGGGATTGACATCTGAACAATATTAAGTCTTCCAATCCATGAACATGGGATGTCTTTCCATTTATTTTGGTCTTTTAAAACTTCTTTCAACAATGTTTTGTAGTTTTCAGCGTATAGGACTTGCACTTCTTTAAATTTATTCCTAAGCATTTTATTCTTTTTGATGCTACTGTAAACAAATTGTTTTCCTAATTTCATTTTGGACCACTCACTGCTAGTGAAGAAAAATACATTTGATCTTGTATCCTGTAACCTTGCTGAACTTCTTTTTTAGCTCTAATAGTCATTTTGGGCATTCCTTGGGGTTTTCTATACGCAAGATCATGTTGTCTACGAATAGGAATTGTTTTACTTTTTTCTTTACAAACTAGATGCCTTTTATTGTTTTTCTTGCCTAATTTCCCTGGCTAGAACCTCCAACACAAAGCTGAATAGAAGTGGTGAGAGCAGACAAATACATCCTTTTAGTTCTAACCATCCTCCTGGGGTGTGGCAGTATCTCATTAGTTTTAATTTACATTTCCGTGATGCCTATTACATTTTGTTTCACTTCCCCATCAGATAAAAAACTGGAGCATGCACACCAGTATATGTTCTAATGTCTATGTAACGTCTAATTTAGGTTGCTTTTCCTGAGGCAATTCTAGTGTTATCCTCCTGCACCCTCATGGCTTGTCGGGGTGCTCCCAGGGTGGATGCACCCCTCTCTGGGGCCTCTCACTGGTACCGTGCCAATGGCACGGCCCACTGGGACCCTTCCTGAGGGACGCGGAGTGCCCGGCAGTGGAGAGGGACTGAGGAACCTTCCCAGCCCTGTCACGTGGGCTGCCCTCGCGAGCTGGGTGGCCGCATGGACTTCAGTTGCTCAGGCCAGGGTCCAGCCACAGCCACTCACCAGGCTCCTTAGCTGGAAGGCAGGACTAAGAATGCTGCCCACCCCTGAAATGGTTCCTGCCACGCAGCTCGGCGGGGAGGACAAAACGGGCGAGCCTGTATCAAGTGCTCAGGGTGGCACCAGGCACAGAGCAAACGCTCAGGGACAGCTGGATTGTGATGGCCGGTGACGGAGTGCGTGACGGGAGCAGCGGCGACTTCGTGCTGATTATAAGATGCGTGGAAGTTCCCTGAAATCTTTGCTTGGTCCAAGCATGAACGATGGGGTTGGGCGTGCAGCTCACCGTGGAGAAGGGAGGTGGGGGGGAGGGGTCTGTCAGGCCGGCCTGGGCCCCATCCTCCTGGCTACCACCTGGCCTTCCTGCTGGGAAGGGGATGTGGACCCCAGCTCGAGGCACACGACAGAGCAAGGGGCCCCCACCCTGACCCTGGCCCCCCCAAATCGGAGGCCTGCGCAACTCCCAGCACCGGTGCAGCCGGGGCTGGGGCAGAACACCATCCCTGGGAGTTCAGGAACACAGGTGGTTCCGGGAGAGCAGGAGGAACAGAGACTGTTTCTAAACCTGGAAGTAATTTACTGTGTTTATTAAGTGGTTATGGTCGGTTAAATAACCAAATACTTGAAGATGATAACCCCCACGCCCTCCAGGCGGTCCAGCTGGGAGCTGGACCTCCGTCTCCATTCTGTCTGACAGCTCTATGCTCCACAAACGGTCGGAGATTATTCAAAACATGTTTATTTAAGATGAACAGCTCTCCTGCAGATACAAATCCAAGCCAATAAGGCTCATAAGCCCTTACAATAATCAATGATAGCATTTAAACACCTGGCAGCTTTCCTTAAACTGGAGGCCCCAGGCTCCTGAGAGGAAGAGGCTGGGGTCCCACATGCCAGGTGCTGAGAGGATGATCAGAAGCCAGAAAACCTGGGGGCCCAGGCACAGCATGACCGCCCCCCCCAGAACCATCTCATCTCCTCTGGAATGTGGGCCCTCAGCTCTGAAACCCTGTGAGTTCCTGAGGGTTCTGAGAGGCGGCCGTGGGAAAGAAAGGCCGCCCCACAGAACGGCGACAGAGTTAAATGAGGGCACAGGGGCTCAAGGATCTCCAGACTCCTCCCCAAGGTAGAGGCCACATCACCTCCCCAAATCCATCCCACCCTCCCGCCTCCGCGAGACCCGTACACTCCTCTCCTCCCTGGAACACGTTCCACCCCCGACGCCCCACCCAGCGTATACAGACTCATGCCTCAGCGAGCGAGCAAATGCCACCTCTCCCGGGAAGCCCTCCTGGACCACCTCACCCCCACCCCGAGCCCCCACCTCACCCCCACCCCGAGCCCCCAGCCCCCTGACTTTCTCGTCACAACTCATTATCACGGTTTGAAAGTAAGTGTGTGGCTACTGCTGCCCCTGCCCTGGGAGCTCCCGAGCACAGACCGGTCAGTCGTTCTCACCATCACACCTGGCACCGGGCCCAGGCTGGACAGGGCCGATGCCCAGTGGGTGCTCTCCCTGTGGACACAGAGCCAGTGGGTGCAGAAGGCGGCTTCACTGGGCAGAGGCATCCTGCTGCCCACCCCGGCCGGCCTGGAGCATCTGTAGACCGTGTCCACTCCTGCCAGCCTCTCTCGGACCCTGGCTTTGCAGGATGTGTTAAAATCTGCTGGAGCGAACTGAGCCTCTTTGCTCTGCTTCTTCAGAATGAACGTCACTATCTGAACTACTGTAGTCTTACACGCAAATTTTAGAACAAGTTTGTTAAGTTCTTTGAAAACTCCCACGGCAGGAACTTCCCTGGCGATCCAGTGGTTAAGACTCCACACTCCCAATGCAGGGGGCACAGGTTCGATCCCTGGTTGGGGAACTAAGATCTCGCACGCTGCATGGTGCGGCAAAAAAAAAAAAGAGCTATCATCAAAAGGACAAGAAGTAACAAAGTTGGCGAGGACGTGAAGAAAAGGGAACCCTCACGCATGCACCGTTGGTGGGAATGTAAGCTGGCGCAGCCACTGTGGGAAACAGTATGCAGCTTCCTCAAAAAATTAAAAATAGAACTACCATATAATCCAGCAATCCCACTTCTGAGTATTTATTCAAAGGAAACAAAACACTAATTCATAAAGACACATGCATCGCTATGTTTACTGTAGCATTATTTGCAATTGCCAAGATATGGAAACGACCCAAGTGTCCATCAATGGATGAATGGATAAAAAAGATGTGACACATATGTAAAAAATCCTGAGGCAAGTCTGTAATTTCTGTCTGTCTGTTTCGGAAATTGGCCCTCCGGCGTGGCGGGCTGCACGGACCACGCTCCTCACTTTGTAGCCGATTGGCATTGTCGGGCCCTAGAAGGTTCCTCTCCTGCGGGTTATTACTCATTGTACCCTCCCCCGACACCCAAGGTGACCGGCCTGGGCTCCATGGCTGTGCTTTGTACGTGTGCTTTTCAAGCGAGCGCTGCTCTTCCGTGGGTGTTTTAATTTATGTAAACAGTATCACGTTTGAGCCTCACGCTGTGTGTTTTTCCCCACCAACAGCTGGTGTTAGGACTGTTCCGAGTTGTCAGGGGACCGGCTTGTCTGTGCGACTCTCTACTAACCGCCCCCATCCCCGAAGGACCCCGCAGGCACTTGCCTGCCCACAGGGCGCGAGGTCTCAGGGGTGGACGTGGACCAACCGGGAGTGGCTGGCTGGCTCAGGCCATGGGCGTGCGCTCGCCCCGACCAGGTGCCGTGGGAGCTCCCCCCTGCTGCTGGGCCCACCTGCTTCCCACCTGAGGTCCCTGCAGCCCCAGCACACAGCCCACACCCGCCGGCCCCCGTTTTTATCGGTTTAGCAGGGGAAAGTGACGGGTTCTCCTGTCGTCTGAACCCGTGTCCCTCTGAGCGGTGACGAGTCTGATTTCCTGTGGTTCCCGACTCGGCCGTTGCCTGTTCCCCCTTCTGCTCTAGTTGGTTTGCAGGACCTTCCCCGCAGACACCATGCGGTCAACGCACAGAGCGACCAGCACAGATCCCAGTCCCATCAGGGCAGACGGCGCAAAGATCCTCCCCAACCAGCCGCCTGCCTGCGAACCTTCTTCAGTGACCTTCAAGCGAAGAAGCCCTTATACTGATGCCCACACACTCACACCTTTTGTTATCTCACAGCCTGTTCGTCTGGAATTACGTTTCAGAAGACATATCCAGCCCCCAGTCACAAAGACACTTCGCCAGAAGGGTTTGAACACACAGTTTTGAGGACAACTGGTATTCTTCAACGTTAGGTGACCACATCCATGCTAAAAGCCCAGATAAAGGACAACCGTGTTTAGCTGAAGTTGCTGAAGGAATAAATGATCCTGCAGCCACCCCGCCAGAGACCACGGTTCCTGTTCACCCCCTGCCCTGACAGCCCCGCTGCGGCCGGGAGACCTGCCCTGGCGCTAGGCAGCTCCGCACACCTTTTGCTCAAATAGGACCGACGGTGCATCTTGGAGGAGGCCAGGCACCCCCAAGGTGATGGGGACATCGTGGGGACAAGGAGCTAGCTCGGCCGTCGACAGGAGACAGTGTTTAAAAATACCACAAAGGTCACTGTAAGCTGTGCTCTGCATGTTGACCCCGGCGTGTTCAGGAGTCTACCTGTGCGAGCAGCCTCTGAGCTGCACACCTAGACGTGTGCGCCTGCTACCTGTGCGTAATACCTCGATTAAATGCTTCAGAGCTTCCGCCACGGTAGGTCAGGACAGGGGACAAACCAGCGCCTTCCAGGAGACGGCGGAACAGAGACTCCTGCGTGCAGAGCCAAAGCCGGCCTGGGATCGCCGCGGGTTACGGCACCCTAACCAGAGGCAGCTGATGGTGCGGGTGGGGAGCCAGGCCGACCGGGACCCCAGTCTCAGCTCCGCCACTCACGAGCGTGATCCTGGGGAAGCCGTGTAAGCCCTGGGGCCTCAGTGTCTCCATCCACAAAATGGGCTGGTGCCGGCAGGCCACGCCCCTCACTGTCCCCTCGACCCGTGTCACAAGCATCCTCGGTGGCCACAGGGAACCAGCTCACAGACATGCCAAAGGCGTGAAGAAACAAAGTGCCGGCTTCACAGGAGGCACGCAACGAAGGTCTGCTCTTTCTTGTTCCCGAAAAGGCCTCCTCAGGTACACATGCTTCAGAGCAGAGTCTCACTCGCTTACCCAGGCCAGGTGTGACAGGGGAGAGCTGGCAGGTGCAGCCCCCCTTGCTGCAGCGAGGTACGGCCCCAGGTGACAGAGAGCGGCCCCCAGAGCAAGAGAACCATCTTCTTTCACATGTAGCTGGAATCTGGAACTTTACATGAAATCTCCATATTTTTCAATTTTGACAAGCCATTGAAATCGTTTAAAACACTGTGTGAGCCAAACGAAACTCAGGCCTGGGCTACCAGTGTGCCATGTTAAAACATGTCTCCACCACTCTCATGTAACAAGGGGCATACAGAGAGGCTGGTCAACTTGGCCAGGGTTACACAGTGAGCAAATTAGGCAGTGGATGCGTGGGACCTCAAAGCCGTCCATCATCCAGCCATTATCCACCCATCCATCCATCCATCATCCATCCATCCATCTGTTATCCACCATCTATCCATCCATCCATCCATCCATCATCCATTATCTATCCCATACATCATCTATACATCATCCATCCATCCATCCATTCATCCATCCATCCATCCATCCGTCCATCCATCCATCCATCATCCATCCGTCCATCCATCATCCATTATCTATCCCATACATCATCTATACCTCATCCATCCATCCATCTATCCATCCATCCATCCATCCATTATCCATCCATCCATCCATTCATCCATCCATCCATCCGTCCGTCCATCCATCCATACATTATCTATCCCATACATCATCTATACATCATCCATACATCCATCTATCCATCCATCCATCCATCCATCCATACATACATACGTTATCCATCCGTCCATCCATCATCCGTCATCCATCCATCCATCCGTCCATCCATCCATTCATTCAGCAGATATTTGCTGAGTGTCCACCGCATGCACCAAGGACGCTGCAGCGGTTAAGGGCTGGGGCTCTGCAACCAGCTGACTATGCTCAGATCCCAGCTCTGTGCAAAACTGCATGACTTGGCCATGTAACTCAATCCCAGTGCCTTGGTTTCCTTGTTTGTAAAATGGGGAGACTGGTCCCTTCGTACTGAGTTGTCTGTAAGGATGTAAAAAGTGAATCTTCACAACAGTGCTGGGCACACAGCAAGCCAGGGCTAACTGCTGGTGTTTACTAAGTGTCCACGTGAAAGCTGAAGGGCCCTGTCACCCCACAGAAGGCACATGACTTTCACAGCCCCGACTCCTCCTTGCCCACCCCCGAGTCATGCTGGTGGCCCTGGACCAGGTCTCCTGCCCCTCCCCCCTCTTCGCCCCCCCGCTGCGGTTGGCCCACCGCTGCTCCCCTCTGCCTGTGTCAGCTCCCCTTGACATCCCGTCCTCCCTCCCGTTCTCACCTCCTCCCAGGAAATGTCACTGCAGCAACACTGATAAATATTTATAAAAGCAGCAAACAAGCCCAGTGCATAAGCACATTTGAAAACACTGTGCTTGACAGCTGACTTCCCCGGGTCGAGGCTGCGGTTCACACACATGCACACGCTGCACGCCCTCACGTCCACTCCCGGAAGGCCAGCGCCTCGCCCAGGACGGCTCAGCAGGACAGTGGCAGCTGGGGAGCAGGCAGCGTGCCGCCCCGTGAGCTGGGGCCCCGCTTGGCCTGTGTCTGTGAGCAGAGGACAGCTGTGAGCAAACGCTCTGCAGGGCCCCGCCTGCTCTGCTCCTGCCCGAGGTCTGTCCCACAGGCCTGCGTGCTGACGGCCTCGGCACGCCTGCGGTGCCCGCAGCATCCTGGCAGGGTTTCTCAGGGAAGGACAGTTCCCAGCTGGGTTCAAGGCCGGATCGTCCTTCTCCTGGGGGCCGGGAGCAGGCGCCTGTGTTTGGGGTGGGGGCCTGGGCCCTTGGAGAAGGCCTCCCACCTGGGCCTCAGTTTCCTAAGGGACCCTAAGCTAACACCCTCCGTGTTGAGTCTACCCCACAGGAAGAGGAAGCCCAGGCCCAGGCTACATGTAGTGCTCATAAGACCCCGTTCTCCAGAAACCCACACGGTGGCCGCCCCAGACCACCCCCAGCGGCTCACGGAGAGGCGGGGCAGGGAAAGCCTCCCGTGCATCCGTTCCTTATCTCTTCTCTGCAACAACCGCATTGGGCTGGCTGGCAGTTTTCCTGGGAGCCCACCTCACGGGGTCTTGTGCTGGCCATTTGCTGGGGTGGGGGGGCCTCTAGAGGAGGGCAGTGAGGGAAGGGAGAGGCCAGAGAAAGACACAGAGGGACGGGTTCCAGCTCATCTGCCTCTGGCGATCCGGTAGGGGTGATGGAGCCTGAAGCGCCCCAGGGCCGCCCCACCCCCGCCCCACCCCGAGGCCAGGGGACTGGAGTTTTGAACCCCGAACGTCATGTCAGTCAATCATTGGCTGCAGGCCACCCACCCCACGGGGAAGGGGGAGTCACGACCCCCAGAGGCCTCTTAGCAAGGGGGCCATCAGCCCAGAGCCACGGGAGAAGGCCCACCACCGACAGCACCACCTGCGTTCTCTGCGGGGCCCTTCCTGTGCCTGGTGCTGCCCGCCGTCAGGCCCAGGCTTCCCATCAGCCAAACTAGGGCACTCGGCCCAAACCGCTGCAAGACCCCGGGCCCAGCGGACAGAGCCTCCCAGGGGCTGAGGCTGCGGAGAAGGCCTGGCCCTCCTGTCCTGGAGGCGGAGCTCCCCGCTGCGGAGCTGGGAGCCAGCCCAGGGTCGTGGAGGAAATGCCCATCAGCTGCCCCCCACCTGCCTGCGCCCGGGCTGCCCCCAGGGAGCAAGGACCCTCTCACTCCCATGACACCTCTGGCGAGAAGACGCAAAGGACAGCTGGGGAGAAGACTGCAGAGTTCGACCCTCGGCCCTCGCTGACAACATGGCCCGGGGCCGGCCCAGCAGCTCGTGGCCAAGCGAGTCTGGCCCCTCGGGGCACCTCTCTGTCCTTCTGGACGAGGGCCACCTCCTGCCCGCCCCAGACGGGACCCCGCTCGCCTGTCCCCAAGCCAGGCCAGGGCTGCTCCACAGAGCCAGAGCGTGGCTGGGCCCAGCACCATCAGCCGGGCGTCCAGGTGCTCCCCTGCCCCCTGCGGCCCCGGGACCCGCCCCTGCACCGACCCCTCGGCCTCCCTCCCCCAGCATCCTCCTCCCCAACACAGCGGGAAGAGAAAAGGGCCTCACCGAGCGCCACTCAGCCCTGCGAGGGCCCCGTCCCCACCTCTCCCAAAGCCCACCTGCCCCCACGACTCCCCTCGCTGGGCCTGAGCACTTGCCGCCCCTGCCCTGGGCCCTCCCAGAGGCCTCCGGGCACCTACGGCGCCGGGTTCCCTTGGTGGCATCCCCACGGGTGGGATTTTGTGTTTGTCTGTGTTATTTGTTCAGCGTCTGCCTTTTGCCTCTCGATACCCCCCGGAACACAGGTTCCAGGAGGGCAGCACTGGGGCGGAGGTGTCCCTGTGGCTCCCCCAGCACCCAGCACTGGAGTAGCTGCTCCAAAGTGAGCAAGTGGGAGGGGCGGGGGCGCCCTCCATGGACAGGGCTTCCTCCTGCATCCCTTCTGGCCACTGTGTGCAGAGCGGGAAACGGGCTCCCTAGCGGGCAAGGCGCGGCCAGGGCCGCCCAGCTGGGCCGGCGTGGCCCCAGGAGGGCCCCTGCGGGATGGGGCGGGGGTCTGCGCGGGCACTCGGAGCAGGTGGCTGTCCCCGATTTCCTGGGACGGGCCTGCTTGGTGCCTGTCGCCCCGTGTGACCACCAGCAGTGCCTTCTTTCACTCACACAAGTGGCCGAGTCATACGGCAGGATGAGCCTGCAGGACCAGGTCCCACAGGCCCACCGCGGGTACGAGGACCAGGGGCTGCCTGAAGGTGCCGCGCAGGGTCTGCCGGGGACCCCCGCCATCCAGTCCGACGGGGTCTGCAGAGACCGCGAGCACGCCCAGGGCGGAGGCGTGGGCTCGGGCTGCCGGGGACCCATGGAGGTGGCCAGGATGAGGCCGGAGCCCAGAGAAGGGGCAGGGCAATCAGGAGGCCGTGGGTGGAGGGGGCCGCGGGAGCCGGAGAGGTGCAGGCTGTCGCTGGGCCGCGGCTCCGGGGGAGAGTCCCCCGTCCCCACGTGGAAACGGGGCCTCTGCACCGGGGGGGCGGGCGTAAGCAACACACACACACTTCAATCACTGCTCACTAGGTATGCCTCACTCACACACACACGGTTCCAGACACACACACACAGACAAACACACCCACAAGGCACAAACAACACCCGCACGAAAAGGCATACACACCGGAATGAGTAGACATGTCACAGAAGCAAGTCCTCAGAGACACACAAATTCAGACACAGACACACTGACACACAAAAGGCACAGACGTACTCGCGCTCACAGAAATAAATACACACACAGGCACATGCCTGCATTCACACAAAGACGCAAGAGCACGCACACACGTGCAAATGCACACGTAGAGCTCAGTCACAAGGCCAGGTGGACCCGACACACAGACCTACACCACATGCACACGAGTACAATCTCCCCGCGTCGCTCTGTCTCACCACTGTCAGGAGTGAGCCCTGAGTGCTTCTCGTCTGGGCCCAGAAGAGAGCGCACCCCTCTCTGGCTCCTCCTCCCCTTCCCCAATTAGCCCAGCAAACAGGGGCTGCGGGAACAGCCAGTTCAGCCTGGGCCGGGGGGCTCGCCTGCAGCTGAGAAGCACCTGTCACTTCGAGGACCCCCTCAGCTGGCTGACGTCTCCCGCCCCTGGCGCAGCCCGGCCCCGATTGCCGGAGCAGCCCCGGGGACGGGGCCCTTCCCCACTCCTCCCCAGGCCAGAAGCACTTGGAGGAGCGTTTGTCCTCCTGGCAGCTATCTCCTGGGCACCTCCAACGCTGCGGGCACTCAGCAGGCCCCGGGGGCGGCACCGCGGTGAGCGGACAGCCCGGCACTCGCGGAGCTGACGGTCCAGTGCAAGACACGTGCTCGGCAAACCAGCACGAAAATAATCCCCGAGCGCCACCCTGGGAGGGACACGGCCCCGTGGGAGCCCCAGGAGGGCCTCTGACCAGCTCTGGGAGTTCGGGGACCTTTCCGGGCCCGAAGCACCTTGATCTGAGAGAGGCGGGGGGAGGAGGATTCAGGAAGGGGTTAAGGCAGGTCGAAAGCCCCGGCTGGTCTGGCGGGCCTGAGGCAACCCTTCCCAGAGCTGCAGGTGGGGCAGGCTCTATCCGTCGCCGCCTGCTCGCCGGGGCCCTCGCGCTCAGGCTCGCAGCTCTGGGGCTTTGAGGCGCAGGAGGCTGCGCTCCAGCTCCGCGAACCGGGACGGAGACTTCGAGCCGGGAGACCCGCCGCAGGGATGTGGAGACTGAGGCCCAGAGACCAGCAGCACCAAGGCACGCAGCGCCACTGCGGGAAGAAAGCGCCCACGGAGTAGAGCCAGCTGGTCAGAGCCCAGGAGAGCAGCTAGCCCAGCCCCTCAGCAGGCCACATGCGGAGCTGGGACGGAGACCCCGGCTGCATGGGAGGAACCGCAGAGCCCCACCGTGAAGCGGCGTGCGTGCAGGGCAGGGCGGGGTTTGTGGCCAGTTTTGCGATCCATCCATCCATCAATGGACCACACTGGAGGAAACAGATGTGGAAATGAGACGGCGCCTGCAGACCTACGGCTGCCGTGTGGCTGACGAGAGCCGTCCTCGGGGGCTGACAAGGACAGAATGAAGCCCAGTGTTGGGGGTGGGGGGCATCGGGGGGCACAGATGTCCCGGGGTGGGGCTGGAGGGCACTGTCTGGCTGGCTCACGTGTTCGGCGGCTGCGCAGACCTCGGCCTAGCGGTGGACGGGGGTGAGGAGCACCCTGCCCACTCCAGCCACCTCCACCTCCTCCAGGGCGTGGGGAGACCAGGGGCGGGAGGGACCTGCGGCTGCACGTGTCGCTTCTCTGGAAAGCTGGCCTTGGCCAGAGGCAGGCCGGTCGCTACATCAGCCCCAGCGGCCCTGGGTCCGGGACCGCAGGACGGCCCGCCTGGGCCTGGCAGGAGCCAGAGGCCCAGGCTCTGTCCTTCCCAGAGCGGCCGACGTCCAGGCACCAGAGGGACATGGTGGAGTGGACACGGCCCGAGCGGGTCCCCTTGGAGCTGCTGACGCCCTGGGGGCTAGGAGTATCGTCTGACAGTGTGGGGCACAGGCACGGCAAGAGGCAGGGGCTGCAGGTCTGCAGGACAGAGCCCGCGCCAGCAGCCACCTGAGACCCTGGGGGCAGAGGGTCCGAGGGTCCGGGCGGTCAGACGGTCGGGGAGAGGCTGAATTAAACACCAGAAATGCCCCCAAACCACTGGCGGCCTGCTCCCTGGGGTCTGGCCCACCAGGACCCCCCTGGGGGCCCACATCAGGGTGGGGCCTGAGCTCTCTCCAGGTCAGTTTCCAGCTAGTTGCCCTGCACGTGGAATCAGGGCATCTGGGGCTGCGCCCATGGCCCCCTGAGGTGAGGCCGTGCACACGGGGCCTCTACCAGTTTTCTGGGTCTAAGGCGCTGAGCGGGTGCCACCCCTCAGGGCCACCACGGGTACTCCAGGGCTCCCCAGAGCCCAGCCCCTGCCAGGACAACGCTGGCCCCTGTTTCCTGCCCACATTGCTGGGCACAGAGGGTCCTGGGGAAGGAAGAGGCTCAGAGGCCATCGTGAGGGTGGGGAACCATGGGCTGCAGCAGGTGCTGGGGAGACCAGCTTGCCGACCTCAGACCCCAGCAGGAAGAGAAAGCCTGAGGCCAGGCCATCCCTGGGGGCCAGTAAGGGTCCCAGTTCCCGGGAGGACCTGCCCAGAGGACAACAGAGAGCTTTGTTGGCGGCTGTACTTGTCAGGATGCCCAGGTCAGCCCTGGGTCCACCTGGACAAGCACGGGAAGGACGTCTGTCCCGGTGCACCTCAGCTCGGCCTGCCAGGCTCAGGCGGGGACGCAGCATCCAGGCACGCGGCCGAGAAGTGGCTTGTGGCCGCCTGGTCCCCCCAGACCCGCCCAGAGGGGAGCAGCCCTGCCTGAGGCCGCCTCCCCACGTGATCTGGTGGGAGTTTGGGAGAAAATGACAGAGTGGAAATTAGGTCAGCTCCTTAGGAGCAGGAAAGAAACCGGAAACCGTGTGACGGCAGAGCCAGTGGTAACGGGGAAACCCTTCAATCACGTGAAGGCAGAGTGGGAGGACAGCGGACGAGCCGATAACGGACGGCGGGAGGGGCCGCTCGGTGGGTCCCTGCCATCAGTTACCCACGCTCGTGGCCCTGCTGGCTGCTCTGCACGCCCGCCCGCGACAGCGACAGGCCCGGGCCCCGCCCAGGCCGCGACTGGACCCCCGGACCCCCGACGGCCAAGCAGAGCACTGCCCGGGCTACACGCACGCTTATACACGCGTGCTCCGGCGCACAGGACCCTGGACACCCAGACCAAAGACACACTCACACGCTCACTCCCAGGTACTCACTCAGCACCCAGACACCAGCACACACACGCTCACAAAACACACCCCGCCACGCTCATGCATAGATACACACATGCCCACGAGACGCACCCTCAGACACACGTGAACACACAGGACATGTCACACACACACACTCATGCTCTCAAACACAGACATAAACACACACACACACGCTCACAGACACACAACACATAAACATATGAGGACACACACGCACACAGATCACACCTGGACACACTCCTAACAGGTCCTGCACGCATGGACACGGTGACCAGACCCTCCCACTCGGGGCACGTCCACGCAGCCACACACTACGCCCCCTGAACGCAGCCCTCTTCACGGGGCCCACGATGGCCCTGCAGGGCCCCCCAGCCCCCAGTATCCCAGCCGTGCAACGTCGCTCCTCCCCTGCCCTGTCTGGGGTAGAGCCCGTGTCACCCTGGCGGATGGAAGGACCACCCTCGGCACGGCTCTGCGCTCGCGCCCACCACCCTGCTCGCCGAAGCTGCGCGGCCCCAGGCAGCCTCACCCGGGCACCCGGCCCCGGGCCCGCCCACGCCCGCTCCCCGGTCGTCCGCTCAGCCGCACGTCCTGAGCGCGCCGGGACCGAGCTGCGCCCGGGGTCGCTCGTAAGCAGCGAGGCCAAGGCCCCCTCAGGAGCCGCAGAGAGTGGGGCACACACGTGTGGCACGTGAGAGGGGATAAAGGCCACAGAAGAGCAGAGCGGAGCGGGTGTGGGGTTCATGGTGGTCCTGAAAGGCCTCAGGGAGGAGGAGGTGGGGACTCCAGGCAGAGAGACGGGGTTGGGGGGGGCAGGGGCGTAGGAAATAAGACCCCCAAGGAGCAGGCGGCCCTCGGTGCGGGGCCACTGAGGACCTGCCGGCCACGCACAGCGGGAGGCCGTGGCATTGACCCAGGGCAGCTGGGGGGGGCGGCCGTGAGCTGGTGCCGGCGCTCTGGTGGGAGAAGCGGAGGAGAGGGAGGGGCAGGGCTGACCCCGCCACCACCGAGATGAGGGAGACTGAAGGGCGGGGTGCGGGGACGCGAGAGCTCCAGGAGGTGACTCTGGATTATCGGGCGGCCCGTGGGATCACGTCCGTACACGGGGGCAGCGGCTCAGGCTCACAGAAGCAAACAGAGGGATCGAAGCTGCCGTGGAGAGGCGGTGGGGCTACGAGCCCCGGGAGCTGGAAAAGGCCAGGAAACAGATCCTCTGGGGCCTCCGGACGCCTCGATGCCGGGAGCCTGACCCCCAGAGCTGTGAGAGCGTTTTACTGCCTGACCCACCAGGTCCGTGGGCATGTTACCGCGTGGCTAATGCGGACACACCTGTGCAGCGGGGCCGGTGAGGGACTGCTGCGTGCACAGGGCGGGCCCCAGGAGGAGCAGGGGACACAGACTGGGGAGCCGCGGGGCTCTGGGAGGTGCCGGAAGCCCCCGAAGGAGCCTGTGTAACAGATACAAGAAGAGGCCGCAGCCTGACCCGGGGCCCCACGTGAAGAGTCAGAGAGAGAAAGAAACCAGACGAGGCTGAGGGGGCCTTTCTCCTGAGACCAAGTGGAGAAGGTGCTTCAAGGAGGCACGCGTGGGTCGGCGGGGCGTGGTGCGTCCACGCAGCGGAAACCGCTCAGCACGTCGTGGCACATCTCAAAACCACCTGAGCGAGAGCAGCTTACACGCGAGAACGCACTCCGACCCCACGTACCAATCCCAGGAAACGCAGAGCATCCTCTCGGGACAGAGCGCAACCGCGGGGCCTGGGGACAGTCCTTCCGCTCGGACCACACCGCTCGCTGCCCGGGAGACCGCGACACACACCTGCTGGGAGCGGTCCTAACAGAGCCGCCCTGTTAGTGCCTCAGCCAGACCTCCAAACAGATGATTACAAAGTAAATGTGCACGGGGCCCAAGGCGCCCGCGACCTGGCCCCGGCCGAAGCGGCCACACCCCTGGGAGCCAACGCCCCCACTGGAAATTAAGGCAATTTCACCTGGATTTCTGTCTCTTGCAAGCAAAAAAGTCCCTAATAGTGGTCTTAAGTAGGGAAACCCCCAAAGATGCTGCACTTGACTGTTGTCTCTGACATCTAGAAACGTAAGGGCTAAAGAATGTGTCTGAAAAGCTGAAATGAGTTCAGCTAAGAACAGAACATGTGAACTTTCCAAAACCTTGACATACATAAAAAGCAAATAAAATGGCAATAGAATCTCAAGCGGTTAAAAAGCAGAAACCACAGAAGACGACGACAGAAGTTAGCCTGAAATTATTAATTACAACACGTGTTTAACTTAGTGTTTTACAATAGGTATAAGGCAAACCCAACTTAAGAGTCCACCTTTTCACACTGAGTGAAACAAAATCAAGCTAAAGGCTGTTCATGGCAGACATTTGCAAAGCAAAGTTACAACAGATAAAAATACACCAGGATATAAAATCAGAAGGAAAACATGGGTCAAATACCAACTTCAGATACAGCCACGTATAAGGCAAAAAGCACTACACAGACAAAAGTGCCAAACCATCATGAGATGTAACGCAACAAATCACAGCACAGTCAAGTATAGGGAGTAAAAACCCTCAGAAACATGAGAGGGCTTGGCAAAAATACTCCACTGATTGAGAACTATAATTCACTTCGTACAATCTTGAGAGACCACACAGGCAAAAGAAAGCAATAAAGATTCCGAACAATATTAGTAATAACGTAGTGTGGGGGGTGTGACTATGGAGAGTAATCAGGGGTGGGACAGAGGGACGGGCGTAGAAAACTTAGAACCTCGCAAACAGAGTACGCGCCCCCCTTGGCTACACCCCTGGAATAGACTCTTCGGACCATCAGAATGCCTCCACCAACCCTGCCAACAAAAAAACAAAAATGGAGAAGCTGTCCAGTTCTCTGTCCTCAATGCCATACGACTGAAGAGTTCAATCTTTACTACAAAAGCTTTCAAAAAGAGCCTTCAGGAAAGTTCCAGGAAGAGGTGAGTACTTAGAGACGTGCCCTCTCCTTGTCTGGAAGGTTTAATCTTAATGTGGCATTTGTATAAATTCAACCCAAACTGACCTCTGAAGATGACACAGTTCAACTCGAGATCCAGTTGGCATTTGTTATCTTTTTGACTTGGAAAACATCATTGAAAAGTGGCCCGGGAAGATGCAGTTCACGGATGGACAGGGAACTGCTGAAAAGACGGCCACTGAGGAGACGCTGGGTGTCCCCAGGGTCACAGCTCCTTACAAAGCCCCGAGGACACGCGTGCTGGGGGGAACGCGGGAGGCCACGGCCCTCCACCACCTCCTGGCTGAGGGGCGCCGGTCAGGGGGGCAAGATAACGTTGTTCTGCTCCATAACGTTATCTAATCACAGGAAATAAGCTCCAGGGAAAAAAATGAAAAATTAACTTAAAAATAAGCCATAAAATATAGATGAGTGTACAAGATGGGGAAAGCTTCCCTGAGCACAACACCAAAAGCAAAAATCACAAAAGAGTACCAGATTTGACTACATAAGCATCTTAAACTTCTATCAAACAGATGAAACAAACAAAATGAAAAATACAACAAAATGAAAAAGAGCAAGATTGGGCTTCCCTGGTGGCGCAGTGGTTGAGAGTCCGCCTGCCGATGCAGGGGACACGGGTTCGTGCCCCGGTCCGGGAAGACCCAACATGTCGCGGAGCGGCAGGGCCCGTGGGCCGTGGCCGCTGGGCCTGCGCGTCCGGGGCCTGTGCTCCGCGGCGGGAGAGGCCACAGCGGTGAGAGGGCCACATACCGCGAAAAAAAAAAAGAGAAAGATTATTTGAAGAAATAATCGTAATATATGTGTCCAGGGAAAGGGTTAATATCCTTAACATATAAATAATCAAGGAAATATTAACACACAAATAAAAAAATGAGCAAAGAATATGAACAATTTTCAACAGAAGAAATACAAATACCAAAAGGCATTTAAAAACCTGTTCAGCCGAATTAGTTTTCAAGTACATGCAAATTAAAACAACCAGCTATCATTTTCACCTATAAAATTGGCACTTTATTATTACTATTATCATATTCAGTGTTAGCAAGAGTGTGGGAATATGGGCATTTACGCTTTCTTGGTGGAAACAAAGTGGTACAGCTTTTCAGACGGCGATTTCACCTCCCATATCCATACCTACTTTGTGTACCTTTGGACCCACCCATGCTTCTTGTAGAAATTCGTCCTAAAAAAATAATTCGCTACAAGTCTCTTTACTGAGGTCCTTTTTTGAATGGCAAATAAGAAACCTAAATATCAACTAATAGGCAATCGCTGGTTATATAAAATCACATATTTTCACACAATGGCATTCTATGCAGCCATCGATAATGATGTCATATGAGTAGGTACATCAGTGCAGTATTGTTCAGTGAAAAGAACAAGAGATAAAATAGTACATACCCCCAAAATCCATTTTTGTAAGAAAAGTAAGAAAGGCTGTATGCTATGAACGTTGATTATCTACTGCTGGTGAGGTTGTGGGTGATCTGTATACTTGCTACATTGTGGTTATTTCCATTTAAAAATGTTCCTACAGTAAATATACATTAATTGTGTAATATAAATAAACGTTTTCAGGAGGAACGGTGAATGACTAAATTATCACACAATCACACAGTCACAACCCACAGCCAGGAAAGTCTGTGCTGTAGGATTACATTCACTGACGTGAAAAGATGGTCAACATCCATGTTAAACGGAAACAGCCTGTTACAGAACAGTGTGTGCACTATAATCTCCTTTTGTTTAAAGATAGAAAATATGTCTATTTATGTGCATAGACAATGACAGGAGACTATAAAATGAAATATTAGGAATGATTATCTCTGGAGGGTGGGATGGGCTGTCTTTTTGTTTTCTTTGTGCATTTCTGCATTTTCCAAGTTTTCTGCAGCTATAGTGTATTAATTTTATAATTAGAAATTATATTTACTTCTAAGAAAATATTTACATCCTCGCATCCCACACTTCTAAGATGTTCGTGCTGAGGAAAGGACCCCTCCCCGTACTAGCTTCCTTAAACCAGCCACCCTCACGCAGGAGGACGGTGTCCCCGGGAGCCGCCGATGCCTGGGCGCTTCTGGTCGTCGCCCTGGGGACGGGAGCGCTCCGGCCTTGACCGGCTAAAGGCCAGGGACGCTGCTGAACATCCCACAATACGCAGGATGGTCCTGCGTACCGTCCAGCAGACAGTGGTCTGGCCCCAACGTCAGCGCTCAGGTTGAGACCTGCCTTCAACCATCATTTCTTCTTTTACTACTTAAAGGACAAAACATTCCCCCGTGCAGCCCTGCGTCTCTGCAGACGATCATACTCAGAAAAGCCCCGAAGCTGAAGGCACTTGAAAGGGCTGTGCAAACTGGACCTCCACCCACGAAGAAGCCTGGACAGTTGGCTTGTAATCCGGGGACACTTCTCAGACGCACCCTCCAGCAGCCTGCATGGCCAGCCCCCTCCCCCAGGGCTCTCCACTCATCCCCGCAGCTCTATGCCTAAGGGTCCCCCGTTCTCCAGCCTCTGACTCCACCCGCCTCCGCTCAGGCTCTGGACCCTGCACCACACAGACACACAGACACACAGATGCAGGTCAGGGAGGCATAGACAATAGTTTTTCTGCCTGGGGGCAGGAGGGCCAAATAAAGTACCTGGAGACACATCACCTAATGAATAAGGAAGAAACTAAGCTTTGCTAATATTCATTGTATGAATTGACTTTAGAATGTGCACGTAACTCACACATAAATGTACAAACGTCAGGGCTGTGGTGCTCAGAAAACAGCTTCTGGTGAGCTGTGCACACAGGTGGTTTGGAGGTGGCTGGCGTGGAGGGGCAGAGGAAGGTCTCTGCTCTTTGGGGGCTGACTGGGAGAGATGGTGAGAAGACAGACGGTAGTAACTCTTGACCCGTCACAGCCTGGCTCTGAGCGTGACGCTGCAACGCCCAGCACCTGGCATCAGCCGGCCGGACGCTGGGCTTGCTTCCTGGCGCACACGGGGCTCCGCGGGCAGCAGGGGTGCAGGGGTACTTCTTGAGGAGAACTGGCACCCTACTGCAAAGACACTGGCTCATGGGAGGTCATTCCAGGGTCTTTGAGAAAGAAAAGGCTGGTCTCTTCAGATGGGGAGAAGAGGCTGTTTTCAGACCAGGGGCCCTGTTCCCCTCCTCGGGGCTCCCCTCCTTTCCAACCAGCACCTGGCATTTACGTAGCAGGTCTGTTGCGGCTGCTAATTCGATTTAGGCTGTAATTCTGCGACCCCACGATCAAATCTAGAGTCTCGTTTCGGCTCTATCAGTCGTGTCACTTCAAAGGAGAAGGGACTGCTTTAGGAACATGGTAGCAGCTCTCTAACTCCTTGACGTGCCTTCAGCTGAGACTTTAAAGCCCTGAGCTTTTCCACTTTTTCCTGTAGACCCCCCTGAACCGTCAGAAGCAGCCAGCCGATTGTAGAGTTCCTGCCGTCACTCCCCATACGGCCCGTCACTACAGCCGTCTCGCCTCCCAAAGCTGGGACATTATCCCGGGAACCGCATCCGTCTTTGGAAGGCGACACGATGGCCCACGAGTTGATGTGGGGACAGAGTGTAAGTTCCACGAGAGCAGAGACCCTGCCTTCACTTCTGCCCTAAAATTGTACCAGGTACACAGCAGGCACTAAATAAGTGCAGAAACCCAACCTGAGCCGGCCCATCTGGCTCACCGAACTGGGAGGGCAGCCAGATCCAGAGACCACGAAGCACAGGGAGCTCCCTGTGACCGCCTCGCTGGTCTCTGCTGCTGACACGGGGCAGCGAGCAGGAGGCCTGGGGTCCCCCCGACAGGTGGTGAACCCGCTTCTGTATGGAAATTTCCCGAGGGACGCTGACGGGCCCGACCTGAGCCCAAGACCCTCCAGGAGCCCACACTTAAGTGGCACGTGGGGTCAAGTCACAGGCCCACCGCCTGGCGGCCAGGGCTGGGGTCCCCCAGGACATGACGGGCTGGGACAGGGAGCAGGGAAGAGGAGGCACTGGGCACACACAGGCACGCACACACACCCATCACACACGTGCACAGGGGCACACATACACACACAGAAAGGAAGAACTGGAAAAAATTTACTCATTGATTAAGGAACTGTTAAAAAACTATAGCGTATTCTTAAAAAGAATGCGACAAAGGTACGCTGAGATTTAGAAAGATCTCAGAAGCATACTGTCAACGGAAAAAGTCAAATCATAGAATAATAATATAACGTGACCCCGTTTATTTTTTAAACTACAATCGTATATGCATATGCACGCGCGTTTTAAAAAAGGTCAGGACAAAACCAGACCAGTTAAAAATGATTCCGCAGGGAGGGCGGTACAGAACTGCAGAGGGCGGGTTAAGAGGACTTCCAGGGTTACCCTAACCCTCTCCGCTGCTTCATCTGCCGTGGTGAGCAGCGTCCAGCTCTGTGTTTAAAGCTGAGGGGGGTTTCCAGGCGCAGGGCTGCCGGAGCATCTCCTTCGTGCAGGGCCCCCGCCTTTGCGCCTCGGCCTCCCCCGCGGGCCTCCCGTCTCCCCATAACCCACTTCTGTCAGCCAGGACTGGCCATAACAAGGGAACGGGGCACGTTTCTTCTGTCACCACAGAGCTGTGGGTTTGCTATTCTTCCTGCTGAAAGCGAACAAATGGGCCTTTTCCTGCTCTTAGGATCGACCACAACAGAAGACAGGATTCTGGCTTTTGCCGGCGTGGCCATGGGGGCACATGCCTGCACCTCGGACGCGCCCCTCTTATCTGCCTGCTCTGTGCAGGCGTGGCCAGGTAAGGGGCGTGGGAGCTGGCTGCAGGGACGCGGCGTGGGTGGAGACGTGCAGGCTGCAGCGCAAACCTGACCTACCCCGCGGAGGGCTAGTAAGCAAGGAGGCCAAGGGTGGCGCCCAGGGCAGGTCACCGGGGGTCTGACCTTCACCTGGAGGTGCAGGCGGCAGTGGGCTGCCCCCAGGGCTTTAAGCAGGTGGTGAGCTGTGTGCTTTTCCGAGATTCCTCCGGTGGGGGTGGGGGGAGCCTGAGGGGGCTTACGGTCTGGTTCCCCCACTCCCGGGTAGCCCTGGTCCCACCCAGGAGGCCTCTCCAGTGCCTCTGGGGTGCCGTCTTCTCTTGACTTGCGTCCTTAGCTACCCACTGCGCCCTGGCCCTCCTCACTTCCCACCTGACACAGGACTAACCCAGGAGGACCTGGAAGCGTCCAGGGCCCCGAGGAGCAGACACCTGTCATCCTCACCTGCCCCACTTTCCTTCAAAACCCCCTTTCCCTCCCTCAGCCAGTGGCTCAGGTGCAGCTGACCCTCAGCACCTTCGGCCCTCTGCTGTGCAGGACAAGCTCTCTTCCTGCTCCGCGGTGAGCCTGGAGCGGCCGACGGCCAGCTCAGCCAACCTGGGAGAGGAGGAGCAGAGCCAAGCTGGGGGCGGGGGCGTGAGAGCAGCAGCTTCCGAGCAGCGGAGCATCCTTGCAGCCTGAAGCCTGACGAGACCTACCCTTGGCCTTCAAGCAACTCAGACCAACATAAAATCACTCCCTGCTGTGGTGGCTCTGTGGTGGGTCTCTGCCGCTTGCTACCACGTGTATCTGACAGATCACGCTCCCAAGCAACTGCTCTGGACCGGGCTCCTGAGAGCTGAAATTTCACGGCATCCGCTCAGCCCCTGTGGTCCTGAGGACGCTCGGTCTTCCCAGCTCGCTTACAGAAAGAGGAGAGGGGCCCGGGCCCCCGACAGGGGAAGCTTTGAGCGGGGATTTCCGTGCAGCCCAGGGACTCCACGTGGGGACTGGCTGTCAGCCAACTGGGGGCAAGGTTCAGGGACCAGGTCGCGGCAGAGGAGGAAGGAGGGCGGCAGGGAAGGAGTCTGCTCTCCGGCAAACAAGAACCCCAGAACGCAGGACACCCAGCTCAGCAGGGACCCCCCAGCCACTGGGCCTCCTGGGCCTCTTCGGGGAGCGGAGACCAGCATCTCATCCCAGGCCCCCTGCAGTCAGACGAGAAAAGCTGGGCTCAAAGGAGAGACAGCACTTCGCGGTCACACGGCAAGTTAGCGTCAGCCCCGTGGCTGGAAGCTGGGTCCAGCCCTACACCTTTCTGTCCCCACTCCTGGCCCAACCCCTGTCCCCGCTCCTCCGAGGCAAGCTGAGGGCCTTCCTCCCCGCTCTCCGCAAGGACTCCCGCTCCCGCCCCCCACCCCTCGCCCCCTTTTCACACTGCAGACCCCACGTCCAGGGCAGCAGCTCGGGGCCCCAGGACGCTGGGTGCAGGGGCCAGTCTCATGCTTGACCTGGCTGCTCCCTTCCGCTCATCCAGGCTGGGTACCCAGCACCAGGTCTGGGACACAAGCCGCCACGACTGCAAACCCAGGCACAGGGGCAGGCAGGGACCCCGGGCCAGCTGGCTTTCGCGGCAGAATAAGCCACCCAAACCGAGAGGCTTGTACACGCGTAGACGGCCATTTACTGAGCTGGTGATGTGGGCTCGCCCCCTGCAGCAGCCGGCGGCCGAGGGCAGCCCGAGCAGGAGGCCCCCCCGACACAGCCTTTCTCTCCACGCGTGTCTCGTCCTCCGCAGGCTGGCCCGGCCTGTCCACGCGGCAGTGGGCAGTGCAGGAGCCGCGGTGGAAAGCACAGGCCTCCTGAGACCCGGGCTGGGAACCAGAACACCGCCACTTGCGCCACATCCGCCGACCAAAGCGGGCCCGGCGGCCCAGAGGCGGGGGAGGGGGACCCTACGGGAGGGGCTGCACCACGTGGCGGGGCAGCGGGCGTGCAGGAGGGACTGGGATCTCTTTGTGAGCAGTTGACCACGAATTCCAAATACCTGGTGAACATCAAGGGTGTGCTTTCTGCAGAGCGCCTACCTCAGGGCTCTAACAAACCGTTTTCGGTTTCATTTTGCACAAAAACACGACTGTGGGCCAGATCCTGCTCAGGGCTGCCAGCTCGAGCCCTCTGCAAGACACAGCTAATGAGGGTTTTTTAGCAAAAAAAAATGAATGAAAATGCTTCCCACTTTAAAAGATGCTTGGAGACTTCCGGTACCAGCAACGTGGCAGACTGCAAAGCCTGACAATCCCCTGCTGCACACCCACAGAAAGAGTAGATAAAATCCAACAAATATTCCCCTAAAGGCAAGAGGAACTGGTAGAAAACGGGGGATGGGGAGAGGGCCAGGATCTAGACCCGGGAGAAGAGTGAACCAGCCACAAACAAGGGGCGAGAGGCAGCGCCACAAAAACTGTGGGTGGGGAGGCGCGGGTGCGTGAGGGGCCGTCTGCTCTCGGAAGCGCAGGGCTCGGGTTCCAAGGCTCCTGCAGGAGAAGCCTCGGCCTTGGGCAGCTGTGGGCGGACGCTGAGACCCCGCAGAGGGCGGAGACTGAACGTACACACAGACCACGGCCAGACCACGGCCAGACCACGGCCAGACCACGGCCAGACCACGGCCAGACCACGGCCAGACCACATACAGAGACAGAACTCGGACCCACAGTCCGCGGCAACCAGCCCAGGAAAACGGACCACCACCTACAGACACGGGCCCTGGTGGCCAGCCTGCCACCGCAAGTCAGACCACAATCTCCAGCAACCAGTCCAGGGAGCCAAACAATAGCCCGTAATAATGGGCCCCGAACGGCCAGGACTTGATCAGTCACGGACAGCTTCCCTAGTTTTGTCCCTGCTTCCAACTGAGCACCAACCGGAGAAGCTGCCTGACCCCGAGGCTGCCACCTCCAGCTTCCCGGGCCAGCAGCGCGCCTGGAGCCTGCCCTTTTCCTGGTGAAGCTCTCCCAGCCCTCTGCCTGGCTCTGAGTCTCGGCCAAACGCAAGGGATGGCGGCCGAATCCCCTGCTACAGAAACCTCTGCGCAAAGAGCCTTTGCTTCTTCTCATTCAGACGGCCTTCAATTATTTCCACAGAAGAAAAAACTGCCCCACAGGCTGGACCACTTCCAGATAATGGTCTCCAAATACGTGACCCAAATAACTCTCTTCCAGCAATATAAGAGTGTTTACATTAAAAACAACTACTACCACATTTATTCTCAATAGACTAAAGGAAAAAACATAAGATCATCTTCATATACGTAGAATAAGCACTTTAATATGATTTAATGTCCACTCACAACAAAAACTCTTAAGAAAATAGGAATAAAATAGAACTCCTAAGAGTGATACAAAGTATATACGAAAAACCCACTACAGAGTCACGATTAACGATGAAATATTAGAAGCATGATCCGGTAAGAGTCAGGAATGTGACAAGGACACCCGCTATCACCACAGCTACTCAACGTTGCACAAAAGGTCTCAGCTTGTGCAGTAAGACAAGAAAAAGAAATTAAATGCATAAGGATTGGAAAGGAAGCGATGAAAGTTTTCATCATGCACAAATTACAAGATCAGCTCCAGTGAAAGTCCCAGAGAACCTACAACAACCTGGTGCAGCTGGTAAAGGACACAAGGTCAAAGCACAGACACAAATCATATCTCCAGACCACAGAAGCCGGTGGTCAGAACGTTTAATTTAAAAAGGCACCAAGAACAGTAACAATACATTTATACGATTAGAAAGAAATCTAACAAAAGATGTGTGTGATCTTTGTAAAGAAAATTAAAAGACTTTATTGAAAAACATAAAGGAAGACCAAAGTAAATTAGGCAGATAGGCCACGTGCACGGATGACAGGACTCAGCATCGTAAAAATGACAAGTCTCCCATATTGATCTATAAGTTTAATTTAATCTCAATTATTTTATTTATTTATTTTTGGCTGTGCTGGGTCTTCATTGCTGCGCGCTGGCTTTCTCTAGTTGCGGCGAGCGGGGGCTACTCTTCGTTGCGGTGACTGGGCTTCTCATTGTGGTGGCTTCTCTTGCTGCAGAGCGTGGGCTCTAGGAGCGCAGGCTTCAGTAGTTGTGGCACACAGGCTCAGCAGTTGTGGTGCACGGGCTTAGTTGCTCCGTGGCATGTGGGATCTTCCCACACCAGGGATCAAACCCATGTCCCCTGCATTGGCAGGCGGATTCTTAACCACTGTGCCACCAGGGAAGTCCCTATTTAATCTCAGTTAAATCCCAATAGGGAATCTTATAGAACATGACAAACCAATCCTAAAATTTATGTGGATGAACAAAGGACCAAGAATAGCTATGACATCCTGAGCAAAGGGGTGGGGACCTGCCAAGATAGTTATTAAGATCGACCACAAAGCTTTAGTACCTAAAATGGTGAGATGTCGGCACAGTAAGAGGACACCAGAGGGACAGAGCAGGGAACCCAGATGCAGATTGCACAGAAGGAAAAGACCTGCAGACCAGTGGGGTAGGTGACAGAAAACAGAAACAGTTATCCCTGCAGGAAAAAAAGGAATCTTTAATCCAAATCACGCAATATTTTAAAAAGATACGTTATAGAATTAAACTGTGAAGGAGAACTTTAAGGCTTATAAAAAAACATGAAAATATCTTTATGTTTTCTGGTGGGGACTTATTGAATAAGACACAAAATCACAAACTACAAAAGAAAAGACTGAGAACTTTGTGTACATTAAAGTTTAAAGGTGCTGTAAGACAAAAGGCACAATAAACAAAATGAAAACACAGGCTCCAAACCGGGAAAGATATGTGCTATGCACATAACTGACAAAAGATTATTGCTCAGAATATGTAAGGAGCTGCTACGGATCATAAACAAGATGCCTAACAGCCCAGCCAGAGGACAGGCGAAAGACAGAAATACATAGTTCACGGAAGAGGGAAGGGGGTGGCCGGTGAACAGGAGGAAGGGCGGTGGGGCTGCAGGAACCAAGGAGGTGGGAGCTAAAGAGCGTTTCGTGGGGCTTCCCTGGTGGTGCGGTGGTTGAGAGTCCGCCTGCCAACGCCGGGGACACGGGTTCGAGCCCTGGTCTGGGAAGATCCCACGTGCCGCGGAGCAACTATGCCCGTGCGCCACAACTACTGAGCCTGCGCTCTAGAGCCCGCGAGCCACAACTACTGAGCCCACGTGCAGCAACTACTGAAGCCCATGCACCTAAAGCCCGTGCTCCGCAACAAGAGAAGCAACCGCAGTGAGAAGCCCGCACACTGCAACGAAGAGTAGCCCCCACTCAACACAACTAGAGAAAGCCCGCGTGCAGCAACGAAGACCCAACACAGCAAAAAAAAAAAAAAAAAAAAAAGAGCATTTCGTGCCATTCTCTGCATGTTTACTGAGCACCTACAACGGGCCAGGCATTTTCCTGCCACTGCAAGTCTGGGACTCCCAGACAGTCCCGCCTTCTACGCAAACCCAGGCCGGATGTGAGAACTCACCCACCGCGTATTTGAGCCTCCAGATCAAAGGTCTGTGTACCTAAGGAAGTACAGAGGAGGCCTTGTGATCTTTTAGATTGGGTAGGGGTGACTGATACCACACCCCAAATCTAGACCTTCAAGTGTGAGACTGGGGCTTCTCTGCATGAAGGGATGGGGCAGGCAGTGCTATGACCTTGGCAAACCTTTGAACTATGACCCCAGCCCCGAGACTTCCGTACCGGGGACTGCGGAGTTCAGGTCGGAGCTGCTGTGGTTTCTGGGAAAGGCCTGGACTTTGTGGGGCGGAATCACCAGTCCTTTGGGGGTCTACGGGGGACCCGGCCTGAGAATGGCACTTTCCTAGAGTAACGTGCAGGGGTCAGCTCCTCAACGTTCCAGAGCCTGCCTCCCCGGAAGCGGGAAGGCCACAGCTGCACTCAGCTGGGCAGTGCTGCAGGCTCTCTCCCAAATCACCCACGCAGTGGGAGGGCAGCTGGGACACAGGCCCCATGCATCCAGGCCTGGGGCTCCTACCCCACACAATCAAATGAGTGTCTGAAAACATCGGCCACTGGTGAGAGTGCAGAGAGTGGAGCTCTCCTGCACGGCAGACAGAGCATCTGCGGGTCCGCCCTTTTGTGAAACCGGGCAGAGAGACCCTGAGCCCACGACCCAGCAACTCCACCCTAATTCTCACACGTGTAACAAGGAGACACCCACAGAAATTGTCACTGCAGCTTCGTTACTACAGAGAAAAGCGGGGAGCAACCCAGACGTCCACCAACCAGGTAACAGAGCGCGAACTGCGGTCTTTCACCGGGTGGAATATCATGCAGCAGCTCAAGAGTCAAACTTAAGACTCGTGCTTAGAGCAGAAAGCATAAGACGTGAAAGGCAGAACTATACACTGTTCAGCGATGCAACAACACATGCCGTCAAAGAATAAGGGTACGCCTGGAAAAGAGAAACACCGAACTCAGTACAGTGGTTTCTGCTAAGGATGGAGAGGGAGGAGGGTGGGAAAGAGACTCAGGCAGCTTCTGGCGAGGTTCTGCTGCTTTAAATCACACACGCGCATACACGCAGGCACACACTCTCTGAAACACACAGAGGCAGGATGGTGACAAGCCATGTTTTGTTTACGAGTGTTCGTCATTTAATTCTCAACGTTTTTTGTGTGCTTGCAACATTTACAATTTAAAACATCTAAGTCCACTGTGAACATGTGGGACCCGATGGGTGAAGTGTCAGGACATTGGGGTGACATATCTGAGAGTGGACGCCTGTCCCTCGTGTGCTGGCAGCGCCGCGGTCCAGGGCTGAGCTTATCAACCCGCCCCCATGAGGGCTCTACTGTCATCACAGGACAAAAAGGGGCTGGAGGTTGTGTGGCCAAAGCAGCTCATCAGACACTGGATTTTCCTTACTGCAGGACTTCTCAGAGCCTTTAACAAGCCAGTATATTTTATTTTATTTTATTTTATTTTATTTTATTTTATTTTATTTTATTTTATTTTATTTTATTTTATTTTATTTTATTTTATTTTATTTTATTTTATTTTATTTTATTTTATTTTATTTTATTTTATTTTATTTTATTTTATTTTATTTTATTTTATTTTATTTTATTTTATTTTATTTTATTTTATTTTATTTTATTTTATTTTATTTTATTTTATTTTATTTTATTTTATTTTATTTTATTTTATTTTATTTTATTTTATTTTATTTTATTTTATTTTATTTTATTTTATTTTATTTTATTTTATTTTATTCGGGGCACGAACCCATGTCCCCTGCATCGGCAGGTGGACTCTCAACCACCGCGCCACCAGGGAAGCCCAACAAGCCAATATAGATGGTGGCTCTCCAAGAATGGGGACCCACTTCCTGCAGAACAGTGTGGAAAACGCCAGTCCAAGGACAAGCGCGTTCCCACATTTCCCAAACACCCAGTCTTCTGTGTGCTGGGATTCCTACATCAGAAACCCCAAGGCTGTCAGGTTTCCCTCCAGTCCCTTCACAGTGCTCACCTTACATGGACATTCCCAGCAAATCCAAAGTCCATAGACAGATAATGAGTGTGCCTGTACGATGGGTACCACTCAGCAACCAAGGGCATGAACCTCAAGGGAACTGTGCTGAGTGAGAGAACGAGACAGAAAGGAGTACAGACTGTTCTATTTGTAAACATTTCAGAAAATTCAAACTAATCTGCAGTGGCTGAAAGCAGATCAATGGCTACTGCCTGTGGGCGTGGGAGGGGCAAGAGGGAAGGAGGGCAAATTGACAAAGGAAAGGACACAGGGAAGCTCTGGGAAGTGGATATGGGTATGGTCTTGATGGGGTGGTGGTTTCACGGGTATGTACTAGGTCAAAACATCAAACTGCACACTTTAATTACACATAGTTCACTGTATGACAATAACATTTCAATAAAACTATTTTTAATGGATCAGCTAATTTAGGGCCTGGCAAGGAGAGGGGGTCCCCTTGATTTGGGGCCATGAAAGACCAATTAGTCAAAGCTTCTCCATTCCCTAGGATGGCGCCTAACTCAGTCACTCAGTGAGGAGTGGCGGAATGAATGGACGGACACACAAAGGAATACATGATGAATAAGCAGATTAGCCTCGGCCTGAACCAGCACCAGCAGATGGCTCTCAGCTGAGGGAGCAATGAGTGAGGACAAGCCCAGACCCCCAAGGAAAGCCAAGAGCCTTCTGGAGCCCAGGAGGATGCAAAGCTGACTGGACAGAGCCCTGGGTGGTGGACCTGGTTATGCCACGCGGGGACCTGTCATGTGTCCCCCAAATTCACATGCTGAAGCCCTAACCTCCAATGTGATGGATTTGGAGGTGGGTCCTTTGGGAGTCACGAGGGTCAGATGAGGCATGAGGGTGGGGCCCTCTTGATGGGATTAGTGTCCTCAGAGAAGATACTTGCTCACTCTATCTCCTCCATGGGAGGGACACAGGCAGAGGTGGCCTTCCCCACACCGGGAAGAATCTTCACCAGAAACTGAATTTGCCAGCTCCTTGACCTTGGACTCACCCGCCTCCAGACTGTGAGAGATAAACGTCTGTTGTTTACGCCCCCAGTCTAGGGTACTCTGTTCTGGCAGCCCAAGCAGACGGACACAGCACCTGATGACTTTGCACGCCCAGCACCCTTCTGGTAACTGTACCCCAATCTCTTGGGGGAAAACCACGCCCTGCTTTCACTTCATATAGTATGAAAAGAGCCGAGATTCTCCCATCCACCCCCAGCCCTGTCCCCACTCCCTTCCAAGAAGAGGCGCCGTAGTCTAGGCCTGAACTTTCAGAGGCAGACAACTGGCTCCACGATGGACACAAGACCCGGGGTCGACCAGTGGGTCAAGCTGGGATCTGAGGGCCCACTTCCCCGGGTGGGAGCTGGTAGAATGGAGGCTGCGGCCATCGGGACTCCGAGTGAGGAGAGCCTGCCTGGGAATGAAGCCACGTGGAAGGAAGGAGAAAGGCGGGGTGTGGCAGGACCCACCCCTGACGGTGCCAGCCTGGACCAAACAGCCTCACCAGGATCTCGACTTTCAGCCACACGCGCTGGTCACGCCTGCCCTTTGTTAAGCAAAGTAAGGTTTCCTTCGCTCGCAGCCGGAGGGGTCCTGACGGACACGGGACCCTCCGGCCAGTGCAGGACGATGCCGCGCGTTGAGCTGCCTTGGAGCAGCATCTCACCCGCATCTGCCCCTCTGTGCAGAGTGCAACCCCTGCTTCTCTCTGACCTTGGGCTTCGTAAAAGTGAAGAACCACTATCCGCATAGCAGAGACGAGAAGGCTAAGGCCCAGAGAAACAACACAAGCTCAGGCTGAGGGTGTAAACTCCTGGCTCCCATCCAAGGCGGCAGGTGTCCCCCAGGCAGCTTCCCCCACGACCTCTGCTGAGACGCGACGCCTGCAGTCTGGCCCGCCGGCCCCTCAGAACCTCCTCGAAGCTGTGAGCTCTCCCTCTGCTCTTTCCCGACAGCGCCCAGGAGCGTGCTCAGAGCCCACAGCCCCTGTGTGGAAGCTGCGGGGGAACGGGAGCCCTTATCCTAGACCCCTCCCAGGCCTCTGGACGCTGACGGATGCCCAGACCCCCACTCAGCGTTGGGCTCATCCCGCCGGGCAGGCAGACCCACAGGGCTCCCTCGACCCCACGCAGAGGACGCGGCCTCCCTCCAGGTCAGCCCCCAGACCCCCAGAATCAGGTGGGCCTGAAGAGCTGCCACTGTGGACCTTTCCTGGGCCCCACCAGGTCTGGGCAGGTGCGACCAAACCAGCTGTGCGGCTGCAGGTAGCAGATTTAGTCTTTCCTAACGGGCTGACATCCTCGGGGAATTAAGTGCAGGAGGCACTTCATCACGTCATTCTGCCGCCAGCTGCGCAGGGTAGGAGGGTGACAGGGAGAAGCGGGGGTTTATGCTAGGAGGTCTCCAGGGCAGGAGGGCTAACTGCCAGAGCCACAGCCTCCTCAGACCTCAAGCAGAACAGGGCCCAGGCCTGCAGACAGGGGTCTGCAGAGCACAGGACTCATTAAACGGAGCAGGTACAGAAAATGAGGAGCTGGGAAGCAGGTCTTTCCTGACTTTCCTTGCTCTCAGTACAGCTAGACTCCTGTTCTGATATCCAAGCAGGTCTCTCTGGCTTGAAAAGAAATGGGAAGAAGGAACACTCACTGTGGTAAAGTGAGTGTTTTTCAACAAAAAATGAGGAGACATGCAAAGAAAGAAGAAAGCAGAAAGAAAACAACAGTCATTAGAAATATCCCTGAGGAAGCCCACAGTAGGCTTACTTGACAAAGCCTTTAGGTAAGCTACTTTTATTATGTTCAAAGAAATAAAGGAAACAATGTCTGAAGAACTGAAGGAAACTATGAGAACAATATCTCACCAAATAGGGAATAAAAATAAAGAGACAGAAAAAAGAACCAAATGGAAATTCAAATAACAGTAATAGAAATGAGAAATTCACTACAAGGGCTCAAGAGCAGATTTGAACAGACAGAAGAAAGAATCTGCAACAATGAATTTCCTATTTTGTAATCAATTGAGATTACCTAATCTGGGAAAGAGAAAGGAAAAAGAATGAAGAAAAAGCCCCAGCAGACTGTGGGCCACCCTCAAGCATATCACCATAAATAGAATGGAAGAAGCAGAAGAAGAGAAAGAAAGGAGCAGAAAGAATATGCAAAGAGAAAAATGATTGAAACATTCCCAAATCTGATTTTAAAATGTTAACCTACATCTCCAAGAAGCTCCACAAATTCCAAGTAGGATTAACTCAAAAAGATCTACTCCTAGACACATCATAATCAAACTGTCAGAAGTCAAAGACAAAGAGAATCTTGAAAGCAGCATGAAAGAAGCAACTCACTATGTACAAGGAATTCTTAATATTGTTAACAACTCATCAAAAACCATGCAGACCAGAAGGCAGTGAGGTAACATATTCAAAGTGTGAAAAGAGACTTCAACCCAGAGTCCTATATCCAACATAATTATTCTTCATAAATGAAGGAGAGGGCTTCCCTGGTGGCACAGTGGTTGAGAGTCTGCCTTCCGATGCAGGGGACACGGGTTCGTGCCCTGGTCTGGGAAGATCCCACATGCCGCGGAGCGGCTAGGCCCGTGAGCCACGGCCGCTGAGCCTGCGTGTCCGCAGCCTGTGCTCTGCAACAGGAGAGGCCACAACAGTGAGAGGCCCGTGTAATGCAAAAACAAACAAACAAACAAACA